>NW_027254257.1:0-300000 GCF_044704955.1 Pristiophorus japonicus
GAGGCCCCTCGGGCACGACGCTGTCCCCGGGCTCGGAACCTCCAGCCGGCGCGGGCCGCTGCGTCCCGCTTACCTCGGAGCCGATCATGAACCACTCGCCCGCCTCCTCCAGCTGGAACTTCACCGGCTTCTGTCCGAACGTCTTGCTGGCCGCCATCTTCCCGCCCGCCACTGCGCATGCGCCACCTCTCGCGTCACACCACAACACGGTGTGACTGTGCACGGCCCAACATCGCGTGACTGTACACAGCCCAACACAACACACAGTCCAACAAAACACAGTGTGACTGTACACAGCCCAACACAACACACAGTCCAACAAAACACAGTGTGACTGTACACAGCCCAACACAACACACAGTCCAACAAAACACAGTGTGACTGTACACAGACCACCACAACACACAGTCCAACAAAACACAGTGTGACTGTACACAGACCACCACAACACACAGTCCAACAAAACACAGTGTGACTGTACACAGACCACCACAACACACAGTCCAACAAAACACAGTGTGACTGTACACAGACCACCACAACACACAGTCCAACAAAACACAGTGTGACTGTACACAGCCCAACACAACATATTGTGACGGTGCACTGCCCAGCACAAAACAAAGTGAATGTACACAGCACAACACAACACAGTGTGACTGTACACAGCCCAACACAGTCTGACTGTGCACTGCCCAGCACAAAACACAGTGAATGTACACAGCACAACACAACACAGTGTGACTGTACACAGCCCAACACAACATATTGTGACGGTGCACTGCACAGCACAAAACACAGTGAATGTACACAGCACAACAAAACACAGTGTGACTGTACACAGCCCAACACAGTCTGACTGTGCACTGCCCAGCACAAAACACAGTGAATGTACACAGCACAACACAACACAGTGTGACTGTACACAGCCCAACACAACATATTGTGACTGTGCACTGCCCAGCACAAAACACTGTGAATGTACACAGCACAACACAACACAGTGTGACTGTTCACAGCCCAGCACAGTGTGTCGAGGAACCAACTAGGGGGGAGGCCATCTTAGACTGGGTGTTGTGTAATGAGAGAGGATTAATTAGCAATCTCGTTGTGCGAGGCCCCTTGGGGAAGAGTGACCATAATATGGTGGAATTCTGCATTAGGATGGAGAATGAAACAGTAAATTCAGAGACCATGGTCCAGAACTTAAAGAAGGGTAACTTTGAAGGTATGAGGCATGAATTGGCTAGGATAGATTGGTGAATGATACTTAAGGGGTTGACTGTGGATGGGCAATGGCAGACATTTAGCGACCGCATGAATGAACTACAACAATTGTACATTCCTGTCTGGCGTAAAAATAAAAAAGGGAAGGTGGCTCATCCGTGGCTATCAAGGGAAATCAGGGATAGTATTAAAGCCAAGGAAGTGGCATACAAATTGGCCAGAAATAGCAGCGATCCCGGGGACTGGGAGAAATTTAGAACTCAGCAGAGGAGGACAAAGGGTTTGATTAGGGCAGGGAAAATGGAGTATGAGAAGAAGCTTGCAGGGAACATTAAGACGGATTGCAAAAGTTTCTATAGATATGTAAAGAGAAAAAGGTTAGTAAAGACAAACGTAGGTCCCCTGCAGTCAGAATCAGGGGAAGTCATAACGGGGAACAAAGAAATGGCGGACCAATTGAACAAGTACTTTGGTTCGGTATTCACTAAGGAGGACATAAACAACCTTCCGGATATAAAAGTGGTCAGAGGGTCCAGTAAGGAGGAGGAACTGAGGGAAATCCTTATTAGTCGGGAAATTGTGTTGGGGAAATTGATGGGATTGAAGGCTGATAAATCCCCAGGGCCTGATGGACTGCATCCCAGAGTACTTAAGGAGGTGGCCGAGGAAATAGCGGATGCATTGACAGTCATTTTCCAACATTCAATTGACTCTGGATCAGTTCCTATCGAGTGGAGGGTAGCCAATGTAACCCCACTTTTTAAAAAAGGAGGGAGAGAGAAAACAGGGAATTATAGACCGGTCAGCCTGACATCGGTAGTGGGTAAAATGATGGAATCAATTATTAAGGATGTCATAGCAGCGCATTTGGAAAGAGGTGACATGATAGGTCCAAGTCAGCATGGATTTGTGAAAGGGAAATCATGCTTGACAAATCTTCTGGAATTTTTTGAGGATGTTTCCAGTAGCGTGGACAAGGGAGAACCAGTTGATGTGGTATATTTGGACTTTCAGAAGGCTTTCGACAAGGTCCCACACAAGAGATTAATGTGCAAAGTTAAAGCACATGGGATTGGGGGTAGTGTGCTGACATGGGTTGAGAACTGGTTGTCAGACAGGAAGCAAAGAGTAGGAGTAAATGGGGACTTTTCAGAATGGCAGACAGTGACTAGTGGGGTACCGCAAGGTTCTGTGCTGGGGCCCCAGCTGTTTACATTGTCCATTAATGATTTAGACGAGGAGATTAAATGTAGTATCTCCAAATTTGCGGATGACACTAAGTTGGGTGGCAGTGTGAGCTGCGAGGAGGATGCTATGAGGCTGCAGAGTGACTTGGATAGGTTAGGCGAGTGGGCAAATGCATGGCAGATGAAGTATAATGTGAATAAATGTGAGGTTATTCACTTTGGTGGTAAAAACAGAGAGACAGACTATTATCTGAATGGTGACAGATTAGGAAAAGGGGAGGTGCAACGAGACCTGGGTGTCATGTTACATCAGTCATTGAAGGTTGGCATGCAGGTACAGCAGGCGGTTAAGAAAGCAAATGGCATATTGGCCTTCATAGCGAGGGGATTTGAGTACAGGGGCAGGGAGGTGTTGCTACAGTTGTACAGGGCCTTGGTGAGGCCACACCTGGAGTATTGTGTACAGTTTTGGTCTGCTAACCTGAGGAAGGACATTCTTGCTATTGAGGGAGTGCAGCGAAGGTTCACCAGACTGATTCCCGGGATGGCGGGACTGACCTATCAAGAAAGATTGGATCAACTGGAGTTCAGAAGAATGAGAGGGGACCTCATAGAACCGTTTAAAATTCTGATGGATTTAGACAGGTTAGATGCAGGAAGAATATTCCCAATGTTGGGAAAGTCCAGAACCAGGGGTCACAGTCCAAGGATAAGGGGTAAGCCATTTAAGACCGAGATGAGGAGAAACTTCTTCACCCAGAGAGTGGTGAACCTGTGGAATTCTCGACCACAGAAAGTTGTTGAGGCCAATACACTAAATATATTCAAAAAGGAGTTAGATGAAGTCCTTACTACTAGGGGGATCAAGGAGTATGGCTGAAAGCAGGAATGGGGTACTGAAGTTGCATGTTTAGCCATGAAATCATTAAATGGCGGTGCAGGCTAGAAGGGCCGAATGACCGACTCCTGCACCTATTTTCTAAGTTTCTATGTACACAGCCCAACAGAACCGAGTGTGACTGTACACACCCAAACATAGTGTGACTATTCACAGACCAGAACAACACTGGGTGACTGCACACAGCCAAACACAGTGTGACAGTACACAGCCCAACACAACACAGTGTGACTGTACACAGCCCAACACAGCGTGACTGTACACAGCACAACACAACACAGTGTGACTGTACACAGCCCAAAACAGTGTTACTGCACACAGCCCAACACCGCACAGTGTGAATGTACACAGCTCAACACAACACAATGTGACTGTACACAGCCCAAAATAGTGTGACAGAACACAGCCCAACACAACACACTGTGACTGTACACAGCCCAACACAACACACTGTGACAGTACACAGCCCAACACAACAAATTGTGACTGTACACAGTCCAATGCAGTGTGACTGTACACAGCCCAACACAACTTGTGTGACTGTAAGCAGCCCAACACAGTGTGACTGTACACAGCCCAACAGCGTGTGACTGCACACAGCGCAACACAACAGTGTAACTTTACACAGCACAACACACCACATTGTGACTGTACACAGCCCAATCCCGTTTGACTGTACAAAGCCCAGCACAGTATGACTGTAAACAGCCCAACTGAGTATGACTGTAAACAGCCCAACAGAGTTTGACTGTACAAAGCCCAACGCCGTGCGACTGTACAAAGATGAACACAACACATTGTGACTGTACACAGCCCAACACAGTGTGACTGTACACAGCCCAACAGAACAGAGTGTGATTGTGCACAGCCAAAAACAGTGACTGTACACAACCCAGCACAACACAGTGTGATTGTACACAGCCCAACACAACACAGCGCGACTGTACACAGCACAACACAACACAGTGTGACTGTACACAGCCCAATCCCATTTGACTGTACAAAGCCCAGCACAGTATGACTGTAAACAGCCCAACTGCGTATGACTGTAAACAGCCCAACAGAGTTTGACCAATTGAACAAGTACTTTGGTTCGGTATTCACGAAGGAGGACACGAACAACCTTCCGGTTATAAAAGGGGTCGGGGGGTCTAGTAAGGAGGAGGAACTGAGGGAAATCCTAATTAGCCGGGAAATTGTGTTGGGGAAATTGATGGGATTGAAGGCCGATAAATCCCCAAGGCCTGATGGACTGCATCCCAGAGTACTTAAGGAGGTGGCTTTGGAAATAGTGGATGCGTTGACAGTCATTTTCCAACATTCCATTGACTCTGGATCAGTTCCTATGGAGTGGAGGGTAGCCAATGTAACCCCACTTTTTAAAAAAGGAGGGAGAGAGAAAACAGGGAATTATAGACCGGTCAGCCTGACATCGGTAGTGGGTAAAATGATGGAATCAATTATTAAGGATGTCATAGCAGTGCATTTGGAAAGAGGTGACATGATAGGTCCAAGTCAGCATGGATTTGTGAAAGGGAAATCATGCTTGACAAATCTTCTGGAATTTTTTGAGGATGTTTCCAGTAGAGTGGATAAGGGAGAACCAGTTGATGTGGTATATTTGGACTTTCAGAAGGCGTTCGACAAGGTCCCACACAAGAGATTGATGTGCAAAGTTAGAGCACATGGGATTGGGGGTAGTGTACTGACTGACATGGATTGAGAACTGGTTGTCAGACAGGAAGCAAAGAGTAGGAGTAAATGGGTACTTTTCAGAATGGCAGGCAGTGACTAGTGGGGTACCGCAAGGTTCTGTGCTGGGGCCCCAGCTGTTTACACTGTACATTAATGATTTAGATGAGGGGATTAAATGTAGTATCTCCAAATTTGCGGATGACACTAAGTTGGGTGGCAGTGTGAGCTGCGAGGAGGATGCTGTGAGGCTGCAGAGCGACTTGGATAGGTTAGGTGAGTGGGCAAATGCATGGCAGATGAAGTATAATGTGGATAAATGTGAGGTTATCCACTTTGGTGGTAAAAACAGAGAGACAGACTATTATCTGAATGGTGACAGATTAGGAAAAGGGGAGGTGCAAAGAGACCTGGGTGTCATGGTACATCAGTCATTGAAGGTTGGCATGCAGGTGCAGCAGGCGGTTAAGAAATCAAATGGCATGTTGGCCTTCATAGCAAGGGGATTTGAGTACAGGGGCAGGGAGGTGTTGCTACAGTTGTACAGGGCATTGGTGAGGCCACACCTGGAGTATTGTGTACAGTTTTGGTCTCCTAACCTGAGGAAGGACATTCTTGCTATTGAGGGAGTGCAGCGAAGGTTCACCAGACTGATTCCCGGGATGGCGGGACTGACCTATCAAGAAAGACTGGATCAACTGGGCTTGTATTCACTGGAGTTCAGAAGAATGAGAGGGGACCTCATAGAAACATATAAAATTCTGACGGGGTTAGACAGGTTAGATGCAGGAAGAATGTTCCCAATGTTGGGGAAGTCCAGAACCAGGGGTCACAGTCTAAGGATAAGGGGTAAGCCATTTAGGACCGAGATGCGGAGGAACTTCTTCACCCAGAGAGTGGTGAACCTGTGGAATTCTCTACCACAGAAAGTTGTTGAGGCCAATTCACTAAATATATTCAAAAGGGAGTTAGATGAGGTCCTTACTGCTAGGGGGATCAAGGGGTATGGCGAGAAAGCAGGAATGGGGTACTGAAGTTGAATGTTCAGCCATGAACTCATTGAATGGCGGTGCAGGCTAGAAGGGCCGAATGGCCTACTCCTGCACCTATTTTCTATGTTTCTATGTTTCTATGTTTCTATGACTGTACAAAGCCCAACGCCGTGCGACTGTACAAAGATGAACACAACACATTGTGACTGTACACAGCCCAACACAGTGTGACTGTACACAGCCCAACAGAACAGAGTGTGATTGTGCACAGCCAAAAACAGTGACTGTACACAGCCCAGCACAACACAGTGTGATTGTACACAGCCCAACACAACACAGCGCGACTGTACACAGCACAACACAACACAGTGTGACTGTACACAGCCCAAAACAGTGTTACTGCACACAGCCCAACACTGCACAGTGTGAATGTACACAGCCCAACACAACACAATGTGACTGTACACAGCCCAAAATAGTGTGACAGAACACAGCCCAACACAACACAGTGTGATTGTACACAGCCGAATATAATGTGACAGTACACAGCCCAACAAAACACACTGTGACTGTACACAGCCCAACACAACACACTGTGACAGTACACAGCCCAACACAACAAATTGTGACTGTACATAGGCCAATGCAGTGTGAATGTACACAGCCCAACACAACACAGTGTGATTGTACACAGCACAACACAACAGAGTATGACTATATACAGCCCAACACAACACAGTGTGACTGTACACAGCCCAAAACAGTTTGACTATACACAGCCCAAGAAATCACAGTGTGAATGTACACAGCCCAGCACAGCACCATGTGAATGTACACAGCGCAACACAATACAATGTGATGGAACACAGCCCAACACAGTGTGACTGTACACAGCCCAACACAACTTGTGTGACTGTAAGCAGCCCAACACAGTGTGACCGTACACAGCCCAAAACAGTGTTATTGCACACAGCCCAACACCGCACAGTGTGAATGTACACAGCCCAACACAACACAATGTGACTGTACACAGCCCAACACAGTGTGACTGTAAAAAACCCAACGCAACCGAGTGTGACTGTACTCACCCATAGTGTGACTATTCACAGACCAGAACAACACTGGGTGATTGCACACAGCCAAACACAGTGTGATGGTACACAGCCCAACACAGTGTGACTGGTCACAGCCCAACACAGTGTGACTGTACACAGCCCAACACAACACAGTGTGACTGTACACAGCGCAACACAGCACAGTGTGACTGTATGCAGCTCAACAGCGTGTGACTGTACACAGCCTAACACAGCGTGAGTGTACACAGCCCAACACAGTGTGACTGTATACAGCCCAACACAGTGCGACTGTACAAAGCCGAACACAACACAGGTTGAATGCACACAGCCCAACACAGTGTGAATGTACACAGCCCAACACAGAGTGATTGTAAACAGCCCAAAACAGTGTGAACCTACGCAGCCCAACAAAGAGTGACTGTAAACAGCCCAACACAGTGTCACTGTACACAGCGCAACACAGTGTGACTGTACACAGCCCAACACAGTGCGACTGTACAAAGCCCAACACAACACAGTGTGACTGTACACAGCCCAATCCCGTTTCACTGTACACAGCCGAACAGAACACAGTGTGACTGTACACAGCCCAACACATTGTGACTGTACACAGTCCAACACAACACAGTGTGACTGCACACAGCCCAACATGTGACTCATGTCCCTCACTACATGTGACTCCTGTCCCTCACTGAGTGTCACTCCTGCCCCTCACTACATGTGACTACTGTCCCTAACTACTTGTGACTCCTGTCCCTCACTGGGTGTGACTCCTGTCCCTCACTACATGTGACTCCTGTCCCTCACTGAGTGTGAGTCCTGTCCCTCACTGAGTGTGAGTCCTGTTCCTCACTACATTTGACTACTGTCTCTCACTACATGTGACTCGTGTTGTTCACTGGGTGTGACTCCTGTCCCTCACTACATGTGACTCGTGTTGCTCACTGGGTATGACTCATGTCCCTCACTATAAGTGACTCCTGTCCCTCACTATAAGTGACTCCTGTCCATCACTGGGTATGACTCCTGCCCGCCACTGGGTGTGACTCCTGTCCCTCACTACATGTGACTCTTGTCCCTCACTACACGTGACTCCTGTCCTTCACTACATGAGACTTCTGTCGCTCACTGGGTGTGACTCCTCTCCCTCATTACGTGTGACTGCTGTCCCTCACTACATCTGACTCCTGTCCCTCACCATCAGTGACTCCTGTCCATCTCTGGGTATGACTCCTGCTCGTCATTGGGTGTGACTCCTGTCCCTCACTAGATGAGACTCCTGTCCCTCACTGGGTGTGACTCCTGTCCCTCACTGGGTGTGACTCATTTTACTCACTACATGTGACTCCTGTCCCTCACTGGATGTGACTCCTGTCCCTCACTACATGACTGTACACAGCCCAACGCAGTGTAACTCTACACAGCCCAACACAACACAATGTGATTGTACACAGTGCAACACACTGTGACTGTACACAGCCCAACACTACACAGTGTGACTGTGCACAGCCCAACACTACACAGTGTGACTGTGCACAGCCCAACACAGTGTGACTGTACACAGCCCAACACAATAAAGTGTGACTGGACACTGCCCAACACAGTGTGACTGTACACAGCCCAACACAATGCGACTGTACACTGCCCAACACAACACAGTGTGACTGTACACAGCCCAATACAATTCAGTGAGACTGTACACAGCGCAATACAACACAGTGTGACTGTGCACAGCCCAAAACAGTGAGTGTACACAGCCGAACGCAGTGTGGCTGTACACAGACCAACACAGTGTGACTGTACACAGCCCAACGCAGTGTAACTCTACACATTGTGACTGTACACAACCCAACACAGCGTGACTGTACACAGTCCAAAACAACACAGTGTGACTATACACAGACCAACACAGTGTGACTGTACACAGTCTAACACAACACAGTATGACTGTACAAAGCCCAACACACTGTGACGCTGCACATCTCAACACAACACATTGTGACTGTACACAACCCAACACAGTTTGACTGTACACAGTCGCACACAGTGTGACTGTACACAGCCCAACACAACACAGCGTGACTGTACACAGCCCAACACAATGTGACTGCACACAGCCCAACATGTGACTCATGTCCCTCACTACATGTGACTCCTGTCCCTCACTGGGTGTCACTCCTGCCCCTCACTACATGTGACTCCTGTCACTCACTACTTGTGACTTCTGTCCCTCACTGGGTGTGAGTCCTGTCCCTCACTACATTTGACTACTGTCTCTCACTACATGTGACACCTGTCCCTCACTGGGTGTGACTCCTATCCCTCACTACATGTGACTCCTGTCCCTCACAACATCTGACTCCTGTCCCTCACTATCAGTGACTCCTGTCCTTCACTGGGTATAACTCCTGGCCGTCATTGGGTGTGACTCCTGTCCCTCACTACATGAGACTGCTGTACCTCACTGGGTGTGACTCCTGTCCCTCACTGGGTGTGACTCCTTTTAATCACTACATGTGACTCCTGTCCCTCACTACATGTGACTCCTGTCCCTCACTGGATGCGACTCCTGTCCCTCACTACATGACTGTACACAGCCCAATGCAGTGTAACTCTACACAGGCCAACACAACACAATGTGATTGTACACAGCGCAACACTGTGTGACTGTACACAGCCCAACACAACACAGTGTGACTGTACACAGCCCAACACAGTGTGACTGTAACAGCCCAATAGAACACAGTGCGACTGTACACAGCCCGACACAACATAATGTGAATGTAAACAGCCCAACACTGTGTGACTGTACACAGCCCAACACTGTGTGACTGTACACAGCGCAATACAACACAGTGTGACAGTGCACAGCCCAAAACAGTGAGTGTACACAGCTGAACACAGTGTGGCTGTACACAGACCAACACAGTGTGACTGCACACAGCCCAACACAACACAGTGTGACTGTACACAGCCCAACGCAACTCAGTGTAACTGTACACAGACCTACACAGTGTGACTGTACACAGCTCAACACAACACAGTGTGACTGTACACAGCCCAACACAATACAATTTGACTGTACACAGCCCAATATAGTGTGACTGTACATAGCCCAACACAAAAAAATATGTGACTGTATACAGCCCAACACACTGTGATTGTACACAGCTCATCACAACACATTGTGACTGTACACAGCCCAACACAACACATTGTGACTGTACACATGCCAACACAGTGTGAATGTACACAGCCCAACACAAAACAGTGTGACTGTACAGAGCCCAACACAACACAGTGTGACTGTACTCAGCCCAATATAGTGTGACTGTAAACAGCCCAACACAGTGCAACTGTACACAACCCAACACAACACACTGTGACTGTACACAGCCAAACACAACACAGTGTGACTGTACACAGAACAACAATGTGTGACTGAACACATCCCAACACAGTTTGACTGTACACAGCCCAAAACAACAAAGAGTGATTGTACACAGCCCAACACAGTGTGACTGTACACTGGCCAACAGAGTATGACTGCACACAGCCCAACACAACATAGTGTGATTCTACACAGCCCAACACAGTGTGACTGTACACAATCCAACACATCACAGTGTGACTGTACACAACCCAACACAACACAAAGAGTGTACACAGCCCAATATAGTGAGACTGTACACAGCCCAACACAAAACAGAGTGAATGTACACAGCCCAACACAAAACAGTGTGACTGTACAGAGCCCAACACAACACAGTGTGACTGTACTCAGCCCAATATAGTGTGACTGTAAACAGCCCAACACAGTTTAACTGTACACAGCCCAAAACAACAAAGAGTGACTGTACACAGCCCAACTCAGTATGACTGTACACAGGCCAACAGAGTATGACTGCACACAGCCCAACACAACATAGTGTGACTGTACAGAACCCAACACAACACAATGTATGTACACAGCCCAATATAGTGAGACTGTACACAGCCCAACACAAAACAATGTGACTGTGCACAGCCCAACACACTGTGATTGTACACAGCCCAACACAACGCACTGTGACTGTACACAGCCCAATACAACACATTGTGACTGTACACAGCCCAACACAGTTTGAATGAACACAGCCCAACATAACACAGTGTGACTGTATACAGCCCAACACAGTGTAACTGTACACAACCCAACACAACATACTGTGACAGTACACAACCCAACACAACACAGTGTGACTGTACACAGACCAATAATGTGTGACTGTACAGATCCCAACACAGTTTGACTGTACACAGCCCAAAACAACAAAGAGTGACTGTACACAGCCCAACATAGTATGACTCTACATAGCCCAACACAGTGTGACTGTATACAATCCAACACAACACAGTGTGACTGTACGCAGCACAACACAAAATATTGTGACTATTCACAGTCCAGCACAACACAGTGTGACTGTATACAGCGCAACACAGTGTAACTGTACACAACCCAACACACTGTGACAGTACACAGCCCAACACAACACAGTGTGACTGTACACAGACCAAGAATGTGTGACTGTACAGATCCCAACACAGTTTGACTGTACACAGCCCAACACAACAAAGAGTGACTGGACACAGCTCAACACAGTGTGACTATACACAGCCCAACATAGTGTGACTCTACATAGCCCAACACAGTGTGACTGTACACAATCCAACACAACACAATGTGACTGTACACAGCCCAACACAGTGTGATTGTACGCAGCACAACACAAAATATTGTGTCTATACACAGCTTAGCACATCGCAGTGTGACTGTACATAGCCCAACGCAGGGTGACTGTACACAGCCCAACACAATTCGAATGTACACAGCCCAAAACATTGTGAATGTACACAGCCCAACACAGTGTGAATGAAAACAGCATAAACCAATGTAAATGTACACAGCCCAACACAGTGTGACTGTACACAGCCGAACACAGTATGACTGTACACAGCGCAACACAACACAGTGTGACTGTGCACACCCCAAACAGTGAGTGTACAGCCGATCAAAGTGTGGCTGTACACAGACCAAAACAGTTTGACTGTACACAGCCCAACACAACACAGTGCGACTGTACACAGCCCAACGCAACACAGTGTGACTGTACACAGCCCAACACAACACAGTGTGACTGTACACAGCTAACACAGCGTGACTGTAAACAGCCCAACACAGTGTGACTGTACGCAGCCCAAAACAAAATACTATGACTGTCCACAGCACAACACAACACAAAACAGTGTTACTGTGCATAGCCCAACACAGTGTGACTGTACACAGCCCAACACAACACAGTGTGACTGTACACAGCCCAACGCAACACAGTGTGACTGTACACAGCCCAAAACAAAACAGTGTGACTGAACACAGCCCAACACAACACAGTGTGACTGTACACAGCTAACACAGCGTGACTGTAAACAGCCCAACACAGTGTGACTGTACGCAGCCCAAAACAAAATACTATGACTGTCCACAGCACAACACAACACAAAACAGTGTTACTGTGCATAGCCCAACACAGTGTGACTGTACACAGCCCAACACAGTGTGACTGTACACAGCCCAACACAACACAGTGTGACTGTACACAGCCCAACGCAACACAGTGTGACTGTACACAGCTCAACACAGTGTGAATGTACACAGCCCAACACAACACAGTGTGACTGTACACAGCCCAACGCAACACAGTGTGACTGTACACAGCCCTACACAGTGTGACTGTACACAGCTCAACACAACACAGTGTGAATGTACACAGCCCAACACAACACAATTTGACTGTACACAGCCCAATATAGTGTGACTGTACACAGCCCAACACAAAAGAGTGTGACTGAACACAGGCCAACACAGTGTGACTGTACACAGCCCAAAACAGTTTGATTGTACACAGCCCAATACAGCAAAGAGTGACTGTACACAGCCCAACATGGTGTGACTATACCCAGCTCAACTTAGTGTGACTGTACACAGTTCAACACAGTGTGATTGTACACTGCCCAACACAACACAGTGTGACTGTACACAGCCCTACACAGTCTGACTGTACACAGCTCAACACAACACAGTGCGACTGTACACAGCCCAACACAACACAACGTGACTGTTCACAGCCCAACAATGTGTGACTGTACACATCCCAAAACAGTTTGACTGTACGCAGCCCAATACAACAAAGAGTGACTGGACACAGCCCAACTATACACAGCTCAACATAGTGTGACTGTACACAGCCCAACACAGTGTGATTGTACACTGCCCGACACAACACAGTGTGACTGGACACAGCCCAATACAATTCAGAGAGAATGTACACAGCCCAACACAACACAGTGCGACTGTAACAGCCCAATCGAACACAGTATGTCTGTCCACAGCCCAACACAACACAGTGTGACTGTACACAACACACCACAGTTTGACCGTACACAATCCAACAAAGTGTGTCTTTACTGAGCGCAACACAACACAGTGTGACTGTATACAGCCCAACACAACACAGTGTGACTGTACACAGCCCAACACAACACAATTTGACTGTACACAGCCCAACACAGTGACAGGACACAACCCAACCCAACACAGTGTGACTGTACACAGCCCAACACAACACAATTTGACTGTACACTGCCCAATAAAGTGTGACTGTACACAGCCCAATACAACACACTGTGACTGTACACAGCCCAACACAACACAATTTGACGGTACACAGCCCTACATTGTGTGACTGTACACAGCCCAGCACAGTGACAGTACACAACCCAACCCAACACAGTGTGACTGCACAGCTCAAAACACTGTGATTGTACACAGCCCAACACAACACACTGTGACTGTACACAGCCCAACACAACACATTGTGACTGTACACAGCCCAACACAGTTTGACTGTACATAGCCGAACACAACAGTGTGACTGTACAGAGCACAACACAACAAAGAGTGACTGTACACAGCCCAACAGTGTGACTATACACAGCTCAACATAGTGTGACTGTACACAGCCCAACAGAGTATGACTGCACATAGCCCAACATAACACCGTGTGACTGTATACAGCTCAACACAGTGTGACTGTACACAGCCCAACACAACACAGTGTGACTTTACCCGGCCCAACACAGTGTGACTGCACACGGCCCAACACAACACAATATGAATGTACACAGCCCAACACAGTATACTTTACACAGCCCAACACAACACAGTGTAACTGTACACAGCCCAACATATGACTCCTGTCCTCACTAGGTGTGTCTCCTGTCCCTCACTGGGTGTGACTCCAGTCCCTCACTGTGTGTGACTCCTGTCCCTCACTGGGTGTTACTCCTGTCCCTCACTGGGTGCGACTCCTGTCCCTCACTGGGTGTGACTCCTGTCCCTCACTGGGTGTGACTCCTGTCCCTCACTGGGTGTGACTCCTGTCCCTCACTATGTGACTCCTGTCCTCACTGGGTGTGTCTCCTGTCCCTCATTACATATGACTCCTGTCCTCACTAGGTGTGTCTCCTGTCCCTCACTGGGTGTGACTCCAGTCCCTCACTGTGTGTGACTCCTGTCCCTCACTGGGTGTGTCTCCTGTCCCTCACTACATGTGACTCCTGTCCCTCACTGGGTGTGTCTCCTGTCCCTCACTGAGTGTGACTCCTGTCCCTCACTGGGTGTGACTCCTGTCCTCACTGGGAGTGACTCCTGTCCCTCACTACATGTGACTCCTGTCCTCACTGGGTGTGTCTCCTATCCCTCACTGGGTGTGACTCCTGTCCCTCACTGGGTGTGACTCCTGTCCCTCACTACATGTGATTCCTGTGCTCACTGGGTGTGTCTCCTGTTCCTCGCTGGGAGTGACTCCTGTCCCTCACTACGTGACTCCTGTCCCTCACTACATGACTCCTGTCCCTCACTGGGTGTGTCTCCTGTCCCTCACTGGGTGTGACTTCTGTCCCTCACTGGGTCTGAATCCTGTCCCTCACTACGTGACTCCTGTCCCTCACTGGGTGTGTCTCCTGTCGCTCACTTGGTGTGACTCCTGTCACTCACTGGGTCTGACTCCTGTCCCTCACTACGTGACTCCTGTCCCTCACTGGGTGTGACTCCTGTCCCTCACTGGGTGTGACTCCTGCCCTTCACTGGATGTGTCACCTGTCCCTCACGACAAGTGACTCCTGTCCTCACTGGGTGTGACACCTGTCCCTCACTGGGTGTGTCTCCTGTCCCTCACTGCGTGTGACTCCTGTCCTTTACTGGGTGTGTCACCTGTCCCTCACTACATGTGACTCCTGTCCTCACAGGGTGTGTCTCCTGTCCCTCACTACATGTGACCCCTGTCACTCACTGGGTGTGTCTCCTGTCCCTCACTGGGTGTGACTCCTGTCCCTCACTGGGTGTGTCTCCTGTCCCTCACTGGGTGTGTCTCCTGTCCTTCACTGGGTGTGTCTCCTGTCCCTCACTACATGTGACTCCTGTCCTCACTGGGTGTGACTCCTGTCCTTCACTGGGTGTGTCTCCTGTCCCTCACTGGGTGTGTCTCCTGTCGCTCACTGGGTGTGACTCCTGTCCCTCATTGGGTGTGTCTCCTGTCCCTCATTATATATGACTCCTGTCCTCACTGGGTGTGTCTACTGTCCCTCACTGAGTGTGACTCCTGTCCCTCACTGTGTGTGACTCCTGTCCCTCACTGGGTGTTACTCCTGTCCCTCACTGGGTGTGACTCCTGACCTCACTGGGTGTGACTCCAGTCCCTCACTGGGTGTGTCTCCTGTCCCTCACTGGGTGTGACTTCTGTCCTTCACTGTGTGTGTTACCTGTCCCTCACTACATGTGACTCCTGTCCTCAATGGGTGTGTCTCCTGTCCCTCACTACATGTGACTCCTGTCCCTCACTGGGTGTGTCTCATGACCCTCACTGGGTTTGACTCCTGTCCCTCTCTGGGTGTGTCTCCTGTCCCTCACTACAAGTGACTCCTGTCCCTCAATGTGTGTGACTCCTGTCCCTCACTACATGTGACTTCTGTCCCTCACTGGGTGTGAACCCTGTCCCTCACTGGGTGTGACTCCTGTCCCTCACTGGGTGTGTCTCCTGTCCCTCACTACATGTGACTCCTGTCCCTCACTGGGTGTGTCTCCTGTCCCTCACTGGGTGTGTCTCCTGTCCCTCACTGGGTGTGACTCCTGTCCCTCAATGTGTGTGACTCCTGTCCCTCACTACATGTGACTTCTGTCCCTCACTGGGTGTGAACCCTGTCCCTCACTGGGTGTGACTCCTGTCCCTCACTGGGTGTGTCTCCTGTCCCTCACTACATGTGACTCCTGTCCCTCACTGGGTGTGTCTCCTGTCCCTCACTGGGTGTGTCTCCTGTCCCTCACTGGGTGTGACTCCTGTCCCTCACAGGGTGTGACTCCTGTCCCTTACTGGGTGTGTCTCCTGTCCCTCACTACATGTGACTCCTGTCCCTCACTGGGTGTGTCTCCTGTCCCTCACTGGGTGTGTCTCCTGTCCCTCACTGGGTGTGACTCCTGTCCCTCACTGGGTGTGTCTCCTGTCCCTCACTGGGTGTGTCTCCTGTCCCTCACTGGGTGTGACTCCTGTCCCTCACTGGGTGTGTCTCCTGTCCCTCACTGGGTGTGTCTCCTGTCCCTCACTGGGTCTGTCTCCTGTCCCTCACTGGGTGTGACTCCTGTCCCTCACTGAGTGTGACTCCTGTCCCTCACTGTGTGTGTCTCCTGTCGCTCACTACAAGTGACTCCTGTCCCTCACTGGGTGTGACTCCTGTCCCTTACTGGGTGTGACTCCTGTCCCTCACTGGGTGTGGCTCCTGTCTCTCACTGGGTGTGTCCCCTGTCCCTCACTGGGTGTGACTCCTGTCCCGCACTGGGTGTGACTCCTGTCCCGCACTGGATGTGACTCCTGTCCCTCACTGGGTGTGACTCCTGTCCCTCACTGGGTGTGACTCCTGTCCCTCACTGGGTGTGTCTCCTGTCCCTCACTGGGTGTGACTCCTGTCCCTCACTGGGTGTGTCTCCTGTCCCTCACTACATGTGACTCCGGTCCTCACTGGGTGTGTCTACTGTCCCTCGCTGGTAGTGACTCCTGTCCCTCACTACGTGACTCCTGTCCCTCACTGGGTGTGTCTCCTGTCCCTCGCTGGGACTGACTCCTGTCCCTCACTACGTGACTCCTGTCCCTCACTACATGACTCCTGTCCCTCACTGGGTGTGTCTGCTGTCCCTCACTGGGTGTAACTTCTGTCCCTCACTGGGTCTGACTCCTGTCCCTCACTACATGTGACTCCTGTCCCTCACTGAGTGTGACTCCTGTCCCTCACTACGTGTGACTCATGTCCTCACTGGGTGTGTCACCTGTCCCTCACTACAAGTGACTCCTGTCCTCACTGGGTGTGACTCCAGTCCCTCACTGGGTGTGTCTCCTGTCCCTCAATGGGTGTGACTTCTGTCCTTCACTGGGTGTGTTACCTGTCCCTCACTACATGTGACTCCTGTCCTCACTGGGTGTGTCCCTGTCCCTCACTACATGTGACTCCTGTCCCTCACTGGGTGTGACTCCTGTCCCTCACTGGGTGTGTCTCCTGTCCCTCACTGTGTGTGACTCCTGTCCCTCACTGGGTGTGTCTCCTGTCCCTCACTGAGTGTGACTCCTGTCCCTCACTGGGTGTGACTTCTGTCCTCACTGGGAGTGACTCCTGTCCCTCACTACATGTGACTCCTATCCTCACTGGGTGTGTCTCCTATCCCTCACTGGGTGTGATTCCTGACCCTCACTGGGTGTGACTCCTGTCCCTCACTGGGTGTGTCTCCTGTCCCTCACTACAAGTGACTCCTGTCCCTCACTGTGTGTGACTCCTGTCCCTCACTACAAGTGACTCCTGTCCGTCACTGTGTGTGACTCCTGTCCCTCACTACATGTGACTCCTGTCCCTCACTGGGTGTGACTCCTGTCCCTCACTACATGTGACTCCTGTCCCTCACTGGGTGTGACTCCTGTCCCTCGCTGGGTGTGACTCCTGTCCTCACTGGGAGTGACTCCTGTCCCTCACTACATGTGACTCCTGTCCTTACTGGTTGTGTCTCCTATCCCTCACTGGGTGTGACTCCTGTCCCTCACTGGGTGTGACTCCTGTCCCTCACTACATGTGACTCCTGTCCTCACTGGTTGTGTCTCCTATCCCTCACTGAGTGTGTCTCCTGTCCATCGCTGGGAGTGACTCCTGTCCCTCACTACGTGACTCCTGTCCCTCACTACATGACTCCTGTCCCTCACTGGGTGTGTCTCCTGTCACTCACTGGTTGTGACTTCTGTCCCTCACTGGGTCTGACTCCTGTCCCTCACTACGTGACTCCTGTCCCTCACTGGGTGTGACTCCTGTCTCTCACTGGGTGTGACTCCTGCCCTTCACTGGATGTGTCAACTGTCCCTCACTACAAGTGACTCCTGTCCTTACTGGGTGTGACTCCTGTTCTCACTGGGTGTGTCTCCTGTCCTTCACTACATGTGACTCCTGTCACTCATTGGGTGTGTCTCCTGTCCCTCACTGGGTGTGACTCCTGTCCCTCACTGGGTGTGTCTCCTGTCCATCACTGGGTGTGTCTCCTGTCCTCACTACATGTGACTCCTGTCCTCACTGGGTGTGACTCCTGACCATCACTGGGTGTGACTCCTGTCCCTCACTGGGTGTGACTCCTGTCCCTCACGATGTGACTCCTGTCCCTCACTGGGTGTGACTCCTGTCCCTCACTGGGTGTGTCTCCTGTCCCTCACTGGGTGTGTCTCCTGTCCCTCACTACATGTGACTCCTGTCCTCACTGGGTGTGACTCCTGACCTTCACTGGGTGTGTCTCCTGTCCCTCACTGGGTGTGACTCCTGTCCCTCACTGGGTGTGTCTCCTGTCCCTCACTGGGTGTGACTCCTGTCCCTCACTGGGTGTGTCACCTGTCCCTCACTGGGTGTGACTCCTGTCCTGACTGGGAGTGATTCCTGTCCCTCACTACATGTGACTCCTGTCCTCACTGGGTGTGACTCCTGTCCCTCACTGGGTCTGACTCCTGTCCCTCACTGGGTGTGTCTCCTGTCCCTCACTGGGTGTGACTTCTGTCCCTCACTGGGTGTGTCTCCTGTCCTTCACTACGTGACTCCTGTCCCTCACTGGGTGTGACTCCTGTCCCTCACTGGGTGTGTCTCCTGTCGCTCACTACATGTGACAACTGTCCCTCACTACATGTGAATCTTGTCCTCACTGGGTGTGACTCCTGTCCCTCACTGGGTGTGTCTCCTGTCCCGCACTGGGTGTGACTCCTGTCCTTCACTGGGTGTGTCACCTGTCCCTCACTACATGTGACTCCTGTCCCTCACTGGGTGTGACTCCTGTCCCTCATTGGGTGTGTCTCCTGTCCCTCACTACATGTGACTCCTGTCCCTCACTACATGTGAAACTTGTCCTCACTGGGTGTGACCCCTGTCCCTCACTGGGTGTGACTCCTGTCACTCACTGGGTGTGACTCCTGTCCCTCACTACATGACTCCTGTCCCTCACTGGGTGTGTCTCCTGTCCCTCACTGGGTATGACTCCTGTCCCTCACTGGTTGTTACTCCTGTCCCTCACTGGGTGTGGCTCCTGTCCCTCACTGGGTGTGACTCCTGTCCCTCACTAGGTGTGTCACCTGTCCCTCACTCCATGTGACTACTGTCCCTCACTGGGTGTGACTCCTGTCCCTCACTGGGTGTGACTCTTGTCCCTCACTACATGACTCCTGTCCCTCACGATGTGACTCCTGTCCCTCACTGGGTGTGACTCCTGTCCCTCACTGGGTGTGTCTACTGTCCCTCACTGGGTGTGTCTCCTGTCCCTCACTACATGTGACTCCTGTCCTCACTGGGTGTGTCTCCTGTCCCTCACTGGGTGTGACTCCTGTCCCTCACTGGGTGTGTCTCCTGTCCATCACTGGGTGTGTCTCCTGTCCTCACTACATGTGACTCCTGTCCTCACTGGGTGTGACTCCTGACCATCACTGGGTGTGACTCCTGTCCCTCACTGGGTGTGACTCCTGTCCCTCACGATGTGACTCCTGTCCCTCACTGGGTGTGACTCCTGTCCCTCACTGGGTGTGTCTCCTGTCCCTCACTGGGTGTGTCTCCTGACCCTCACTACATGTGACTCCTGTCCTCACTGGGTGTGACTCCTGACCTTCACTGGGTGTGTCTCCTGTCCCTCACTGGGTATGACTCCTGTCCCTCACTGGGTGTGTCTCCTGTCCCTCACTACATGTGACTATTGGCCTCACTGGGTGTGACTCCTGTCCCTCACTGGGTGTGACTCCTGTCCCTCACTGGGTGTGTCTCCTGTCCCTCACTGGGTGTGACTCCTGTCCTTCACTGGGTGCGTCACCTGTCCCTCACTGGGTGTGTCTCCTGTCCCTCACTGGGTGTGACTCCTGTCCCTCACTGGGTGTGACTCCTGTCCCTCACTACATGACTCCTGTCCCTCACTACATGTGACTCCTGTTCTCACTGGGTGTATCTCCTGTCCCTCACTGGGTGTGTCTCCTGTCCCTCACTGGGTGTGACTCCTGTCCCTCACTGGGTGTGTCACCTGTCCCTCACTGGGTGTGACTCCTGTCCTGACTGGGAGTGATTCCTGTCCCTCACTACATGTGACTCCTGTCCTCACTGGGTGTGACTCCTGTCCCTCACTGGGTGTGACTCCTGTCCCTCACTGGGTCTGACTCCTGTCCCTCACTGGGTGTGTCTCCTGTCCCTCACTGGGTGTGACCTCTGTCCCTCACTGGGTGTGTCTCCTGTCCTTCACTATGTGACTCCTGTCCCTCACTGGGTGTGACTCCTGTCCCTCACTGGGTGTGTCTCCTGTCGCTCACTACATGTGACAACTGTCCCTCACTACATGTGAATCTTGTCCTCACTGGGTGTGACTCCTGTCCCTCACTGGGTGTGTCTCCAGTCCCGCACTGGGTGTGACTCCTGTCCTTCACTGTGTGTGTCACCTGTCCCTCACTACATGTGACTCCTGTCCCTCACTGGGTGTGACTCCTGTCCCTCACTGGGTGTGTCTCCTGTCCCTCACTACATGTGACTCCTGTCCCTCACTACATGTGAATCTTGTCCTCACTGGGTGTGACCCCTGTCCCTCACTGGGTGTGACTCCTCTCACTCACTGGGTGTGACTCCTGTCCCTCACTACATGACTCCTGTCCCTCACTGGGTGTGTCTCCTGTCCCTCACTGGGTATGACTCCTGTCCCTCACTGGTTGTTACTCCTGTCCCTCACTGGGTGTGGCTCCTGTCCCTCACTGGGTGTGACTCCTGTCCCTCACTAGGTGTGTCACCTGTCCCTCACTCCATGTGACTACTCTCAATCACTGGGTGTGACTCCTGTCCCTCACTGGGTGTGTCTCCTGTCCCTCACTACAAGTGACTCCTGTCCCTCACTGTGTGTGACTCCTGTCCCTCACTACATGTGACTCCTGTCCCTCACTGGGTGTGACTTCTGTCCCTCACTGGGTGTGACTCCTGTCCCTCACTACATGTGACTCCTGTCCTCACTGGGTGTGTCTCCTGTCCCTCACTGGGTGTGACTCCTGTCCCTCACTGGGTGTGACTCCTGTCCCTCACTGGGTGTGTCACCTGTCCCTCACTACATGTGACTCCTGTCCCTCACTGAGTGTGACTCCTGTCCCTCACTACATGTGACTCCTGTCCTCACTGGGTGTGTCACCTGTCCCTCACTGGGTGTGACTCCTGTCCCTCACTGGGTGTGACTCCTGTCCCTCACTGTGTGTGACTCCTGTCCCTCACTACATGTGACTCCTGTCCCTCACTGGGTGTGACTTCTGTCCCTCACTGGGTGTGACTCCTGTCCCTCACTACATGTGACTCCTGTACTCACTGGGTGTGTCTCCTGTCCCTCACTGGGTGTGACTCCTGTCCCTCACTGGGTGTGACTCCTGTCCCTCACTGGGTCTGACTCCTGTCCCTCACTGGGTGTGTCTCCTGTCCCTCACTGGGTGTGACTTCTGTCCCTCACTGGGTGTGTCTCCTGTCCTTCACTACGTGACTCCTGTCCCTCACTGGGTGTGACTCCTGTCCCTCACTGGGTGTGTCTCCTGTCGCTCACTACATGTGACAACTGTCCCTCACTACATGTGAATCTTGTCCTCACTGGGTGTGACTCCTGTCCCTCACTGGGTGTGTCTCCAGTCCCGCACTGGGTGTGACTCCTGTCCTTCACTGTGTGTGTCACCTGCCCTCACTACATGTGACTCCTGTCCCTCACTGGGTGTGACTCCTGTCCCTCACTGGGTGTGTCTCCTGTCCCTCACTACATGTGACTCCTGTCCCTCACTACATGTGAATCTTGTCCTCACTGGGTGTGACCCCTGTCCCTCACTGGGTGTGACTCCTCTCACTCACTGGGTGTGACTCCTGTCCCTCACTACATGACTCCTGTCCCTCACTGGGTGTGTCTCCTGTCCCTCACTGGGTATGACTCCTGTCCCTCACTGGTTGTTACTCCTGTCCCTCACTGTGTGTGGCTCCTGTCCCTCACTGGGTGTGACTCCTGTCCCTCACTAGGTGTGTCACCTGTCCCTCACTCCATGTGACTACTCTCCCTCACTGGGTGTGACTCCTGTCCCTCACTGGGTGTGACTCTTGTCCCTCACTACATGACTCCTGTCCCTCACGATGTGACTCCTGTCCCTCACTGGGTGTGACTCCTGTCCCTCACTGGGTGTGTCTACTGTCCCTCACTGGGTGTGTCTCCTGTCCCTCACTACATGTGACTCCTGTCCTCACTGGGTGTGACTCCTGACCTTCACTGGGTGTGTCTCCTGTCCCTCACTGGGTGTGACTCCTGTCCCTCACTGGGTGTGTCTCCTGTCCCTCACTACATGTGACTATTGTCCTCACTGGGTGTGACTCCTGTCCCTCACTGGGTGTGACTCCTGTCCACTCACTGGGTGTGTCTCCTGTCCCTCACTGGGTGTGACTCCTGTCCTTCACTGGGTGCGTCACCTGTCCCTCACTGGGTGTGTCTCCTGTCCCTCACTGGGTGTGACAACTGTCCCTCACTGGGTGTGACTCCTGTCCCTCACTACATGACTCCTGTCCCTCACTACATGTGACTCCTGTCCTCACTGGGTGTATCTCCTGTCCCTCACTGGGTGTGTCTCCTGTCCCTCACTGGGTGTGACTCCTGTCCCTCACTGGGTGTGTCACCTGTCCCTCACTGGGTGTGACTCCTGTCCTGACTGGGAGTGATTCCTGTCCCTCACTACATGTGACTCCTGTCCTCACTGGGTGTGACTCCTGTCCCTCACTGGGTGTGACTCCTGTCCCTCACTGGGTCTGACTCCTGTCCCTCACTGGGTGTGTCTCCTGTCCCTCACTGGGTGTGACTTCTGTCCCTCACTGGGTGTGTCTCCTGTCCTTCACTACGTGACTCCTGTGCCTCACTGGGTGTGACTCCTGTCCCTCACTGGGTGTGTCTCCTGTCGCTCACTACATGTGACAACTGTCCCTCACTACATGTGAATCTTGTCCTCACTGGGTGTGACTCCTGTCCCTCACTGGGTGTGTCTCCTGTCCCGCACTGGGTGTGACTCCTGTCCTTCACTGGTTGTGTCACCTGTCCCTCACTACATGTGACTCCTGTCCCTCACTGGGTGTGACTCCTGTCCCTCACTGGGTGTGTCTCCTGTCCCTCACTACATGTGACTCCTGTCCCTCACTACATGTGAATCTTGTCCTCACTGGGTGTGACTCCTGTCCCTCACTGGGTGTGACTCCTGTCACTCACTGGGTGTGACTCCTGTCACTCACTGGGTGTGACCCCTGTCCCTCACTGGGTGTGTCTCCTGTCCCTCACTGGGTATGACTCCTGTCCCTCACTGGTTGTTACTCCTGTCCCTCACTGGGTGTGGCTCCTGTCCCTCACTGGGTGTGACTCCTGTCCCTCACTGGGTGTGACTCTTGTCCCTCACTACATGACTCCTGTCCCTCACTGGGTATGACTCCTGTCCCTCACTGGTTGTTACTCCTGTCCCTCACTGGGTGTGGCTCCTGTCCCTCACTGGGTGTGACTCCTGTCCCTCACTGGGTATGTCTCCTGTCCCTCACTACATGTGACTCCTGTGCTCACTGGGTGTGTCTCCTGTCCCTCGCTGGGAGTGACTCCTGTCCCTCACTGCGTGACTCCTGTCCCTCACTACATGACTCCTGTCCCTCACTGGGTGTGTCTCCTGTCCCTCACTGGGTGTGACTTCTGTCCCTCACTGGGTCTGACTCCTGTCCCTCACTACGTGACTCCTGTCCCTCACTGGGTGTGTCTCCTGTCGCTCACTGGGTGTGACTTCTGTCCCTCACTGGGTCTGACTCCTGTCCCTCACTACGTGACTCCTGTCCCTCACTGGGTGTGACTCCTGTCCCTCACTGGGTGTGACTCCTGCCCTTCACTGGATGTGTCACCTGTCCCTCATTACAAGTGACTCCTGTCCTCACTGGGTGTGACTACTGTCCCTCACTGGGTGTGTCTCCTGTCCCTCACTGGGTGTGACTCCTGTCCTTCACTGTGTGTGTCACCTGTCCCTCACTACATGTGACTCCTGTCCTCACTGGGTGTGTCTCCTGTCCCTCACTACATGTGACTCCTGCCCTTCACTGGGTGTGTCTCCTGTCCCTCACTGGGTGTGACTCCTGTCCCTCACTGGGTGTGTCTCCTGTCCCTCACTGGGTGTGTCTCCTGTCCCTCACTGGGTGTGTCTCCTGTCCCTCACTACATGTGACTCCTGTCCTCACTGGGTGTGTCTCCTGTCCCTCACTGGGTGTGACTCCTGTCCCTCACTGTGTCTGACTCCTGTCCCTCACTGGGTGTTACTCCTGTCCCTCACTGGGTGTGACTCCTGTCCCTCACTGTGTGTGACTCCTGTCCCTCACTGTGTGTGACTCCTGTCCCTCACTGGGTGTTACTCCTGTCCCTCACTGGGTGTGACTCCTGTCCCAAACTGGGTGTGACTCCTGTCCCAAACTGGGTGTGACTCCTGTCCCTCACTGGGTGTGTCTCCTGTCCCTCACTGATTGTGACTCCTGTCCCTCACTACATGTGACTCCTGTCCTCACTGGGTGTGTCACCTATCCCTCACTACAAGTGACTCCTGTCCTCACTGGGTGTGACTCCAGTCCCTCACTGGGTGTGGCTCCTGTCCCTCACTGGGTGTGACTTCTGTCCTTCACTGGGTGTGTTACCTGTCCCTCAGTACATGTGACTCGTGGCCTCACTGGGTGTGTCTCCTGTCCCTCACTACATGTGACTCCTGTCCCTCACTGGGTGTGTCTCATGACCCTCATCGGGTGTGACTCCTGTCCCTCACTGGGTGTGTCTCCTGTCCCTCACTACAAGTGACTCCTGTCCCTCACTGTGTGTGACTCCTGTCCCTCACTACATGTGACTCCTGTCCCTCACTGGGTGTGACTTCTGTCCCTCACTGGGTGTGACTCCTGTCCCTCACTACATGTGACTCCTGTCCTCACTGGGTGTGTCTCCTGTCCCTCACTGGGTGTGACTCCTGTCCCTCACTGGGTGTGACTCCTGTCCCTCACTGGGTGTGTCACCTGTCCCTCACTACATGTGACTCCTGTCCCTCACTGAGTGTGACTCCTGTCCCTCACTACATGTGACTCCTGTCCTCACTGGGTGTGTCACCTGTCCCTCACTACAAGTGACTCCTGTCCTCACTGGGTGTGACTCCAGTCCCTCAATGGGTGTGTCTCCTGTCCCTCACTGGGTGTGACTTCTGTCCTTCACTGGGTGTGTTACCTGTCCCTCACTACATGTGACTCCTGTCCTCACTGGGTGTGTCCCTGTCCCTCACTACATGTGACTCCTGTCCCTCACTGGGTGTGACTCCTGTCCCTCACTGGGTGTGTCTCCTGTCCCTCACTGTGTGTGACTCCTGTCCCTCACTGGGTGTGTCTCCTGTCCCTCACTGAGTGTGACTCCTGTCCCTCACTGGGTGTGACTCCTGTCCCTCACTGGGTGTGTCTCCTGTCCCTCACTACAAGTGACTCCTGTCCCTCACTGTGTGTGACTCCTGTCCCTCACTACAAGTGACTCCTGTCCGTCACTGTGTGTGACTCCTGTCCCTCACTACATGTGACTCCTGTCCCTCACTGGGTGTGACTCCTGTCCCTCACTACATGTGACTCCTGTCCCTCACTGGGTGTGACTCCTGTCCCTCGCTGGGTGTGACTCCTGTCCTCACTGGGAGTGACTCCTGTCCCTCACTACATGTGACTCCTGTCCTTACTGGTTGTGTCTCCTATCCCTCACTGGGTGTGACTCCTGTCCCTCACTGGGAGTGTCTCCTGTCCCTCACTACATGTGACTCCTGTCCTCACTGGTTGTGTCTCCTATCCCTCACTGAGTGTGTCTCCTGTCCATCGCTGGGAGTGACTCCTGTCCCTCACTACGTGACTCCTGTCCCTCACTGGGTGTGTCTCCTGTCACTCACTGGTTGTGACTTCTGTCCCTCACTGGGTCTGACTCCTGTCCCTCACTACGTGACTCCTGTCCCTCACTGGGTGTGACTCCTGTCTCTCACTGGGTGTGACTCCTGCCCTTCACTGGATGTGTCAACTGTCCCTCACTACAAGTGACTCCTGTCCTTACTGGGTGTGACTCCTGTTCTCACTGGGTGTGTCTCCTGTCCTTCACTACATGTGACTCCTGTCACTCATTGGGTGTGTCTCCTGTCCCTCACTGGGTGTGACTCCTGTCCCTCACTGGGTGTGTCTCCTGTCCATCACTGGGTGTGTCTCCTGTCCTCACTACATGTGACTCCTGTCCTCACTGGGTGTGACTCCTGACCATCACTGGGTGTGACTCCTGTCCCTCACTGGGTGTGACTCCTGTCCCTCACGATGTGACTCCTGTCCCTCACTGGGTGTGACTCCTGTCCCTCACTGGGTGTGTCTCCTGTCCCTCACTGGGTGTGTCTCCTGTCCCTCACTACATGTGACTCCTGTCCTCACTGGGTGTGACTCCTGACCTTCACTGGGTGTGTCTCCTGTCCCTCACTGGGTGTGACAACTGTCCCTCACTGGGTGTGTCTCCTGTCCCTCACTACATGACTCCTGTCCCTCACTACATGTGACTCCTGTCCTCACTGGGTGTATCTCCTGTCCCTCACTGGGTGTGTCTCCTGTCCCTCACTGGGTGTGACTCCTGTCCCTCACTGGGTGTGTCACCTGTCCCTCACTGGGTGTGACTCCTGTCCTGACTGGGAGTGATTCCTGTCCCTCACTACATGTGACTCCTGTCCTCACTGGGTGTGACTCCTGTCCCTCACTGGGTGTGACTCCTGTCCCTCACTGGGTCTGACTCCTGTCCCTCACTGGGTGTGTCTCCTGTCCCTCACTGGGTGTGACTTCTGTCCCTCACTGGGTGTGTCTCCTGTCCTTCACTACGTGACTCCTGTCCCTCACTGGGTGTGACTCCTGTCCCTCACTGGGTGTGTCTCCTGTCGCTCACTACATGTGACAACTGTCCCTCACTACATGTGAATCTTGTCCTCACTGGGTGTGACTCCTGTCCCTCACTGGGTGTGTCTCCTGTCCCGCACTGGGTGTGACTCCTGTCCTTCACTGTGTGTGTCACCTGTCCCTCACTACATGTGACTCCTGTCCCTCACTGGGTGTGACTCCTGTCCCTCACTGGGTGTGTCTCCTGTCCCTCACTACATGTGACTCCTGTCCCTCACTACATGTGAATCTTGTCCTCACTGGGTGTGACCCCTGTCCCTCACTGGGTGTGACTCCTGTCACTCACTGGGTGTGACTCCTGTCCCTCACTACATGACTCCTGTCCCTCACTGGGTGTGTCTCCTGTCCCTCACTGGGTATGACTCCTGTCCCTCACTGGTTGTTACTCCTGTCCCTCACTGGGTGTGGCTCCTGTCCCTCACTGGGTGTGACTCCTGTCCCTCACTAGGTGTGTCACCTGTCCCTCACTCCATGTGACTACTGTCCCTCACTGGGTGTGACTCCTGTCCCTCACTGGGTGTGACTCTTGTCCCTCACTACATGACTCCTGTCCCTCACGATGTGACTCCTGTCCCTCACTGGGTGTGACTCCTGTCCCTCACTGGGTGTGTCTACTGTCCCTCACTGGGTGTGTCTCCTGTCCCTCACTACATGTGACTCCTGTCCTCACTGGGTGTGACTCCTGACCTTCACTGGGTGTGTCTCCTGTCCCTCACTGGGTGTGACTCCTGTCCCTCACTGGGTGTGTCTCCTGTCCCTCACTACATGTGACTATTGTCCTCACTGGGTGTGACTCCTGTCCCTCACTGGGTGTGACTCCTGTCCCTCACTGGGTGTGTCTCCTGTCCCTCACTGGGTGTGACTCCTGTCCTTCACTGGGTGCGTCACCTGTCCCTCACTGGGTGTGTCTCCTGTCCCTCACTGGGTGTGACTCCTGTCCCTCACTGGGTGTGACTCCTGTCCCTCACTACATGACTCCTGTCCCTCACTACATGTGACTCCTGTCCTCACTGGGTGTATCTCCTGTCCCTCACTGGGTGTGTCTCCTGTCCCTCACTGGGTGTGACTCCTGTCCCTCACTGGGTGTGTCACCTGTCCCTCACTGGGTGTGACTCCTGTCCTAACTGGGAGTGATTCCTGTCCCTCACTACATGTGACTCCTGTCCTCACTGGGTGTGACTCCTGTCCCTCACTGGGTGTGACTCCTGTCCCTCACTGGGTCTGACTCCTGTCCCTCACTGGGTGTGTCTCCTGTCCCTCACTGGGTGTGACTTCTGTCCCTCACTGGGTGTGTCTCCTGTCCTTCACTACGTGACTCCTGTCCCTCACTGGGTGTGACTCCTGTCCCTCACTGGGTGTGTCTCCTGTCGCTCACTACATGTGACAACTGTCCCTCACTACATGTGAATGTTGTCCTCACTGGGTGTGACTCCTGTCCCTCACTGGGTGTGTCTCCTGTCCCGCACTGGGTGTGACTCCTGTCCTTCACTGGGTGTGTCACCTGTCCCTCACTACATGTGACTCCTGTCCCTCACTGGGTGTGACTCCTGTCCCTCACTGGGTGTGTCTCCTGTCCCTCACTACATGTGACTCCTGTCCCTCACTACATGTGAATCTTGTCCTCACTGGGTGTGACTCCTGTCCCTCACTGGGTGTGACTCCTGTCACTCACTGGGTGTGACTCCTGTCCCTCACTACATGACTCCTGTCCCTCACTGGGTGTGTCTCCTGTCCCTCACTGGGTATGACTCCTGTCCCTCACTGGTTGTTACTCCTGTCCCTCACTGGGTGTGGCTCCTGTCCCTCACTGGGTGTGACTCCTGTCCCTCACTGGGTGTGACTCTTGTCCCTCACTACATGACTCCTGTCCCTCACTGGTTGTTACTCCTGTCCCTCACTGGGTGTGGCTCCTGTCCCTCACTGGGTGTGACTCCTGTCCCTCACTGGGTATGTCTCCTGTCCCTCACTACATGTGACTCCTGTGCTCACTGGGTGTGTCTCCTGTCCCTCGCTGGGAGTGACTCCTGTCCCTCACTGGGTCTGACTCCTGTCCCTCACTACGTGACTCCTGTCCCTCACTGGGTGTGTCTCCTGTCGCTCACTGGGTGTGACTTCTGTCCCTCACTGGGTCTGACTCCTGTCCCTCACTACGTGACTCCTGTCCCTCACTGGGTGTGACTCCTGTCCCTCACTGGGTGTGACTCCTGCCCTTCACTGGGTCTGACTCCTGTCCCTCACTACGTGACTCCTGTCCCTCACTGGGTGTGTCTCCTGTCGCTCACTGGGTGTGACTTCTGTCCCTCACTGGGTCTGACTCCTGTCCCTCACTACATGTGACTCCTGTCCTCACTGGGTGTGACTACTGTCCCTAACTGGGTGTGTCTCCTGTCCCTCACTGGGTGTGACTCCTGTCCTTCACTGTGTGTGTCACCTGTCCCTCACTACATGTGACTCCTGTCCTCACTGGGTGTGTCTCCTGTCCCTCACTACATGTGACTCCTGCCCTTCACTGGGTGTGTCTCCTGTCCCTCACTGGGTGTGTCTCCTGTCCCTCACTACATGTGACTCCTGTCCTCACTGGGTGTGTCTCCTGTCCCTCACCGGGTGTGACTCCTGTGCCTCACTGTGTCTGACTCCTGTCCCTCACTGGGTGTTACTCGTCTCCCTCACTGGGTGTGACTCCTGTCCCTCACTGTGTGTGACTCCTGTCCCTCACTGTGTGTGACTCCTGTCCCTCACTGGGTGTTACTCCTGTCCCTCACTGGGTGTGACTCCTGTCCCTCACTGGGTGTGACTCCTGTCCCAAACTGGGTGTGACTCCTGTCCCTCACTGGGTGTGTCTCCTGTCCCTCACTGATTGTGACTCCTGTCCCTCACTACATGTGACTCCTGTCCTCACTGGGTGTGTCACCTATCCCTCACTACAAGTGACTCCTGTCCACACTGGGTGTGACTCCAGTCCCTCACTGGGTGTGGCTCCTGTCCCTCACTGGGTGTGACTTCTGTCCTTCACTGGGTGTGTTACCTGTCCCTCAGTACATGTGACTCGTGGCCTCACTGGGTGTGTCTCCTGTCCCTCACTACATGTGACTCCTGACCTTCACTGGGTGTGTCTCCTGTCCCTCACTGGGTGTGACTCCTGTCCCTCACTGGGTGTGTCTCCTGTCCCTCACTACATGTGACTATTGTCCTCACTGCGTGTGACTCCTGTCCCTCACTGGGTGTGACTCCTGTCCACTCACTGGGTGTGTCTCCTGTCCCTCACTGGGTGTGACTCCTGTCCTTCACTGGGTGCGTCACCTGTCCCTCACTGGGTGTGTCTCCTGTCCCTCACTGGGTGTGACAACTGTCCCTCACTGGGTGTGACTCCTGTCCCTCACTACATGACTCCTGTCCCTCACTACATGTGACTCCTGTCCTCACTGGGTGTATCTCCTGTCCCTCACTGGGTGTGTCTCCTGTCCCTCACTGGGTGTGACTCCTGTCCCTCACTGGGTGTGTCACCTGTCCCTCACTGGGTGTGACTCCTGTCCTGACTGGGAGTGATTCCTGTCCCTCACTACATGTGACTCCTGTCCTCACTGGGTGTGACTCCTGTCCCTCACTGGGTGTGACTCCTGTCCCTCACTGGGTCTGACTCCTGTCCCTCACTGGGTGTGTCTCCTGTCCCTCACTGGGTGTGACTTCTGTCCCTCACTGGGTGTGTCTCCTGTCCTTCACTACGTGACTCCTGTCCCTCACTGGGTGTGACTCCTGTCCCTCACTGGGTGTGTCTCCTGTCGCTCACTACATGTGACAACTGTCCCTCACTACATGTGAATCTTGTCCTCACTGGGTGTGACTCCTGTCCCTCACTGGGTGTGTCTCCTGTCCCGCACTGGGTGTGACTCCTGTCCTTCACTGGTTGTGTCACCTGTCCCTCACTACATGTGACTCCTGTCCCTCACTGGGTGTGACTCCTGTCCCTCACTGGGTGTGTCTCCTGTCCCTCACTACATGTGACTCCTGTCCCTCACTACATGTGAATCTTGTCCTCACTGGGTGTGACTCCTGTCCCTCACTGGGTGTGACTCCTGTCACTCACTGGGTGTGACCCCTGTCCCTCACTGGGTGTGTCTCCTGTCCCTCACTGGGTATGACTCCTGTCCCTCACTGGTTGTTACTCCTGTCCCTCACTGGGTGTGGCTCCTGTCCCTCACTGGGTGTGACTCCTGTCCCTCACTGGGTGTGACTCTTGTCCCTCACTACATGACTCCTGTCCCTCACTGGGTATGACTCCTGTCCCTCACTGGTTGTTACTCCTGTCCCTCACTGGGTGTGGCTCCTGTCCCTCACTGGGTGTGACTCCTGTCCCTCACTGGGTATGTCTCCTGTCCCTCACTACATGTGACTCCTGTGCTCACTGGGTGTGTCTCCTGTCCCTCGCTGGGAGTGACTCCTGTCCCTCACTGCGTGACTCCTGTCCCTCACTACATGACTCCTGTCCCTCACTGGGTGTGTCTCCTGTCCCTCACTGGGTGTGACTTCTGTCCCTCACTGGGTCTGACTCCTGTCCCTCACTACGTGACTCCTGTCCCTCACTGGGTGTGTCTCCTGTCGCTCACTGGGTGTGACTTCTGTCCCTCACTGGGTCTGACTCCTGTCCCTCACTACGTGACTCCTGTCCCTCACTGGGTGTGACTCCTGTCCCTCACTGGGTGTGACTCCTGCCCTTCACTGGATGTGTCACCTGTCCCTCATTACAAGTGACTCCTGTCCTCACTGGGTGTGACTACTGTCCCTCACTGGGTGTGTCTCCTGTCCCTCACTGGGTGTGACTCCTGTCCTTCACTGTGTGTGTCACCTGTCCCTCACTACATGTGACTCCTGTCCTCACTGGGTGTGTCTCCTGTCCCTCACTACATGTGACTCCTGCCCTTCACTGGGTGTGTCTCCTGTCCCTCACTGGGTGTGACTCCTGTCCCTCACTGGGTGTGACTCCTGTCCCTCACTGGGTGTGACTCCTGCCCTTCACTGGATGTGTCACCTGTCCCTCATTACAAGTGACTCCTGTCCTCACTGGGTGTGACTCCTGTCCCTCACTGGGTGTGTCTCCTGTCCCTCACTGGGTGTGACTCCTGTCCCTCACTGTGTCTGACTCCTGTCCCTCACTGGGTGTTACTCCTGTCCCTCACTGGGTGTGACTCCTGTCCCTCACTGTGTGTGACTCCTGTCCCTCACTGTGTGTGACTCCTGTCCCTCACTACATGTGACTCCTGTCCTCACTGGGTGTGACTCCAGTCCCTCACTGGGTGTGGCTCCTGTCCCTCACTGGGTGTGACTTCTGTCCTTCACTGGGTGTGTTACCTGTCCCTCAGTACATGTGACTCGTGGCCTCACTGGGTGTGTCTCCTGTCCCTCACTACATGTGACTCCTGTCCCTCACTGGGTGTGTCTCATGACCCTCATCGGGTGTGACTCCTGTCCCTCACTGGGTGTGTCTCCTGTCCCTCACTACAAGTGACTCCTGTCCCTCACTGTGTGTGACTCCTGTCCCTCACTACATGTGACTCCTGTCCCTCACTGGGTGTGACTTCTGTCCCTCACTGGGTGTGACTCCTGTCCCTCACTACATGTGACTCCTGTCCTCACTGGGTGTGTCTCCTGTCCCTCACTGGGTGTGACTCCTGTCCCTCACTGGGTGTGACTCCTGTCCCTCACTGGGTGTGTCACCTGTCCCTCACTACATGTGACTCCTGTCCCTCACTGAGTGTGACTCCTGTCCCTCACTACATGTGACTCCTGTCCTCACTGGGTGTGTCACCTGTCCCTCACTACAAGTGACTCCTGTCCTCACTGGGTGTGACTCCAGTCCCTCAATGGGTGTGTCTCCTGTCCCTCACTGGGTGTGACTTCTGTCCTTCACTGGGTGTGTTACCTGTCCCTCACTACATGTGACTCCTGTCCTCACTGGGTGTGTCCCTGTCCCTCACTACATGTGACTCCTGTCCCTCACTGGGTGTGACTCCTGTCCCTCACTGGGTGTGTCTCCTGTCCCTCACTGTGTGTGACTCCTGTCCCTCACTGGGTGTGTCTCCTGTCCCTCACTGAGTGTGACTCCTGTCCCTCACTGGGTGTGACTCCTGTCCTCACTGGGAGTGACTCCTGTCCCTCACTACATGTGACTCCTATCCTCACTGGGTGTGTCTCCTATCCCTCACTGGGTGTGATTCCTGACCCTCACTGGGTGTGACTCCTGTCCCTCACTGGGTGTGTCTCCTGTCCCTCACTACAAGTGACTCCTGTCCCTCACTGTGTGTGACTCCTGTCCCTCACTACAAGTGACTCCTGTCCGTCACTGTGTGTGACTCCTGTCCCTCACTACATGTGACTCCTGTCCCTCACTGGGTGTGACTCCTGTCCCTCACTACATGTGACTCCTGTCCCTCACTGGGTGTGACTCCTGTCCCTCGCTGGGTGTGACTCCTGTCCTCACTGGGAGTGACTCCTGTCCCTCACTACATGTGACTCCTGTCCTGACTGGTTGTGTCTCCTATCCCTCACTGGGTGTGACTCCTGTCCCTCACTGGGAGTGTCTCCTGTCCCTCACTACATGTGACTCCTGTCCTCACTGGTTGTGTCTCCTATCCCTCACTGAGTGTGTCTCCTGTCCATCGCTGGGAGTGACTCCTGTCCCTCACTACGTGACTCCTGTCCCTCACTACATGACTCCTGTCCCTCACTGGGTGTGTCTCCTGTCACTCACTGGTTGTGACTTCTGTCCCTCACTGGGTGTGACTCCTGCCCTTCACTGGATGTGTCAACTGTCCCTCACTACAAGTGACTCCTGTCCTTACTGGGTGTGACTCCTGTTCTCACTGGGTGTGTCTCCTGTCCTTCACTACATGTGACTCCTGTCACTCATTGGGTGTGTCTCCTGTCCCTCACTGGGTGTGACTCCTGTCCCTCACTGGGTGTGTCTCCTGTCCATCACTGGGTGTGTCTCCTGTCCTCACTACATGTGACTCCTGTCCTCACTGGGTGTGACTCCTGACCATCACTGGGTGTGACTCCTGTCCCTCACTGGGTGTGACTCCTGTCCCTCACGATGTGACTCCTGTCCCTCACTGGGTGTGACTCCTGTCCCTCACTGGGTGTGTCTCCTGTCCCTCACTGGGTGTGTCTCCTGTCCCTCACTACATGTGACTCCTGTCCTCACTGGGTGTGACTCCTGACCTTCACTGGGTGTGTCTCCTGTCCCTCACTGGGTGTGACAACTGTCCCTCACTGGGTGTGTCTCCTGTCCCTCACTACATGACTCCTGTCCCTCACTACATGTGACTCCTGTCCTCACTGGGTGTGACTCCTGTCCTCACTGGGTGTGACTCCTGTCCCTCACTGGGTGTGACTCCTGTCCCTCACTGGGTGTGTCTCCTGTCCCTCACTGGGTGTGACTTCTGTCCCTCACTGGGTGTGTCTCCTGTCCTTCACTACGTGACTCCTGTCCCTCACTGGGTGTGACTCCTGTCCCTCACTGGGTGTGTCTCCTGTCGCTCACTACATGTGACAACTGTCCCTCACTACATGTGAATCTTGTCCTCACTGGGTGTGACTCCTGTCCCTCACTGGGTGTGTCTCCTGTCCCGCACTGGGTGTGACTCCTGTCCTTTAATGTGTGTGTCACCTGTCCCTCACTACATGTGACTCCTGTCCCTCACTGGGTGTGACTCCTGTCCCTCATTGGGTGTGTCTCCTGTCCCTCACTACATGTGACTCCTGTCCCTCACTACATGTGAATCTTGTCCTCACTGGGTGTGACCCCTGTCCCTCACTGGGTGTGACTCCTGTCCCTCACTACATGACTCCTGTCCCTCACTGGGTGTGTCTCCTGTCCCTCACTGGGTATGACCCCTGTCCCTCACTGGTTGTTACTCCTGTCCCTCACTGGGTGTGGCTCCTGTCCCTCACTGGGTGTGACTCCTGTCCCTCACTAGGTGTGTCACCTGTCCCTCACTCCATGTGACTACTGTCCCTCACTGGGTGTGACTCCTGTCCCTCACTGGGTGTGACTCCTGTCCCTCACTACATGACTCCTGTCCCTCACTGGGTGTGTCTCCTGTCCCTCACTGGGTATGACTCCTGTCCCTCACTGGTTGTTACTCCTGTCCCTCACTGGGTGTGGCTCCTGTCCCTCACTGGGTGTGACTCCTGTCCCTCACTGGGTGTGACTCTTGTCCCTCACTACATGACTCCTGTCCCTCACTGGTTGTTACTCCTGTCCCTCACTGGGTGTGGCTCCTGTCCCTCACTGGGTGTGACTCCTGTCCCTCACTGGGTATGTCTCCTGTCCCTCACTACATGTGACTCCTGTGCTCACTGGGTGTGTCTCCTGTCCCTCGCTGGGAGTGACTCCTGTCCCTCACTGCGTGACTCCTGTCCCTCACTACATGACTCCTGTCCCTCACTGGGTGTGTCTCCTGTCCCTCACTGGGTCTGACTTCTGTCCCTCACTGGGTCTGACTCCTGTCCCTCACTGGGTGTGACTCCTGCCCTTCACTGGATGTGTCACCTGTCCCTCACTACAAGTGACTCCTGTCCTCACTGGGTGTGACTACTGTCCCTAACTGGGTGTGTCTCCTGTCCCTCACTGGGTGTGACTCCTGTCCTTCACTGTGTGTGTCACCTGTCCCTCACTACATGTGACTCCTGTCCTCACTGGGTGTGTCTCCTGTCCCTCACTACATGTGACTCCTGCCCTTCACTGGGTGTGTCTCCTGTCCCTCACTGGGTGTGACTCCTGTCCCTCACTGGGTGTGTCTCCTGTCCCTCACTGGGTGTGTCTCCTGTCCCTCACTGGGTGTTACTCGTCTCCCTCACTGGGTGTGACTCCTGTCCCTCACTGTGTGTGACTCCTGTCCCTCACTGTGTGTGACTCCTGTCCCTCACTGGGTGTTACTCCTGTCCCTCACTGGGTGTGACTCCTGTCCCTCACTGGGTGTGACTCCTGTCCCAAACTGGGTGTGACTCCTGTCCCTCACTGGGTGTGTCTCCTGTCCCTCACTGATTGTGACTCCTGTCCCTCACTACATGTGACTCCTGTCCTCACTGGGTGTGTCACCTATCCCTCACTACAAGTGACTCCTGTCCACACTGGGTGTGACTCCAGTCCCTCACTGGGTGTGGCTCCTGTCCCTCACTGGGTGTGACTTCTGTCCTTCACTGGGTGTGTTACCTGTCCCTCAGTACATGTGACTCGTGGCCTCACTGGGTGTGTCTCCTGTCCCTCACTACATGTGACTCCTGTCCCTCACTGGGTGTGTCTCATGACCCTCATCGGGTGTGACTCCTGTCCCTCACTGGGTGTGTCTCCTGTCCCTCACTACAAGTGACTCCTGTCCCTCACTGTGTGTGACTCCTGTCCCTCACTACATGTGACTCCTGTCCCTCACTGGGTGTGACTTCTGTCCCTCACTGGGTGTGACTCCTGTCCCTCACTACATGTGACTCCTGTCCTCACTGGGTGTGTCTCCTGTCCCTCACTACATGTGACTCCTGTCCCTCACTGGGTGTGACTCCTGTCCCTCACTGGGTGTGTCACCTGTCCCTCACTACATGTGACTCCTGTCCCTCACTGAGTGTGACTCCTGTCCCTCACTACATGTGACTCCTGTCCTCACTGGGTGTGTCACCTGTCCCTCACTACAAGTGACTCCTGTCCTCACTGGGTGTGACTCCAGTCCCTCACTGGGTGTGTCTCCTGTCCCTCACTGGGTGTGACTTCTGTCCTTCACTGGGTGTGTTACCTGTCCCTCACTACATGTGACTCCTGTCCTCACTGGGTGTGTCCCTGTCCCTCACTACATGTGACTTCTGTCCCTCACTGGGTGTGTCTCATGACCCTCACTGGGTGTGACTCCTGTCCCTCACTGGGTGTGTCTCCTGTCCCTCACTACAAGTGACTCCTGTCCCTCACTGTGTGTGACTCCTGTCCCTCACTACATGTGACTCCTGTCCCTCACTGGGTGTGACTCCTGTCCCTCACTGGGTGTGTCTCCTGTCCCTCACTGTGTGTGACTCCTGTCCCTCACTGGGTGTGTCTCCTGTCCCTCACTGAGTGTGACTCCTGTCCCTCACTGGGTGTGACTCCTGTCCTCACTGGGAGTGACTCCTGTCCCTCACTACATGTGACTCCTATCCTCACTGGGTGTGTCTCCTATCCCTCACTGGGTGTGATTCCTGTCCCTCACTGCGTGTGACTCCTGTCCCTCACTGGGTGTGTCTCCTGTCCCTCACTACATGTGACTCCTGTGCTCACTGGGTGTGTCTCCTGTCCCTCGCTGGGAGTGACTCCTGTCCCTCACTACGTGACTCCTGTCCCTCACTACATGACTCCTGTCCCTCACTGGGTGCGTCTCCTGTCCCTCACTGGGTGTGACTTCTGTCCCTCACTGGGTCTGACACCTGTCCCTCACTACGTGACTCCTGTCCCTCACTGGGTGTGTCTCCTGTTGCTCACTGGGTCTGACTCCTGTCCCTCACTATGTGACTCCTGTCCATCACTGGGTGTGACTCCTGTCCCTCACTGGGTGTGACTCCTGCCCTTCACTGGATGTGTCACCTATGCCTCACTACAAGTGACTCCTGTCCTCACTGGGTGTGACTACTGTCCCTCACTGGGTGTGTCTCCTGTCCCTCACTGTGTGTGACTCCTGTCCTTCACTGTGTGTGTCACCTGTCCCTCACTACATGTGACTCCTATCCTCACTGGGTGTGTCTCCTGTCCCTCACTACATGTGACTCCTGTCCCTCACTGGGTGTGTCTCCTGTCCCTCACTGGGTGTGTCTCCTGTCCCTCACTACATGTGACTCCTGTCCTCAGTGTGTGTGACTCCTGTCCCTCACTGGGTGTTACTCCTGTCCCTCACTGGGTGTGACTCCGGTCCCTCACTGGGTGTGACTCCTGTCCCAAACTGGGTGTGTCTCCTGTCCCTCACTGGTTGTGACTTCTGTCCCTCACTGATTGTGTCTCCTGTCCCTCACTGAGTGTGACTCGTGTCCCTCAGTGGGTGTGTCTCCTGTCCCTCACTGGGTGTGTCTCATGTCCCTCAATACATGTGACTCCTGTCCCTCACTGGGTGTGACTCCTGTCCCTCACTGAGTGTGACTCCTGTCCTTCACTACATGTGACTCCTCTCCTCACTGGGTGTGTCACCTGTCCCTCACTACAAGTGACTCCTGTCCTCACTGGGTGTGACTCCAGTCCCTCACTGGGTGTGTCTCCTGTCCCTCACTGGGTGTGTCTCCTGTCCCTCACTGGGTGTGACTTCTGTCCTTCACTGGGTGTGTTACCTGTCCCTCACTACATGTGACTCCTGTCCTCACTGGGTGTGTCTCCTGTCGCTCACTACATGTGACTCCTGTCCCTCACTGAGTGTGACTCCTGTCCCTCACTGGGTGTGACTCCTGTCCCTCACTGAGTGTGTCTCCTTACCCTCACTACATGTGACTCCTGTCCTCACTGGGTATGACTCCTGTCCCTCACTGGGTGTGACTCCTGTCCCTCACTGGGTGTGTCTCCTGTCCCTCACTGGGTGTGACTTCTGTCCCTCACTGGGTCTGACTCCTGCCCCTCACTATGTGACTCCTGTCCCTCACTGGGTGTGACTCCTGTCCCTCACTGGGTGTGTCTCCTGTCCCTCACTACGTGACACCTGTCCCTCACTGGGTGTGTCTCCTGTCCCTCACTGGGTGTTACTCCTGTCCCTCACTGGGTGTGACTCCTGCCCCTCACTACGTGACTCCTGACCCTCACTGGGTGTGACTCCTGTCCCAAACTGGGTGTGTCTCCTGTCCCTCACTGGGTGTGACTTCTGTCCCTCACTGTTTGTGACTCCTGTCCCTCACTGGGTGTGTCTCCTGTCCCTCACTGTGTGTGACTCCTGTCCCTCACTGGGTGTGTCTCCTGTCCCTCACTGAGTGTGACTCCTGTCCCTCACTGGGTGTGACTCCTGTCCTCACTGGGAGTGACTCCTGTCCCTCACTACATGTGACTCCTGTCCTCACTGGGTGTGTCTCCTATCCCTCACTGGGTGTGTCTCCTATCCCTCACTGGGTGTGATTCCTGTCCCTCACTGGGTGTGACTCCTGTCCCTCACTGGGTGTGTCTCCTGTCCCTCACTACATGTGACTCCTGTGCTCACTGGGTGTGTCTCCTGTCCCTCGCTGGGAGTGACTCCTGTCCCTCACTACGTGACTCCTGTCCCTCACTACATGACTCCTGTCCCTCACTGGGTGCGTCTCCTGTCCCTCACTGGGTGTGACTTCTGTCCCTCACTGAGTCTGACTCCTGTCCCTCACTACGTGACTCCTGTCCATCACTGGGTGTGTCTCCTGTCGCTCACTGGGTCTGACTCCTGTCCCTCACTACGTGACTCCTGTCCCTCACTGGGTGTGACTCCTGTCCCTCACTGGGTGTGACTCCTGCCCTTCACTGGATGTGTCACCTGTCACTCACTACAAGTGACTCCTGTCCTCACTGGGTGTGTCTCCTGTCCCTCACTGTGTGTGACTCCTGTCCTTCACTGTGTGTGTCACCTGTCCCTCACTAGATGTGACTCCTATCCTCACTGGGTGTGTCTCCTGTTCCTCACTACATGTGACTCCTGTCCCTCACTGGGTGTGTCTACTGTCCCTCACTGGGTGTGTTTCCTGTCCCTCACTACATGTGACTCCTGTCCTCAGTGTGTGTGACTCCTGTCCCTCACTGGGTGTTACTCGTGTCCCTCACTGGTTGTGACTCCTGTCCCTCACTGGGTGTGACTCCTGTCCCAAATTGGGTGTGTCTCCTGTCCCTCACTGGTTGTGACTTCTGTCCCTCACTGCTTGTGTCTCCTGTCCCTCACTGAGTGTGACTCGTGTCCCTCAGTGGGTGTGTCTCCTGTCCCTCACTGGGTGTGTCTCATGTCCCTCAATACATGTGACTCCTGTCCCTCACTGGGTGTGACTCCTGTCCTCACTGGGTGTGTCTCCTGTCCCTCACTGAGTGTGACTCCTGTCCCTCACTACATGTGACTCCTCTCCTCACTGGGTGTGTCACCTGTCCCTCACTACAAGTGACTCCTGTCCTCACTGGGTGTGACTCCAGTCCCTCACTGGGTGTGTCTCCTGTCCCCCACTGGGTGTGTCTCCTGTCCCTCACTGGGTGTGACTTCTGTCCTTCACTGGGTGTGTTACCTGTCCCTCACTACATGTGACTCCTGTCCTCACTGGGTGTGTCTCCTGTCTCTCACTACATGTGACTCCTGTCCCTCACTGAGTGTGACTCCTGTCCCTCACTGGGTGTGACTCCTGTCCCTCACTGAGTGTGTCTCCTTACCCTCACTACATGTGACTCCTGTCCTCACTGGGTATGACTCCTGTCCCTCACTGGGTGTGACTCCTGTCCCTCACTGGGTGTGTATCCTGTCCCTCACTGGGTGTGACTCTGTCCCTCACTGGGTCTGACTCCTGCCCCTCACTACGTGACTCCTGTCCCTCACTGGGTGTGACTCCTGTCCCTCACTGGGTGTGTCTCCTGTCCCTCACTATGTGACTCCTGTCCCTCACTGGGTGTGTCTCCTGTCCCTCACTGGGTGTTACTCCTGTCCCTCACTGGGTGTGACTCCTGCCCCTCACTACGTGACTCCTGTCCCTCACTGGGTGTGACTCCTGTCCCAAACTGGGTGTGTCTCCTGTCCCTCACTGGGTGTGACTTCTGTCCCTCACTGTTTGTGTCTCCTGCCCCTCACTGACTGTGACTCCTGTCCCTCACTGCGTGTGACTACTGTCCCTCACTGGCTGTGTCTCCTGTCCCTCACTGAGTGTGACTCCTGTCCCTCACTGGGTGTGTCTCCTGTCCCTCACTGGGTGTGTCTCCTGTCCCTCACTACATGTGACTCCTGTCCCTCACTGGGTGTGACTACTGTCCCTCACTGGGTGTGTCTCCTGTCCCTCACTGAGTGTGACTCCTGTCCCTCACTGGGTGTGTCTCCTGTCCCTCACTGGGTGTGACTTCTGTCCTTCACTGGGTGTGTCTCCTGTCCCTCACTACATGTGACTCCTGTCCCTCACTGGGTGTGTCTCCTGACCCTCACTGGGTGTGCCTCCTGTCCCTCACTGGGTGTGTCTCCTGTCTCTCACTACAAGTGACTCCTGTCCCTCACTGTGTGTGACTCCTGTCCCTCACTACAAGTGACTCCTCTCCCTCACTGTGTGTGATTCCTGTCCCTCACTACATGTGACTCCTGTCCCTCACTGGGCATGACTCCTGTCCCTCACTACATGTAACTCCTGTCCCTCACTGGGTGTGACTCCTGTCCCTCACTGGGTGTGTCTCCTGTCCCTCACTGAGTGTGACTCCTGTCCCTCACTGGGTGATGCTCCTGTCCTCACTGGGAGTGACTCCTGTCCCTCACTACATGTGACTCCTGTCCTCACTGGGTGTGTCTCCTATCCCTCACTGGGTGTGACTACTGTCCCTCACTGGGTGTGACTCCTGTCCCGCACTGGGTGTGTCTCCTGTCCCTCACTACATGTGACTCCTGTGCTCACTGGGCGTGTCTCCTGTCCCTCACTACGTGTGACTCTTGTCCTCACTGGGTGTGACTCCTGTCCCTCACTGGGTGTGTCTCCTGTCCCTCACTGGGTGTGACTCTTGTCCTCACTGGGTGTGACTCCTGTCCTTCACTGGGTGTGACTCCTGTCCCTCACTGGGTGTGTCTCCTGTCCCTCACTGGGTGTGACTCTTGTCCTCACTGGGTGTGACTCCTGTCCTTCACTGGGTGCGTCACCTGTCCCTCACTGGGTGTGTCTCCTGTCCCTCACTGGGTGTGACTCCTGTCCCTCACTGGGTGTGACTCCTGTCCCTCACTACATGACTCCTGTCCCTCACGACATGTGACTCCTGTCCTCACTGGGTGTATCTCCTGTCCCTCACTGGGTGTGACTCGTATCCCTCACTGGGTGTGACTCCCGTCCCTCACTGGGTGTGACACCTGTCCCTCACTGGGTGTGTCTCCTGTCCCTCACTACATGTGACTCCTGTCCTCACTGGGTGTGAGTCCTGTCCCTCACTGGGTGTGTCTCCTGTCCCTCACTGGGTGTGATTCCTGTCCCTCACTGGGTGTGTCTCCTGTCCCTCACTACATGTGACTCCTGTCCTCACTGGGTGTGACTCCTGTCCCGCACTGGGTGTGACTCCTGTCCTTCACTGGGTGTGTCACCTGTCCCTCACTACCTGTGACTCTTGTCCCTCACTGGGTGTGACTCCTGTCCCTCACTGGGTGTTTCTCCTGTCCCTCACTGGGTGTGACTCCTGTCCCTCACTGGGTGTGACTCCTGTCCCTCACTACATGACTCCTGTCCCTCACTACATGTGACTCCTGTCCTCACTGGGTGTGTCTCCTGTCCCTCACTGGGTATGACTCCTGTCCCTCACTGGTTGTTACTCCTGTCCCTCACTGGGTGTGTCACCTGTCCCTCACTACATGTGACTCCTGTCCCTCACTGGGTGTGACTCCTGTCCCTCACTGGGTGTGACTCTTGTCCCTCACTACATGACTCCTGTCCCTCACTGGGTGTGACTCCAGTCCCTCACTGGGTGTGACTCCTGTCCCTCACTGGGTGTGACTCCTGCCCTTCACTGGATGTGTCACCTGTCCCTCACTACAAGTGACTCCTGTCCTCACTGGGTGTGTCTACTGTCCCTCACTACATGTGACTCCTGTGCCTCACTGGGTGTGTCTCCTGTCCCTCACTGGGTGTGTCTCCTGTCCCTCACTACATGTGACTCCTGTCCTCACTGGGTGTGAGTCCTGTCCCTCACTGGGTGTGTCTCCTGTCCCTCACTGGGTGTGATTCCTGTCCCTCACTGGGTGTGTCTCCTGTCCCTCGCTACATGTGACTCCTGTCCTCACTGGGTGTGACTCCTGTCCCGCACTGGGTGTGACTCCTGTCCTTCACTGGGTGTGTCACCTGTCCCTCACTACCTGTGACTCTTGTCCCTCACTGGGTGTGACTCCTGTCCCTCACTGGGTGTTTCTCCTGTCCCTCACTGGGTGTGACTCCTGTCCCTCACTGGGTGTGACTCCTGTCCCTCACTACATGACTCCTGTCCCTCACTACATGTGACTCCTGTCCTCACTGGGTGTGTCTCCTGTCCCTCACTGGGTATGACTCCTGTCCCTCACTGGTTGTTACTCCTGTCCCTCACTGGGTGTGTCACCTGTCCCTCACTACATGTGACTCCTGTCCCTCACTGGGTGTGACTCCTGTCCCTCACTGGGTGTGACTCTTGTCCCTCACTACATGACTCCTGTCCCTCACTGGGTGTGGCTCCTGTCGCTCACTGGGTGTGACTCCTGTCCCTCACTACGTGACTCCAGTCCCTCACTGGGTGTGACTCCTGTCCCTCACTGGGTGTGACTCCTGCCCTTCACTGGATGTGTCACCTGTCCCTCACTACAAGTGACTCCTGTCCTCACTGGGTGTGTCTACTGTCCCTCACTACATGTGACTCCTGTCCTCACTGGGTGTGTCTCCTGTCCCTCACTACATGTGACTCCTGTGACTCACTGGATGTGTCTCCTGTCCCTCACTGGGTGTGTCTCCTGTCCCTCACTGGGTGTGACTCCTGTCCCTCACTGGGTGTGTCTCCTGTCCCTCATTACATGACTCCTGTCCCTCACTACATGTGACTCCTGTCCTCACTGGGTGTATCTCCTGTCCCTCACTGGGTGTGTCTCCTGTCCCTCACTGGGTGTGACTCCTGTCCCTCACTGGGTGTGTCACCTGTCCCTCACTGGGTGTGACTCCTGTCCTGACTGGGAGTGATTCCTGTCCCTCACTACATGTGACTCCTGTCCTCACTGGGTGTGACTCCTGTCCCTCACTGGGTCTGACTCCTGTCCCTCACTGGGTGTGTCTCCTGTCCCTCACTGGGTGTGACTTCTGTCCCTCACTGGGTGTGTCTCCTGTCCTTCACTACGTGACTCCTGTCCCTCACTGGGTGTGACTCCTGTCCCTCACTGGGTGTGTCTCCTGTCGCTCACTACATGTGACAACTGTCCCTCACTACATGTGAATCTTGTCCTCACTGGGTGTGACTCCTGTCCCTCACTGGGTGTGTCTCCTGTCCCGCACTGGGTGTGACTCCTGTCCTTCACTGGGTGTGTCACCTGTCCCTCACTACATGTGACTCCTGTCCCTCACTGGGTGTGACTCCTGTCCCTCACTGGGTGTGTCTCCTGTCCCTCACTACATGTGACTCCTGTCCCTCACTACATGTGAAACTTGTCCTCACTGGGTGTGACCCCTGTCCCTCACTGGGTGTGACTCCTGTCACTCACTGGGTGTGACTCCTGTCCCTCACTACATGACTCCTGTCCCTCACTGGGTGTGTCTCCTGTCCCTCACTGGGTATGACTCCTGTCCCTCACTGGTTGTTACTCCTGTCCCTCACTGGGTGTGGCTCCTGTCCCTCACTGGGTGTGACTCCTGTCCCTCACTAGGTGTGTCACCTGTCCCTCACTCCATGTGACTACTGTCCCTCACTGGGTGTGACTCCTGTCCCTCACTGGGTGTGACTCTTGTCCCTCACTACATGACTCCTGTCCCTCACGATGTGACTCCTGTCCCTCACTGGGTGTGACTCCTGTCCCTCACTGGGTGTGTCTACTGTCCCTCACTGGGTGTGTCTCCTGTCCCTCACTACATGTGACTCCTGTCCTCACTGGGTGTGTCTCCTGTCCCTCACTGGGTGTGACTCCTGTCCCTCACTGGGTGTGTCTCCTGTCCATCACTGGGTGTGTCTCCTGTCCTCACTACATGTGACTCCTGTCCTCACTGGGTGTGACTCCTGACCATCACTGGGTGTGACTCCTGTCCCTCACTGGGTGTGACTCCTGTCCCTCACGATGTGACTCCTGTCCCTCACTGGGTGTGACTCCTGTCCCTCACTGGGTGTGTCTCCTGTCCCTCACTGGGTGTGTCTCCTGACCCTCACTACATGTGACTCCTGTCCTCACTGGGTGTGACTCCTGACCTTCACTGGGTGTGTCTCCTGTCCCTCACTGGGTATGACTCCTGTCCCTCACTGGGTGTGTCTCCTGTCCCTCACTACATGTGACTATTGGCCTCACTGGGTGTGACTCCTGTCCCTCACTGGGTGTGACTCCTGTCCCTCACTGGGTGTGTCTCCTGTCCCTCACTGGGTGTGACTCCTGTCCTTCACTGGGTGCGTCACCTGTCCCTCACTGGGTGTGTCTCCTGTCCCTCACTGGGTGTGACTCCTGTCCCTCACTGGGTGTGACTCCTGTCCCTCACTACATGACTCCTGTCCCTCACTACATGTGACTCCTGTTCTCACTGGGTGTATCTCCTGTCCCTCACTGGGTGTGTCTCCTGTCCCTCACTGGGTGTGACTCCTGTCCCTCACTGGGTGTGTCACCTGTCCCTCACTGGGTGTGACTCCTGTCCTGACTGGGAGTGATTCCTGTCCCTCACTACATGTGACTCCTGTCCTCACTGGGTGTGACTCCTGTCCCTCACTGGGTGTGACTCCTGTCCCTCACTGGGTCTGACTCCTGTCCCTCACTGGGTGTGTCTCCTGTCCCTCACTACATGTGACTCCCGTCCTCACTGGGTGTGACTCCTGACCTTCACTGGGTGTGACTCCTGTCCCTCACTGGGTGTGTCTCCTGTCCCTCACTACATGTGACTATTGTCCTCACTGGGTGTGACTCCTGTCCCTCACTGGGTGTGACTCCTGTCCCTCACTGGGTCTGACTCCTGTCCCTCACTGGGTGTGTCTCCTGTCCCTCACTGGGTGTGACTTCTGTCCCTCACTGGGTGTGTCTCCTGTCCTTCACTACGTGACTCCTGTCCCTCACTGGGTGTGACTCCTGTCCCTCACTGGGTGTGTCTCCTGTCGCTCACTACATGTGACAACTGTCCCTCACTACATGTGAATCTTGTCCTCACTGGGTGTGACTCCTGTCCCTCACTGGGTGTGTCTCCAGTCCCGCACTGGGTGTGACTCCTGTCCTTCACTGTGTGTGTCACCTGCCCTCACTACATGTGACTCCTGTCCCTCACTGGGTGTGACTCCTGTCCCTCACTGGGTGTGTCTCCTGTCCCTCACTACATGTGACTCCTGTCCCTCACTACATGTGAATCTTGTCCTCACTGGGTGTGACCCCTGTCCCTCACTGGGTGTGACTCCTCTCACTCACTGGGTGTGACTCCTGTCCCTCACTACATGACTCCTGTCCCTCACTGGGTGTGTCTCCTGTCCCTCACTGGGTATGACTCCTGTCCCTCACTGGTTGTTACTCCTGTCCCTCACTGTGTGTGGCTCCTGTCCCTCACTGGGTGTGACTCCTGTCCCTCACTAGGTGTGTCACCTGTCCCTCACTCCATGTGACTACTCTCCCTCACTGGGTGTGACTCCTGTCCCTCACTGGGTGTGACTCTTGTCCCTCACTACATGACTCCTGTCCCTCACGATGTGACTCCTGTCCCTCACTGGGTGTGACTCCTGTCCCTCACTGGGTGTGTCTACTGTCCCTCACTGGGTGTGTCTCCTGTCCCTCACTACATGTGACTCCTGTCCTCACTGGGTGTGACTCCTGACCTTCACTGGGTGTGTCTCCTGTCCCTCACTGGGTGTGACTCCTGTCCCTCACTGGGTGTGTCTCCTGTCCCTCACTACATGTGACTATTGTCCTCACTGGGTGTGACTCCTGTCCCTCACTGGGTGTGACTCCTGTCCACTCACTGGGTGTGTCTCCTGTCCCTCACTGGGTGTGACTCCTGTCCTTCACTGGGTGCGTCACCTGTCCCTCACTGGGTGTGTCTCCTGTCCCTCACTGGGTGTGACAACTGTCCCTCACTGGGTGTGACTCCTGTCCCTCACTACATGACTCCTGTCCCTCACTACATGTGACTCCTGTCCTCACTGGGTGTATCTCCTGTCCCTCACTGGGTGTGTCTCCTGTCCCTCACTGGGTGTGACTCCTGTCCCTCACTGGGTGTGTCACCTGTCCCTCACTGGGTGTGACTCCTGTCCTGACTGGGAGTGATTCCTGTCCCTCACTACATGTGACTCCTGTCCTCACTGGGTGTGACTCCTGTCCCTCACTGGGTGTGACTCCTGTCCCTCACTGGGTCTGACTCCTGTCCCTCACTGGGTGTGTCTCCTGTCCCTCACTGGGTGTGACTTCTGTCCCTCACTGGGTGTGTCTCCTGTCCTTCACTACGTGACTCCTGTGCCTCACTGGGTGTGACTCCTGTCCCTCACTGGGTGTGTCTCCTGTCGCTCACTACATGTGACAACTGTCCCTCACTACATGTGAATCTTGTCCTCACTGGGTGTGACTCCTGTCCCTCACTGGGTGTGTCTCCTGTCCCGCACTGGGTGTGACTCCTGTCCTTCACTGGTTGTGTCACCTGTCCCTCACTACATGTGACTCCTGTCCCTCACTGGGTGTGACTCCTGTCCCTCACTGGGTGTGTCTCCTGTCCCTCACTACATGTGACTCCTGTCCCTCACTACATGTGAATCTTGTCCTCACTGGGTGTGACTCCTGTCCCTCACTGGGTGTGACTCCTGTCACTCACTGGGTGTGACTCCTGTCACTCACTGGGTGTGACCCCTGTCCCTCACTGGGTGTGTCTCCTGTCCCTCACTGGGTATGACTCCTGTCCCTCACTGGTTGTTACTCCTGTCCCTCACTGGGTGTGGCTCCTGTCCCTCACTGGGTGTGACTCCTGTCCCTCACTGGGTGTGACTCTTGTCCCTCACTACATGACTCCTGTCCCTCACTGGGTATGACTCCTGTCCCTCACTGGTTGTTACTCCTGTCCCTCACTGGGTGTGGCTCCTGTCCCTCACTGGGTGTGACTCCTGTCCCTCACTGGGTATGTCTCCTGTCCCTCACTACATGTGACTCCTGTGCTCACTGGGTGTGTCTCCTGTCCCTCGCTGGGAGTGACTCCTGTCCCTCACTCCGTGACTCCTGTCCCTCACTACATGACTCCTGTCCCTCACTGGGTGTGTCTCCTGTCCCTCACTGGGTGTGACTTCTGTCCCTCACTGGGTCTGACTCCTGTCCCTCACTACGTGACTCCTGTCCCTCACTGGGTGTGTCTCCTGTCGCTCACTGGGTGTGACTTCTGTCCCTCACTGTGTCTGACTCCTGTCCCTCACTACGTGACTCCTGTCCCTCACTGGGTGTGACTCCTGTCCCTCACTGGGTGTGACTCCTGCCCTTCACTGGATGTGTCACCTGTCCCTCATTACAAGTGACTCCTGTCCTCACTGGGTGTGACTACTGTCCCTCACTGGGTGTGTCTCCTGTCCCTCACTGGGTGTGACTCCTGTCCTTCACTGTGTGTGTCACCTGTCCCTCACTACATGTGACTCCTGTCCTCACTGGGTGTGTCTCCTGTCCCTCACTACATGTGACTCCTGCCCTTCACTGGGTGTGTCTCCTGTCCCTCACTGGGTGTGACTCCTGTCCCTCACTGGGTGTGTCTCCTGTCCCTCACTGGGTGTGTCTCCTGTCCCTCACTGGGTGTGTCTCCTGTCCCTCACTACATGTGACTCCTGTCCTCACTGGGTGTGTCTCCTGTCTCTCACTGGGTGTGACTCCTGTCCCTCACTGTGTCTGACTCCTGTCCCTCACTGGGTGTTACTCCTGTCCCTCACTGGGTGTGACTCCTGTCCCTCACTGTGTGTGACTCCTGTCCCTCACTGTGTGTGACTCCTGTCCCTCACTGGGTGTTACTCCTGTCCCTCACTGTGTGTGACTCTTGTCGCTCACTGGGTGTGTCTCCTGTCCCTCACTGGGTGTGACTCCTGTCCCTCACTGGGTGTGACTCCTGTGCCTCACTGGGTGTGACTCCTGTGCCTCACTGGGTGTGACTCCTGTCCCTCACTGGGTGTGACTCCTGTCCCTCACTGGGTGTGACTCCTGTCCCTCACTGGGTGTGTCTCCTGTCCCTCACTACATGTGACTCCTGTCCCTCACTACATGTGAATCTTGTCCTCACTGGGTGTGACTCCTGTCCCTCACTGGGTGTGACTCCTGTCACTCACTGGGTGTGACTCCTGTCACTCACTGGGTGTGACCCCTGTCCCTCACTGGGTGTGTCTCCTGTCCCTCACTGGGTATGACTCCTGTCCCTCACTGGTTGTTACTCCTGTCCCTCACTGGGTGTGGCTCCTGTCCCTCACTGGGTGTGACTCCTGTCCCTCACTGGGTGTGACTCTTGTCCCTCACTACATGACTCCTGTCCCTCACTGGGTATGACTCCTGTCCCTCACTGGTTGTTACTCCTGTCCCTCACTGGGTGTGGCTCCTGTCCCTCACTGGGTGTGACTCCTGTCCCTCACTGGGTATGTCTCCTGTCCCTCACTACATGTGACTCCTGTGCTCACTGGGTGTGTCTCCTGTCCCTCGCTGGGAGTGACTCCTGTCCCTCACTCCGTGACTCCTGTCCCTCACTACATGACTCCTGTCCCTCACTGGGTGTGTCTCCTGTCCCTCACAGGGTGTGACTTCTGTCCCTCACTGGGTCTGACTCCTGTCCCTCACTACGTGACTCCTGTCCCTCACTGGGTGTGTCTCCTGTCGCTCACTGGGTGTGACTTCTGTCCCTCACTGGGTCTGACTCCTGTCCCTCACTACGTGACTCCTGTCCCTCACTGGGTGTGACTCCTGTCCCTCACTGGGTGTGACTCCTGCCCTTCACTGGATGTGTCACCTGTCCCTCATTACAAGTGACTCCTGTCCTCACTGGGTGTGACTACTGTCCCTCACTGGGTGTGTCTCCTGTCCCTCACTGGGTGTGACTCCTGTCCTTCACTGTGTGTGTCACCTGTCCCTCACTACATGTGACTCCTGTCCTCACTGGGTGTGTCTCCTGTCCCTCACTACATGTGACTCCTGCCCTTCACTGGGTGTGTCTCCTGTCCCTCACTGGGTGTGACTCCTGTCCCTCACTGGGTGTGTCTCCTGTCCCTCACTGGGTGTGTCTCCTGTCCCTCACTGGGTGTGTCTCCTGTCCCTCACTACATGTGACTCCTGTCCTCACTGGGTGTGTCTCCTGTCCCTCACTGGGTGTGACTCCTGTCCCTCACTGTGTCTGACTCCTGTCCCTCACTGGGTGTTACTCCTGTCCCTCACTGGGTGTGACTCCTGTCCCTCACTGTGTGTGACTCCTGTCCCTCACTGTGTGTGACTCCTGTCCCTCACTGGGTGTTACTCCTGTCCCTCACTGGGTGTGACTCCTGTCCCAAACTGGGTGTGACTCCTGTCCCAAACTGGGTGTGACTCCTGTCCCTCACTGGGTGTGTCTCCTGTCCCTCACTGATTGTGACTCCTGTCCCTCACTACATGTGACTCCTGTCCTCACTGGGTGTGTCACCTATCCCTCACTACAAGTGACTCCTGTCCTCACTGGGTGTGACTCCAGTCCCTCACTGGGTGTGGCTCCTGTCCCTCACTGGGTGTGACTTCTGTCCTTCACTGGGTGTGTTACCTGTCCCTCAGTACATGTGACTCGTGGCCTCACTGGGTGTGTCTCCTGTCCCTCACTACATGTGACTCCTGTCCCTCACTGGGTGTGTCTCATGACCCTCATCGGGTGTGACTCCTGTCCCTCACTGGGTGTGTCTCCTGTCCCTCACTACAAGTGACTCCTGTCCCTCACTGTGTGTGACTCCTGTCCCTCACTACATGTGACTCCTGTCCCTCACTGGGTGTGACTTCTGTCCCTCACTGGGTGTGACTCCTGTCCCTCACTACATGTGACTCCTGTCCTCACTGGGTGTGTCTCCTGTCCCTCACTGGGTGTGACTCCTGTCCCTCACTGGGTGTGACTCCTGTCCCTCACTGGGTGTGTCACCTGTCCCTCACTACATGTGACTCCTGTCCCTCACTGAGTGTGACTCCTGTCCCTCACTACATGTGACTCCTGTCCTCACTGGGTGTGTCACCTGTCCCTCACTACAAGTGACTCCTGTCCTCACTGGGTGTGACTCCAGTCCCTCAATGGGTGTGTCTCCTGTCCCTCACTGGGTGTGACTTCTGTCCTTCACTGGGTGTGTTACCTGTCCCTCACTACATGTGACTCCTGTCCTCACTGGGTGTGTCCCTGTCCCTCACTACATGTGACTCCTGTCCCTCACTGGGTGTGACTCCTGTCCCTCACTGGGTGTGTCTCCTGTCCCTCACTGTGTGTGACTCCTGTCCCTCACTGGGTGTGTCTCCTGTCCCTCACTGAGTGTGACTCCTGTCCCTCACTGGGTGTGACTCCTGTCCCTCACTGGGTGTGTCTCCTGTCCCTCACTACAAGTGACTCCTGTCCCTCACTGTGTGTGACTCCTGTCCCTCACTACAAGTGACTCCTGTCCGTCACTGTGTGTGACTCCTGTCCCTCACTACATGTGACTCCTGTCCCTCACTGGGTGTGACTCCTGTCCCTCACTACATGTGACTCCTGTCCCTCACTGGGTGTGACTCCTGTCCCTCGCTGGGTGTGACTCCTGTCCTCACTGGGAGTGACTCCTGTCCCTCACTACATGTGACTCCTGTCCTTACTGGTTGTGTCTCCTATCCCTCACTGGGTGTGACTCCTGTCCCTCACTGGGAGTGTCTCCTGTCCCTCACTACATGTGACTCCTGTCCTCACTGGTTGTGTCTCCTATCCCTCACTGAGTGTGTCTCCTGTCCATCGCTGGGAGTGACTCCTGTCCCTCACTACGTGACTCCTGTCCCTCACTACATGACTCCTGTCCCTCACTGGGTGTGTCTCCTGTCACTCACTGGTTGTGACTTCTGTCCCTCACTGGGTCTGACTCCTGTCCCTCACTACGTGACTCCTGTCCCTCACTGGGTGTGACTCCTGTCTCTCACTGGGTGTGACTCCTGCCCTTCACTGGATGTGTCAACTGTCCCTCACTACAAGTGACTCCTGTCCTTACTGGGTGTGACTCCTGTTCTCACTGGGTGTGTCTCCTGTCCTTCACTACATGTGACTCCTGTCACTCATTGGGTGTGTCTCCTGTCCCTCACTGGGTGTGACTCCTGTCCCTCACTGGGTGTGTCTCCTGTCCATCACTGGGTGTGTCTCCTGTCCTCACTACATGTGACTCCTGTCCTCACTGGGTGTGACTCCTGACCATCACTGGGTGTGACTCCTGTCCCTCACTGGGTGTGACTCCTGTCCCTCACGATGTGACTCCTGTCCCTCACTGGGTGTGACTCCTGTCCCTCACTGGGTGTGTCTCCTGTCCCTCACTGGGTGTGTCTCCTGTCCCTCACTACATGTGACTCCTGTCCTCACTGGGTGTGACTCCTGACCTTCACTGGGTGTGTCTCCTGTCCCTCACTGGGTGTGACAACTGTCCCTCACTGGGTGTGTCTCCTGTCCCTCACTACATGACTCCTGTCCCTCACTACATGTGACTCCTGTCCTCACTGGGTGTATCTCCTGTCCCTCACTGGGTGTGTCTCCTGTCCCTCACTGGGTGTGACTCCTGTCCCTCACTGGGTGTGTCACCTGTCCCTCACTGGGTGTGACTCCTGTCCTGACTGGGAGTGATTCCTGTCCCTCACTACATGTGACTCCTGTCCTCACTGGGTGTGACTCCTGTCCCTCACTGGGTGTGACTCCTGTCCCTCACTGGGTCTGACTCCTGTCCCTCACTGGGTGTGTCTCCTGTCCCTCACTGGGTGTGACTTCTGTCCCTCACTGGGTGTGTCTCCTGTCCTTCACTACGTGACTCCTGTCCCTCACTGGGTGTGACTCCTGTCCCTCACTGGGTGTGTCTCCTGTCGCTCACTACATGTGACAACTGTCCCTCACTACATGTGAATCTTGTCCTCACTGGGTGTGACTCCTGTCCCTCACTGGGTGTGTCTCCTGTCCCGCACTGGGTGTGACTCCTGTCCTTCACTGTGTGTGTCACCTGTCCCTCACTACATGTGACTCCTGTCCCTCACTGGGTGTGACTCCTGTCCCTCACTGGGTGTGTCTCCTGTCCCTCACTACATGTGACTCCTGTCCCTCACTACATGTGAATCTTGTCCTCACTGGGTGTGACCCCTGTCCCTCACTGGGTGTGACTCCTGTCACTCACTGGGTGTGACTCCTGTCCCTCACTACATGACTCCTGTCCCTCACTGGGTGTGTCTCCTGTCCCTCACTGGGTATGACTCCTGTCCCTCACTGGTTGTTACTCCTGTCCCTCACTGGGTGTGGCTCCTGTCCCTCACTGGGTGTGACTCCTGTCCCTCACTAGGTGTGTCACCTGTCCCTCACTCCATGTGACTACTGTCCCTCACTGGGTGTGACTCCTGTCCCTCACTGGGTGTGACTCTTGTCCCTCACTACATGACTCCTGTCCCTCACGATGTGACTCCTGTCCCTCACTGGGTGTGACTCCTGTCCCTCACTGGGTGTGTCTACTGTCCCTCACTGGGTGTGTCTCCTGTCCCTCACTACATGTGACTCCTGTCCTCACTGGGTGTGACTCCTGACCTTCACTGGGTGTGTCTCCTGTCCCTCACTGGGTGTGACTCCTGTCCCTCACTGGGTGTGTCTCCTGTCCCTCACTACATGTGACTATTGTCCTCACTGCGTGTGACTCCTGTCCCTCACTGGGTGTGACTCCTGTCCCTCACTGGGTGTGTCTCCTGTCCCTCACTGGGTGTGACTCCTGTCCTTCACTGGGTGCGTCACCTGTCCCTCACTGGGTGTGTCTCCTGTCCCTCACTGGGTGTGACTCCTGTCCCTCACTGGGTGTGACTCCTGTCCCTCACTACATGACTCCTGTCCCTCACTACATGTGACTCCTGTCCTCACTGGGTGTATCTCCTGTCCCTCACTGGGTGTGTCTCCTGTCCCTCACTGGGTGTGACTCCTGTCCCTCACTGGGTGTGTCACCTGTCCCTCACTGGGTGTGACTCCTGTCCTAACTGGGAGTGATTCCTGTCCCTCACTACATGTGACTCCTGTCCTCACTGGGTGTGACTCCTGTCCCTCACTGGGTGTGACTCCTGTCCCTCACTGGGTCTGACTCCTGTCCCTCACTGGGTGTGTCTCCTGTCCCTCACTGGGTGTGACTTCTGTCCCTCACTGGGTGTGTCTCCTGTCCTTCACTACGTGACTCCTGTCCCTCACTGGGTGTGACTCCTGTCCCTCACTGGGTGTGTCTCCTGTCGCTCACTACATGTGACAACTGTCCCTCACTACATGTGAATGTTGTCCTCACTGGGTGTGACTCCTGTCCCTCACTGGGTGTGTCTCCTGTCCCGCACTGGGTGTGACTCCTGTCCTTCACTGGGTGTGTCACCTGTCCCTCACTACATGTGACTCCTGTCCCTCACTGGGTGTGACTCCTGTCCCTCACTGGGTGTGTCTCCTGTCCCTCACTACATGTGACTCCTGTCCCTCACTACATGTGAATCTTGTCCTCACTGGGTGTGACTCCTGTCCCTCACTGGGTGTGACTCCTGTCACTCACTGGGTGTGACTCCTGTCCCTCACTACATGACTCCTGTCCCTCACTGGGTGTGTCTCCTGTCCCTCACTGGGTATGACTCCTGTCCCTCACTGGTTGTTACCCCTGTCCCTCACTGGGTGTGGCTCCTGTCCCTCACTGGGTGTGACTCCTGTCCCTCACTGGGTGTGACTCTTGTCCCTCACTACATGACTCCTGTCCCTCACTGGTTGTTACTCCTGTCCCTCACTGGGTGTGGCTCCTGTCCCTCACTGGGTGTGACTCCTGTCCCTCACTGGGTATGTCTCCTGTCCCTCACTACATGTGACTCCTGTACTCACTGGGTGTGTCTCCTGTCCCTCGCTGGGAGTGACTCCTGTCCCTCACTGGGTCTGACTCCTGTCCCTCACTACGTGACTCCTGTCCCTCACTGGGTGTGTCTCCTGTCGCTCACTGGGTGTGACTTCTGTCCCTCACTGGGTCTGACTCCTGTCCCTCACTACGTGACTCCTGTCCCTCACTGGGTGTGACTCCTGTCCCTCACTGGGTGTGACTCCTGCCCTTCACTGGATGTGTCACCTGTCCCTCACTACAAGTGACTCCTGTCCTCACTGGGTGTGACTACTGTCCCTAACTGGGTGTGTCTCCTGTCCCTCACTGGGTGTGACTCCTGTCCTTCACTGTGTGTGTCACCTGTCCCTCACTACATGTGACTCCTGTCCTCACTGGGTGTGTCTCCTGTCCCTCACTACATGTGACTCCTGCCCTTCACTGGGTGTGTCTCCTGTCCCTCACTGGGTGTGACTCCTGTCCCTCACTGGGTGTGTCTCCTGTCCCTCACTGGGTGTGTCTCCTGTCCCTCACTGGGTGTGTCTCCTGTCCCTCACTACATGTGACTCCTGTCCTCACTGGGTGTGTCTCCTGTCCCTCACTGGGTGTGACTCCTGTCCCTCACTGTGTCTGACTCCTGTCCCTCACTGGGTGTTACTCGTCTCCCTCACTGGGTGTGACTCCTGTCCCTCACTGTGTGTGACTCCTGTCCCTCACTGTGTGTGACTCCTGTCCCTCACTGGGTGTTACTCCTGTCCCTCACTGGGTGTGACTCCTGTCCCTCACTGGGTGTGACTCCTGTCCCAAACTGGGTGTGACTCCTGTCCCTCACTGGGTGTGTCTCCTGTCCCTCACTGATTGTGACTCCTGTCCCTCACTACATGTGACTCCTGTCCTCACTGGGTGTGTCACCTATCCCTCACTACAAGTGACTCCTGTCCACACTGGGTGTGACTCCAGTCCCTCACTGGGTGTGGCTCCTGTCCCTCACTGGGTGTGACTTCTGTCCTTCACTGGGTGTGTTACCTGTCCCTCAGTACATGTGACTCGTGGCCTCACTGGGTGTGTCTCCTGTCCCTCACTACATGTGACTCCTGACCTTCACTGGGTGTGTCTCCTGTCCCTCACTGGGTGTGACTCCTGTCCCTCACTGGGTGTGTCTCCTGTCCCTCACTACATGTGACTATTGTCCTCACTGCGTGTGACTCCTGTCCCTCACTGGGTGTGACTCCTGTCCACTCACTGGGTGTGTCTCCTGTCCCTCACTGGGTGTGACTCCTGTCCTTCACTGGGTGCGTCACCTGTCCCTCACTGGGTGTGTCTCCTGTCCCTCACTGGGTGTGACAACTGTCCCTCACTGGGTGTGACTCCTGTCCCTCACTACATGACTCCTGTCCCTCACTACATGTGACTCCTGTCCTCACTGGGTGTGTCTCCTGTCCCTCACTGGGTGTGTCTCCTGTCCCTCACTGGGTGTGACTCCTGTCCCTCACTGGGTGTGTCACCTGTCCCTCACTGGGTGTGACTCCTGTCCTGACTGGGAGTGATTCCTGTCCCTCACTACATGTGACTCCTGTCCTCACTGGGTGTGACTCCTGTCCCTCACTGGGTGTGACTCCTGTCCCTCACTGGGTCTGACTCCTGTCCCTCACTGGGTGTGTCTCCTGTCCCTCACTGGGTGTGACTTCTGTCCCTCACTGGGTGTGTCTCCTGTCCTTCACTACGTGACTCCTGTCCCTCACTGGGTGTGACTCCTGTCCCTCACTGGGTGTGTCTCCTGTCGCTCACTACATGTGACAACTGTCCCTCACTACATGTGAATCTTGTCCTCACTGGGTGTGACTCCTGTCCCTCACTGGGTGTGTCTCCTGTCCCGCACTGGGTGTGACTCCTGTCCTTCACTGGTTGTGTCACCTGTCCCTCACTACATGTGACTCCTGTCCCTCACTGGGTGTGACTCCTGTCCCTCACTGGGTGTGTCTCCTGTCCCTCACTACATGTGACTCCTGTCCCTCACTACATGTGAATCTTGTCCTCACTGGGTGTGACTCCTGTCCCTCACTGGGTGTGACTCCTGTCACTCACTGGGTGTGACTCCTGTCACTCACTGGGTGTGACCCCTGTCCCTCACTGGGTGTGTCTCCTGTCCCTCACTGGGTATGACTCCTGTCCCTCACTGGTTGTTACTCCTGTCCCTCACTGGGTGTGGCTCCTGTCCCTCACTGGGTGTGACTCCTGTCCCTCACTGGGTGTGACTCTTGTCCCTTACTACATGACTCCTGTCCCTCACTGGGTATGACTCCTGTCCCTCACTGGTTGTTACTCCTGTCCCTCACTGGGTGTGGCTCCTGTCCCTCACTGGGTGTGACTCCTGTCCCTCACTGGGTATGTCTCCTGTCCCTCACTACATGTGACTCCTGTGCTCACTGGGTGTGTCTCCTGTCCCTCGCTGGGAGTGACTCCTGTCCCTCACTGCGTGACTCCTGTCCCTCACTACATGACTCCTGTCCCTCACTGGGTGTGTCTCCTGTCCCTCACTGGGTGTGACTTCTGTCCCTCACTGGGTCTGACTCCTGTCCCTCACTACGTGACTCCTGTCCCTCACTGGGTGTGTCTCCTGTCGCTCACTGGGTGTGACTTCTGTCCCTCACTGGGTCTGACTCCTGTCCCTCACTACGTGACTCCTGTCCCTCACTGGGTGTGACTCCTGTCCCTCACTGGGTGTGACTCCTGCCCTTCACTGGATGTGTCACCTGTCCCTCATTACAAGTGACTCCTGTCCTCACTGGGTGTGACTACTGTCCCTCACTGGGTGTGTCTCCTGTCCCTCACTGGGTGTGACTCCTGTCCTTCACTGTGTGTGTCACCTGTCCCTCACTACATGTGACTCCTGTCCTCACTGGGTGTGTCTCCTGTCCCTCACTACATGTGACTCCTGCCCTTCACTGGGTGTGTCTCCTGTCCCTCACTGGGTGTGACTCCTGTCCCTCACTGGGTGTGTCTCCTGTCCCTCACTGGGTGTGTCTCCTGTCCCTCACTGGGTGTGTCTCCTGTCCCTCACTACATGTGACTCCTGTCCTCACTGGGTGTGTCTCCTGTCCCTCACTGGGTGTGACTCCTGTCCCTCACTGTGTCTGACTCCTGTCCCTCACTGGGTGTTACTCCTGTCCCTCACTGGGTGTGACTCCTGTCCCTCACTGTGTGTGACTCCTGTCCCTCACTGTGTGTGACTCCTGTCCCTCACTGGGTGTTACTCCTGTCCCTCACTGGGTGTGACTCCTGTCCCTCACTGGGTGTGACTCCTGTCCCAAACTGGGTGTGACTCCTGTCCCTCACTGGGTGTGTCTCCTGTCCCTCACTGATTGTGACTCCTGTCCCTCACTACATGTGACTCCTGTCCTCACTGGGTGTGTCACCTATCCCTCACTACAAGTGACTCCTGTCCTCACTGGGTGTGACTCCAGTCCCTCACTGGGTGTGGCTCCTGTCCCTCACTGGGTGTGACTTCTGTCCTTCACTGGGTGTGTTACCTGTCCCTCAGTACATGTGACTCGTGGCCTCACTGGGTGTGTCTCCTGTCCCTCACTACATGTGACTCCTGTCCCTCACTGGGTGTGTCTCATGACCCTCATCGGGTGTGACTCCTGTCCCTCACTGGGTGTGTCTCCTGTCCCTCACTACAAGTGACTCCTGTCCCTCACTGTGTGTGACTCCTGTCCCTCACTACATGTGACTCCTGTCCCTCACTGGGTGTGACTTCTGTCCCTCACTGGGTGTGACTCCTGTCCCTCACTACATGTGACTCCTGTCCTCACTGGGTGTGTCTCCTGTCCCTCACTGGGTGTGACTCCTGTCCCTCACTGGGTGTGACTCCTGTCCCTCACTGGGTGTGTCACCTGTCCCTCACTACATGTGACTCCTGTCCCTCACTGAGTGTGACTCCTGTCCCTCACTACATGTGACTCCTGTCCTCACTGGGTGTGTCACCTGTCCCTCACTACAAGTGACTCCTGTCCTCACTGGGTGTGACTCCAGTCCCTCAATGGGTGTATCTCCTGTCCCTCACTGGGTGTGACTTCTGTCCTTCACTGGGTGTGTTGCCTGTCCCTCACTACATGTGACTCCTGTCCTCACTGGGTGTGTCCCTGTCCCTCACTACATGTGACTCCTGTCCCTCACTGGGTGTGACTCCTGTCCCTCACTGGGTGTGTCTCCTGTCCCTCACTGTGTGTGACTCCTGTCCCTCACTGGGTGTGTCTCCTGTCCCTCACTGAGTGTGACTCCTGTCCCTCACTGGGTGTGACTCCTGTCCTCACTGGGAGTGACTCCTGTCCCTCACTACATGTGACTCCTATCCTCACTGGGTGTGTCTCCTATCCCTCACTGGGTGTGATTCCTGACCCTCACTGGGTGTGACTCCTGTCCCTCACTGGGTGTGTCTCCTGTCCCTCACTACAAGTGACTCCTGTCCCTCACTGTGTGTGACTCCTGTCCCTCACTACAAGTGACTCCTGTCCGTCACTGTGTGTGACTCCTGTCCCTCACTACATGTGACTCCTGTCCCTCACTGGGTGTGACTCCTGTCCCTCACTACATGTGACTCCTGTCCCTCACTGGGTGTGACTCCTGTTCCTCGCTGGGTGTGACTCCTGTCCTCACTGGGAGTGACTCCTGTCCCTCACTACATGTGACTCCTGTCCTGACTGGTTGTGTCTCCTATCCCTCACTGGGTGTGACTCCTGTCCCTCACTGGGAGTGTCTCCTGTCCCTCACTACATGTGACTCCTGTCCTCACTGGTTGTGTCTCCTATCCCTCACTGAGTGTGTCTCCTGTCCATCGCTGGGAGTGACTCCTGTCCCTCACTACGTGACTCCTGTCCCTCACTACATGACTCCTGTCCCTCACTGGGTGTGTCTCCTGTCACTCACTGGTTGTGACTTCTGTCCCTCACTGGGTCTGACTCCTGTCCCTCACTACGTGACTCCTGTCCCTCACTGGGTGTGACTCCTGTCTCTCACTGGGTGTGACTCCTGCCCTTCACTGGATGTGTCAACTGTCCCTCACTACAAGTGACTCCTGTCCTTACTGGGTGTGACTCCTGTTCTCACTGGGTGTGTCTCCTGTCCTTCACTACATGTGACTCCTGTCACTCATTGGGTGTGTCTCCTGTCCCTCACTGGGTGTGACTCCTGTCCCTCACTGGGTGTGTCTCCTGTCCATCACTGGGTGTGTCTCCTGTCCTCACTACATGTGACTCCTGTCCTCACTGGGTGAGACTCCTGACCATCACTGGGTGTGACTCCTGTCCCTCACTGGGTGTGACTCCTGTCCCTCACGATGTGACTCCTGTCCCTCACTGGGTGTGACTCCTGTCCCTCACTGGGTGTGTCTCCTGTCCCTCACTGGGTGTGTCTCCTGTCCCTCACTACATGTGACTCCTGTCCTCACTGGGTGTGACTCCTGACCTTCACTGGGTGTGTCTCCTGTCCCTCACTGGGTGTGACAACTGTCCCTCACTGGGTGTGTCTCCTGTCCCTCACTACATGACTCCTGTCCCTCACTACATGTGACTCCTGCCCTCACTGGGTGTATCTCCTGTCCCTCACTGGGTGTGTCTCCTATCCCTCACTGGGTGTGACTCCTGTCCCTCACTGGGTGTGTCACCTGTCCCTCACTGGGTGTGACTCCTGTCCTGACTGGGAGTGATTCCTGTCCCTCACTACATGTGACTCCTGTCCTCACTGGGTGTGACTCCTGTCCCTCACTGGGTGTGACTCCTGTCCCTCACTGGGTGTGTCTCCTGTCCCTCACTGGGTGTGACTTCTGTCCCTCACTGGGTGTGTCTCCTGTCCTTCACTACGTGACTCCTGTCCCTCACTGGGTGTGACTCCTGTCCCTCACTGGGTGTGTCTCCTGTCGCTCACTACATGTGACAACTGTCCCTCACTACATGTGAATCTTGTCCTCACTGGGTGTGACTCCTGTCCCTCACTGGGTGTGTCTCCTGTCCCGCACTGGGTGTGACTCCTGTCCTTCACTGTGTGTGTCACCTGTCCCTCACTACATGTGACTCCTGTCCCTCACTGGGTGTGACTCCTGTCCCTCATTGGGTGTGTCTCCTGTCCCTCACTACATGTGACTCCTGTCCCTCACTACATGTGAATCTTGTCCTCACTGGGTGTGACCCCTGTCCCTCACTGGGTGTGACTCCTGTCCCTCACTGGGTGTGTCTCCTGTCCCTCACTACATGTGACTCCTGTCCTCACTGCGTGTGACTCCTGTCCCTCACTGGGTGTGTCTCCTGTCCCTCACTGGGTATGACTCCTGTCCCTCACTGGTTGTTACTCCTGTCCCTCACTGGGTGTGGCTCCTGTCCCTCACTGGGTGTGACTCCTGTCCCTCACTAGGTGTGTCACCTGTCCCTCACTCCATGTGACTACTGTCCCTCACTGGGTGTGACTCCTGTCCCTCACTGGGTGTGACTCTTGTCCCTCACTACATGACTCCTGTCCCTCACGATGTGACTCCTGTCCCTCACTGGGTGTGACTCCTGTCCCTCACTGGGTGTGTCTACTGTCCCTCACTGGGTGTGTCTCCTGTCCCTCACTACATGTGACTCCTGTCCTCACTGGGTGTGACTCCTGACCTTCACTGGGTGTGTCTCCTGTCCCTCACTGGGTGTGACTCCTGTCCCTCACTGGGTGTGTCTCCTGTCCCTCACTACATGTGACTATTGGCCTCACTGGGTGTGACTCCTGTCCCTCACTGGGTGTGTCTCCTGTCCCTCACTGGGTGTGACTCCTGTCCTTCACTGGGTGCGTCACCTGTCCCTCACTGGGTGTGTCTCCTGTCCCTCACTGGGTGTGACTCCTGTCCCTCACTGGGTGTGACTCCTGTCCCTCACTACATGACTCCTGTCCCTCACTACATGTGACTCCTGTCCTCACTGGGTGTATCTCCTGTCCCTCACTGGGTGTGTCTCCTGTCCCTCACTGGGTGTGACTCCTGTCCCTCACTGGGTGTGTCACCTGTCCCTCACTGGGTGTGACTCCTGTCCTGACTGGGAGTGATTCCTGTCCCTCACTACATGTGACTCCTGTCCTCACTGGGTGTGACTCCTGTCCCTCACTGGGTGTGACTCCTGTCCCTCACTGGGTCTGACTCCTGTCCCTCACTGGGTGTGTCTCCTGTCCCTCACTGGGTGTGACTTCTGTCCCTCACTGGGTGTGTCTCCTGTCCTTCACTACGTGACTCCTGTCCCTCACTGGGTGTGACTCCTGTCGCTCACTACATGTGACAACTGTCCCTCACTACATGTGAATCTTGTCCTCACTGGGTGTGACTCCTGTCCCTCACTGGGTGTGTCTCCTGTCCCGCACTGGGTGTGACTCCTGTCCTTCACTGGTTGTGTCACCTGTCCCTCACTACATGTGACTCCTGTCCCTCACTGGGTGTGACTCCTGTCCCTCACTGGGTGTGTCTCCTGTCCCTCACTACATGTGACTCCTGTCCCTCACTACATGTGAATCTTGTCCTCACTGGGTGTGACTCCTGTCCCTCACTGGGTGTGACTCCTGTCACTCACTGGGTGTGACTCCTGTCCCTCACTACATGACTCCTGTCCCTCACTGGGTGTGTCTCCTGTCCCTCACTGGGTATGACTCCTGTCCCTCACTGGTTGTTACTCCTGTCCCTCACTGGGTGTGGCTCCTGTCCCTCACTGGGTGTGACTCCTGTCCCTCACTGGGTGTGACTCTTGTCCCTCACTACATGACTCCTGTCCCTCACTGGTTGTTACTCCTGTCCCTCACTGGGTGTGGCTCCTGTCCCTCACTGGGTGTGACTCCTGTCCCTCACTGGGTATGTCTCCTGTCCCTCACTACATGTGACTCCTGTGCTCACTGGGTGTGTCTCCTGTCCCTCGCTGGGAGTGACTCCTGTCCCTCACTGCGTGACTCCTGTCCCTCACTACATGACTCCTGTCCCTCACTGGGTGTGTCTCCTGTCCCTCACTGGGTCTGACTTCTGTCCCTCACTGGGTCTGACTCCTGTCCCTCACTGGGTGTGACTCCTGCCCTTCACTGGATGTGTCACCTGTCCCTCACTACAAGTGACTCCTGTCCTCACTGGGTGTGACTACTGTCCCTAACTGGGTGTGTCTCCTGTCCCTCACTGGGTGTGACTCCTGTCCTTCACTGTGTGTGTCACCTGTCCCTCACTACATGTGACTCCTGTCCTCACTGGGTGTGTCTCCTGTCCCTCACTACATGTGACTCCTGCCCTTCACTGGGTGTGTCTCCTGTCCCTCACTGGGTGTGACTCCTGTCCCTCACTGGGTGTGTCTCCTGTCCCTCACTGGGTGTGTCTCCTGTCCCTCACTGGGTGTGTCTCCTGTCCCTCACTACATGTGACTCCTGTCCTCACTGGGTGTGTCTCCTGTCCCTCACTGGGTGTGACTCCTGTCCCTCACTGTGTCTGACTCCTGTCCCTCACTGGGTGTTACTCGTCTCCCTCACTGGGTGTGACTCCTGTCCCTCACTGTGTGTGACTCCTGTCCCTCACTGTGTGTGACTCCTGTCCCTCACTGGGTGTTACTCCTGTCCCTCACTGGGTGTGACTCCTGTCCCTCACTGGGTGTGACTCCTGTCCCAAACTGGGTGTGACTCCTGTCCCTCACTGGGTGTGTCTCCTGTCCCTCACTGATTGTGACTCCTGTCCCTCACTACATGTGACTCCTGTCCTCACTGGGTGTGTCACCTATCCCTCACTACAAGTGACTCCTGTCCACACTGGGTGTGACTCCAGTCCCTCACTGGGTGTGGCTCCTGTCCCTCACTGGGTGTGACTTCTGTCCTTCACTGGGTGTGTTACCTGTCCCTCAGTACATGTGACTCGTGGCCTCACTGGGTGTGTCTCCTGTCCCTCACTACATGTGACTCCTGTCCCTCACTGGGTGTGTCTCATGACCCTCATCGGGTGTGACTCCTGTCCCTCACTGGGTGTGTCTCCTGTCCCTCACTACAAGTGACTCCTGTCCCTCACTGTGTGTGACTCCTGTCCCTCACTACATGTGACTCCTGTCCCTCACTGGGTGTGACTTCTGTCCCTCACTGGGTGTGACTCCTGTCCCTCACTACATGTGACTCCTGTCCTCACTGGGTGTGTCTCCTGTCCCTCACTGGGTGTGACTCCTGTCCCTCACTGGGTGTGACTCCTGTCCCTCACTGGGTGTGTCACCTGTCCCTCACTACATGTGACTCCTGTCCCTCACTGAGTGTGACTCCTGTCCCTCACTACATGTGACTCCTGTCCTCACTGGGTGTGTCACCTGTCCCTCACTACAAGTGACTCCTGTCCTCACTGGGTGTGACTCCAGTCCCTCACTGGGTGTGTCTCCTGTCCCTCACTGGGTGTGACTTCTGTCCTTCACTGGGTGTGTTACCTGTCCCTCACTACATGTGACTCCTGTCCTCACTGGGTGTGTCCCTGTCCCTCACTACATGTGACTTCTGTCCCTCACTGTGTGTGTCTCATGACCCTCACTGGGTGTGACTCCTGTCCCTCACTGGGTGTGTCTCCTGTCCCTCACTACAAGTGACTCCTGTCCCTCACTGTGTGTGACTCCTGTCCCTCACTACATGTGACTCCTGTCCCTCACTGGGTGTGACTCCTGTCCCTCACTGGGTGTGTCTCCTGTCCCTCACTGTGTGTGACTCCTGTCCCTCACTGGGTGTGTCTCCTGTCCCTCACTGAGTGTGACTCCTGTCCCTCACTGGGTGTGACTCCTGTCCTCACTGGGAGTGACTCCTGTCCCTCACTACATGTGACTCCTATCCTCACTGGGTGTGTCTCCTATCCCTCACTGGGTGTGATTCCTGTCCCTCACTGCGTGTGACTCCTGTCCCTCACTGGGTGTGTCTCCTGTCCCTCACTACATGTGACTCCTGTGCTCACTGGGTGTGTCTCCTGTCCCTCGCTGGGAGTGACTCCTGTCCCTCACTACGTGACTCCTGTCCCTCACTACATGACTCCTGTCCCTCACTGGGTGCGTCTCCTGTCCCTCACTGGGTGTGACTTCTGTCCCTCACTGGGTCTGACACCTGTCCCTCACTACGTGACTCCTGTCCCTCACTGGGTGTGTCTCCTGTCGCTCACTGGGTCTGACTCCTGTCCCTCACTACGTGACTCCTGTCCATCACTGGGTGTGACTCCTGTCCCTCACTGGGTGTGACTCCTGCCCTTCACTGGATGTGTCACCTATGCCTCACTACAAGTGACTCCTGTCCTCACTGGGTGTGACTACTGTCCCTCACTGGGTGTGTCTCCTGTCCCTCACTGTGTGTGACTCCTGTCCTTCACTGTGTGTGTCACCTGTCCCTCACTACATGTGACTCCTATCCTCACTGGGTGTGTCTCCTGTCCCTCACTACATGTGACTCCTGTCCCTCACTGGGTGTGTCTCCTGTCCCTCACTGGGTGTGTCTCCTGTCCCTCACTACATGTGACTCCTGTCCTCAGTGTGTGTGACTCCTGTCCCTCACTGGGTGTTACTCCTGTCCCTCACTGGGTGTGACTCCGGTCCCTCACTGGGTGTGACTCCTGTCCCAAACTGGGTGTGTCTCCTGTCCCTCACTGGTTGTGACTTCTGTCCCTCACTGATTGTGTCTCCTGTCCCTCACTGAGTGTGACTCGTGTCCCTCAGTGGGTGTGTCTCCTGTCCCTCACTGGGTGTGTCTCATGTCCCTCAATACATGTGACTCCTGTCCCTCACTGGGTGTGACTCCTGTCCCTCACTGAGTGTGACTCCTGTCCTTCACTACATGTGACTCCTCTCCTCACTGGGTGTGTCACCTGTCCCTCACTACAAGTGACTCCTGTCCTCACTGGGTGTGACTCCAGTCCCTCACTGGGTGTGTCTCCTGTCCCTCACTGGGTGTGTCTCCTGTCCCTCACTGGGTGTGACTTCTGTCCTTCACTGGGTGTGTTACCTGTCCCTCACTACATGTGACTCCTGTCCTCACTGGGTGTGTCTCCTGTCGCTCACTACATGTGACTCCTGTCCCTCACTGAGTGTGACTCCTGTCCCTCACTGGGTGTGACTCCTGTCCCTCACTGAGTGTGTCTCCTTACCCTCACTACATGTGACTCCTGTCCTCACTGGGTATGACTCCTGTCCCTCACTGGGTGTGACTCCTGTCCCTCACTGGGTGTGTCTCCTGTCCCTCACTGGGTGTGACTTCTGTCCCTCACTGGGTCTGACTCCTGCCCCTCACTATGTGACTCTTGTCCCTCACTGGGTGTGACTCCTGTCCCTCACTGGGTGTGTCTCCTGTCCCTCACTACGTGACACCTGTCCCTCACTGGGTGTGTCTCCTGTCCCTCACTGGGTGTTACTCCTGTCCCTCACTGGGTGTGACTCCTGCCCCTCACTACGTGACTCCTGTCCCTCACTGGGTGTGACTCCTGTCCCAAACTGGGTGTGTCTCCTGTCCCTCACTGGGTGTGACTTCTGTCCCTCACTGTTTGTGACTCCTGTCCCTCACTGGGTGTGTCTCCTGTCCCTCACTGTGTGTGACTCCTGTCCCTCACTGGGTGTGTCTCCTGTCCCTCACTGAGTGTGACTCCTGTCCCTCACTGGGTGTGACTCCTGTCCTCACTGGGAGTGACTCCTGTCCCTCACTACATGTGACTCCTGTCCTCACTGGGTGTGTCTCCTATCCCTCACTGGGTGTGTCTCCTATCCCTCACTGGGTGTGATTCCTGTCCCTCACTGGGTGTGACTCCTGTCCCTCACTGGGTGTGTCTCCTGTCCCTCACTACATGTGACTCCTGTGCTCACTGGGTGTGTCTCCTGTCCCTCGCTGGGAGTGACTCCTGTCCCTCACTACGTGACTCCTGTCCCTCACTACATGACTCCTGTCCCTCACTGGGTGCGTCTCCTGTCCCTCACTGGGTGTGACTTCTGTCCCTCACTGAGTCTGACTCCTGTCCCTCACTACGTGACTCCTGTCCATCACTGGGTGTGTCTCCTGTCGCTCACTGGGTCTGACTCCTGTCCCTCACTACGTGACTCCTGTCCCTCACTGGGTGTGACTCCTGTCCCTCACTGGGTGTGACTCCTGCCCTTCACTGGATGTGTCACCTGTCACTCACTACAAGTGACTCCTGTCCTCACTGGGTGTGACTACTGTCCCTCACTGGGTGTGTCTCCTGTCCCTCACTGTGTGTGACTCCTGTCCTTCACTGTGTGTGTCACCTGTCCCTCACTAGATGTGACTCCTATCCTCACTGGGTGTGTCTCCTGTTCCTCACTGGGTGTGTTTCCTGTCCCTCACTACACGTGACTCCTGTCCTCAGTGTGTGTGACTCCTGTCCCTCACTGGGTGTTACTCGTGTCCCTCACTGGTTGTGACTCCTGTCCCTCACTGGGTGTGACTCCTGTCCCAAATTGGGTGTGTCTCCTGTCCCTCACTGGTTGTGACTTCTGTCCCTCACTGCTTGTGTCTCCTGTCCCTCACTGAGTGTGACTCGTGTCCCTCAGTGGGTGTGTCTCCTGTCCCTCACTGGGTGTGTCTCATGTCCCTCAATACATGTGACTCCTGTCCCTCACTGGGTGTGACTCCTGTCCTCACTGGGTGTGTCTCCTGTCCCTCACTGAGTGTGACTCCTGTCCCTCACTACATGTGACTCCTCTCCTCACTGGGTGTGTCACCTGTCCCTCACTACAAGTGACTCCTGTCCTCACTGGGTGTGACTCCAGTCCCTCACTGGGTGTGTCTCCTGTCCCCCACTGGGTGTGTCTCCTGTCCCTCACTGGGTGTGACTTCTGTCCTTCACTGGGTGTGTTACCTGTCCCTCACTACATGTGACTCCTGTCCTCACTGGGTGTGTCTCCTGTCTCTCACTACATGTGACTCCTGTCCCTCACTGAGTGTGACTCCTGTCCCTCACTGGGTGTGACTCCTGTCCCTCACTGAGTGTGTCTCCTTACCCTCACTACATGTGACTCCTGTCCTCACTGGGTATGACTCCTGTCCCTCACTGGGTGTGACTCCTGTCCCTCACTGGGTGTGTATCCTGTCCCTCACTGGGTGTGACTCTGTCCCTCACTGGGTCTGACTCCTGCCCCTCACTACGTGACTCCTGTCCCTCACTGGGTGTGACTCCTGTCCCTCACTGGGTGTGTCTCCTGTCCCTCACTATGTGACTCCTGTCCCTCACTGGGTGTGTCTCCTGTCCCTCACTGGGTGTTACTCCTGTCCCTCACTGGGTGTGACTCCTGCCCCTCACTACGTGACTCCTGTCCCTCACTGGGTGTGACTCCTGTCCCAAACTGGGTGTGTCTCCTGTCCCTCACTGGGTGTGACTTCTGTCCCTCACTGTTTGTGTCTCCTGCCCCTCACTGACTGTGACTCCTGTCCCTCACTGCGTGTGACTACTGTCCCTCACTGGCTGTGTCTCCTGTCCCTCACTGAGTGTGACTCCTGTCCCTCACTGGGTGTGTCTCCTGTCCCTCACTGGGTGTGTCTCCTGTCCCTCACTACATGTGACTCCTGTCCCTCACTGGGTGTGACTACTGTCCCTCACTGGGTGTGTCTCCTGTCCCTCACTGAGTGTGACTCCTGTCCCTCACTGGGTGTGTCTCCTGTCCCTCACTGGGTGTGACTTCTGTCCTTCACTGGGTGTGTCTCCTGTCCCTCACTACATGTGACTCCTGTCCCTCACTGGGTGTGTCTCCTGACCCTCACTGGGTGTGCCTCCTGTCCCTCACTGGGTGTGTCTCCTGTCTCTCACTACAAGTGACTCCTGTCCCTCACTGTGTGTGACTCCTGTCCCTCACTACAAGTGACTCCTCTCCCTCACTGTGTGTGACTCCTGTCCCTCACTACATGTGACTCCTGTCCCTCACTGGGCATGACTCCTGTCCCTCACTACATGTAACTCCTGTCCCTCACTGGGTGTGACTCCTGTCCCTCACTGGGTGTGTCTCCTGTCCCTCACTGAGTGTGACTCCTGTCCCTCACTGGGTGATGCTCCTGTCCTCACTGGGAGTGACTCCTGTCCCTCACTACATGTGACTCCTGTCCTCACTGGGTGTGTCTCCTATCCCTCACTGGGTGTGACTACTGTCCCTCACTGGGTGTGACTCCTGTCCCGCACTGGGTGTGTCTCCTGTCCCTCACTACATGTGACTCCTGTGCTCACTGGGCGTGTCTCCTGTCCCTCACTACGTGTGACTCTTGTCCTCACTGGGTGTGACTCCTGTCCCTCACTGGGTGTGTCTCCTGTCCCTCACTGGGTGTGACTCTTGTCCTCACTGGGTGTGACTCCTGTCCTTCACTGGGTGTGACTCCTGTCCCTCACTGGGTGTGTCTCCTGTCCCTCACTGGGTGTGACTCTTGTCCTCACTGGGTGTGACTCCTGTCCTTCACTGGGTGCGTCACCTGTCCCTCACTGGGTGTGTCTCCTGTCCCTCACTGGGTGTGACTCCTGTCCCTCACTGGGTGTGACTCCTGTCCCTCACTACATGACTCCTGTCCCTCACGACATGTGACTCCTGTCCTCACTGGGTGTATCTCCTGTCCCTCACTGGGTGTGACTCGTATCCCTCACTGGGTGTGACTCCCGTCCCTCACTGGGTGTGACACCTGTCCCTCACTGGGTGTGTCTCCTGTCCCTCACTACATGTGACTCCTGTCCTCACTGGGTGTGAGTCCTGTCCCTCACTGGGTGTGTCTCCTGTCCCTCACTGGGTGTGATTCCTGTCCCTCACTGGGTGTGTCTCCTGTCCCTCACTACATGTGACTCCTGTCCTCACTGGGTGTGACTCCTGTCCCGCACTGGGTGTGACTCCTGTCCTTCACTGGGTGTGTCACCTGTCCCTCACTACCTGTGACTCTTGTCCCTCACTGGGTGTGACTCCTGTCCCTCACTGGGTGTTTCTCCTGTCCCTCACTGGGTGTGACTCCTGTCCCTCACTGGGTGTGACTCCTGTCCCTCACTACATGACTCCTGTCCCTCACTACATGTGACTCCTGTCCTCACTGGGTGTGTCTCCTGTCCCTCACTGGGTATGACTCCTGTCCCTCACTGGTTGTTACTCCTGTCCCTCACTGGGTGTGTCACCTGTCCCTCACTACATGTGACTCCTGTCCCTCACTGGGTGTGACTCCTGTCCCTCACTGGGTGTGACTCTTGTCCCTCACTACATGACTCCTGTCCCTCACTGGGTGTGACTCCAGTCCCTCACTGGGTGTGACTCCTGTCCCTCACTGGGTGTGACTCCTGCCCTTCACTGGATGTGTCACCTGTCCCTCACTACAAGTGACTCCTGTCCTCACTGGGTGTGTCTACTGTCCCTCACTACATGTGACTCCTGTGCCTCACTGGGTGTGTCTCCTGTCCCTCACTGGGTGTGTCTCCTGTCCCTCACTACATGTGACTCCTGTCCTCACTGGGTGTGAGTCCTGTCCCTCACTGGGTGTGTCTCCTGTCCCTCACTGGGTGTGATTCCTGTCCCTCACTGGGTGTGTCTCCTGTCCCTCGCTACATGTGACTCCTGTCCTCACTGGGTGTGACTCCTGTCCCGCACTGGGTGTGACTCCTGTCCTTCACTGGGTGTGTCACCTGTCCCTCACTACCTGTGACTCTTGTCCCTCACTGGGTGTGACTCCTGTCCCTCACTGGGTGTTTCTCCTGTCCCTCACTGGGTGTGACTCCTGTCCCTCACTGGGTGTGACTCCTGTCCCTCACTACATGACTCCTGTCCCTCACTACATGTGACTCCTGTCCTCACTGGGTGTGTCTCCTGTCCCTCACTGGGTATGACTCCTGTCCCTCACTGGTTGTTACTCCTGTCCCTCACTGGGTGTGTCACCTGTCCCTCACTACATGTGACTCCTGTCCCTCACTGGGTGTGACTCCTGTCCCTCACTGGGTGTGACTCTTGTCCCTCACTACATGACTCCTGTCCCTCACTGGGTGTGGCTCCTGTCGCTCACTGGGTGTGACTCCTGTCCCTCACTACGTGACTCCAGTCCCTCACTGGGTGTGACTCCTGTCCCTCACTGGGTGTGACTCCTGCCCTTCACTGGATGTGTCACCTGTCCCTCACTACAAGTGACTCCTGTCCTCACTGGGTGTGTCTACTGTCCCTCACTACATGTGACTCCTGTCCTCACTGGGTGTGTCTCCTGTCCCTCACTACATGTGACTCCTGTGACTCACTGGATGTGTCTCCTGTCCCTCACTGGGTGTGTCTCCTGTCCCTCACTGGGTGTGACTCCTGTCCCTCACTGGGTGTGTCTCCTGTCCCTCATTACATGACTCCTGTCCCTCACTACATGTGACTCCTGTCCTCACTGGGTGTATCTCCTGTCCCTCACTGGGTGTGTCTCCTGTCCCTCACTGGGTGTGACTCCTGTCCCTCACTGGGTGTGTCACCTGTCCCTCACTGGGTGTGACTCCTGTCCTGACTGGGAGTGATTCCTGTCCCTCACTACATGTGACTCCTGTCCTCACTGGGTGTGACTCCTGTCCCTCACTGGGTCTGACTCCTGTCCCTCACTGGGTGTGTCTCCTGTCCCTCACTGGGTGTGACTTCTGTCCCTCACTGGGTGTGTCTCCTGTCCTTCACTACGTGACTCCTGTCCCTCACTGGGTGTGACTCCTGTCCCTCACTGGGTGTGTCTCCTGTCGCTCACTACATGTGACAACTGTCCCTCACTACATGTGAATCTTGTCCTCACTGGGTGTGACTCCTGTCCCTCACTGGGTGTGTCTCCTGTCCCGCACTGGGTGTGACTCCTGTCCTTCACTGGGTGTGTCACCTGTCCCTCACTACATGTGACTCCTGTCCCTCACTGGGTGTGACTCCTGTCCCTCACTGGGTGTGTCTCCTGTCCCTCACTACATGTGACTCCTGTCCCTCACTACATGTGAAACTTGTCCTCACTGGGTGTGACCCCTGTCCCTCACTGGGTGTGACTCCTGTCACTCACTGGGTGTGACTCCTGTCCCTCACTACATGACTCCTGTCCCTCACTGGGTGTGTCTCCTGTCCCTCACTGGGTATGACTCCTGTCCCTCACTGGTTGTTACTCCTGTCCCTCACTGGGTGTGGCTCCTGTCCCTCACTGGGTGTGACTCCTGTCCCTCACTAGGTGTGTCACCTGTCCCTCACTCCATGTGACTACTGTCCCTCACTGGGTGTGACTCCTGTCCCTCACTGGGTGTGACTCTTGTCCCTCACTACATGACTCCTGTCCCTCACGATGTGACTCCTGTCCCTCACTGGGTGTGACTCCTGTCCCTCACTGGGTGTGTCTACTGTCCCTCACTGGGTGTGTCTCCTGTCCCTCACTACATGTGACTCCTGTCCTCACTGGGTGTGTCTCCTGTCCCTCACTGGGTGTGACTCCTGTCCTTCACTGGGTGCGTCACCTGTCCCTCACTGGGTGTGTCTCCTGTCCCTCACTGGGTGTGACTCCTGTCCCTCACTGGGTGTGACTCCTGTCCCTCACTACATGACTCCTGTCCCTCACTACATGTGACTCCTGTCCTCACTGGGTGTATCTCCTGTCCCTCACTGGGTGTGTCTCCTGTCCCTCACTGGGTGTGACTCCTGTCCCTCACTGGGTGTGTCACCTGTCCCTCACTGGGTGTGACTCCTGTCCTGACTGGGAGTGATTCCTGTCCCTCACTACATGTGACTCCTGTCCTCACTGGGTGTGACTCCTGTCCCTCACTGGGTGTGACTCCTGTCCCTCACTGGGTCTGACTCCTGTCCCTCACTGGGTGTGTCTCCTGTCCCTCACTGGGTGTGACTTCTGTCCCTCACTGGGTGTGTCTCCTGTCCTTCACTACGTGACTCCTGTCCCTCACTGGGTGTGACTCCTGTCGCTCACTACATGTGACAACTGTCCCTCACTACATGTGAATCTTGTCCTCACTGGGTGTGACTCCTGTCCCTCACTGGGTGTGTCTCCTGTCCCGCACTGGGTGTGACTCCTGTCCTTCACTGGTTGTGTCACCTGTCCCTCACTACATGTGACTCCTGTCCCTCACTGGGTGTGACTCCTGTCCCTCACTGGGTGTGTCTCCTGTCCCTCACTACATGTGACTCCTGTCCCTCACTACATGTGAATCTTGTCCTCACTGGGTGTGACTCCTGTCCCTCACTGGGTGTGACTCCTGTCACTCACTGGGTGTGACTCCTGTCCCTCACTACATGACTCCTGTCCCTCACTGGGTGTGTCTCCTGTCCCTCACTGGGTATGACTCCTGTCCCTCACTGGTTGTTACTCCTGTCCCTCACTGGGTGTGGCTCCTGTCCCTCACTGGGTGTGACTCCTGTCCCTCACTGGGTGTGACTCTTGTCCCTCACTACATGACTCCTGTCCCTCACTGGTTGTTACTCCTGTCCCTCACTGGGTGTGGCTCCTGTCCCTCACTGGGTGTGACTCCTGTCCCTCACTGGGTATGTCTCCTGTCCCTCACTACATGTGACTCCTGTGCTCACTGGGTGTGTCTCCTGTCCCTCGCTGGGAGTGACTCCTGTCCCTCACTGCGTGACTCCTGTCCCTCACTACATGACTCCTGTCCCTCACTGGGTGTGTCTCCTGTCCCTCACTGGGTCTGACTTCTGTCCCTCACTGGGTCTGACTCCTGTCCCTCACTGGGTGTGACTCCTGCCCTTCACTGGATGTGTCACCTGTCCCTCACTACAAGTGACTCCTGTCCTCACTGGGTGTGACTACTGTCCCTAACTGGGTGTGTCTCCTGTCCCTCACTGGGTGTGACTCCTGTCCTTCACTGTGTGTGTCACCTGTCCCTCACTACATGTGACTCCTGTCCTCACTGGGTGTGTCTCCTGTCCCTCACTACATGTGACTCCTGCCCTTCACTGGGTGTGTCTCCTGTCCCTCACTGGGTGTGACTCCTGTCCCTCACTGGGTGTGTCTCCTGTCCCTCACTGGGTGTGTCTCCTGTCCCTCACTGGGTGTGTCTCCTGTCCCTCACTACATGTGACTCCTGTCCTCACTGGGTGTGTCTCCTGTCCCTCACTGGGTGTGACTCCTGTCCCTCACTGTGTCTGACTCCTGTCCCTCACTGGGTGTTACTCGTCTCCCTCACTGGGTGTGACTCCTGTCCCTCACTGTGTGTGACTCCTGTCCCTCACTGTGTGTGACTCCTGTCCCTCACTGGGTGTTACTCCTGTCCCTCACTGGGTGTGACTCCTGTCCCTCACTGGGTGTGACTCCTGTCCCAAACTGGGTGTGACTCCTGTCCCTCACTGGGTGTGTCTCCTGTCCCTCACTGATTGTGACTCCTGTCCCTCACTACATGTGACTCCTGTCCTCACTGGGTGTGTCACCTATCCCTCACTACAAGTGACTCCTGTCCACACTGGGTGTGACTCCAGTCCCTCACTGGGTGTGGCTCCTGTCCCTCACTGGGTGTGACTTCTGTCCTTCACTGGGTGTGTTACCTGTCCCTCAGTACATGTGACTCGTGGCCTCACTGGGTGTGTCTCCTGTCCCTCACTACATGTGACTCCTGTCCCTCACTGGGTGTGTCTCATGACCCTCATCGGGTGTGACTCCTGTCCCTCACTGGGTGTGTCTCCTGTCCCTCACTACAAGTGACTCCTGTCCCTCACTGTGTGTGACTCCTGTCCCTCACTACATGTGACTCCTGTCCCTCACTGGGTGTGACTTCTGTCCCTCACTGGGTGTGACTCCTGTCCCTCACTACATGTGACTCCTGTCCTCACTGGGTGTGTCTCCTGTCCCTCACTGGGTGTGACTCCTGTCCCTCACTGGGTGTGACTCCTGTCCCTCACTGGGTGTGTCACCTGTCCCTCACTACATGTGACTCCTGTCCCTCACTGAGTGTGACTCCTGTCCCTCACTACATGTGACTCCTGTCCTCACTGGGTGTGTCACCTGTCCCTCACTACAAGTGACTCCTGTCCTCACTGGGTGTGACTCCAGTCCCTCACTGGGTGTGTCTCCTGTCCCTCACTGGGTGTGACTTCTGTCCTTCACTGGGTGTGTTACCTGTCCCTCACTACATGTGACTCCTGTCCTCACTGGGTGTGTCCCTGTCCCTCACTACATGTGACTTCTGTCCCTCACTGGGTGTGTCTCATGACCCTCACTGGGTGTGACTCCTGTCCCTCACTGGGTGTGTCTCCTGTCCCTCACTACAAGTGACTCCTGTCCCTCACTGTGTGTGACTCCTGTCCCTCACTACATGTGACTCCTGTCCCTCACTGGGTGTGACTCCTGTCCCTCACTGGGTGTGTCTCCTGTCCCTCACTGTGTGTGACTCCTGTCCCTCACTGGGTGTGTCTCCTGTCCCTCACTGAGTGTGACTCCTGTCCCTCACTGGGTGTGACTCCTGTCCTCACTGGGAGTGACTCCTGTCCCTCACTACATGTGACTCCTATCCTCACTGGGTGTGTCTCCTATCCCTCACTGGGTGTGATTCCTGTCCCTCACTGCGTGTGACTCCTGTCCCTCACTGGGTGTGTCTCCTGTCCCTCACTACATGTGACTCCTGTGCTCACTGGGTGTGTCTCCTGTCCCTCGCTGGGAGTGACTCCTGTCCCTCACTACGTGACTCCTGTCCCTCACTACATGACTCCTGTCCCTCACTGGGTGCGTCTCCTGTCCCTCACTGGGTGTGACTTCTGTCCCTCACTGGGTCTGACACCTGTCCCTCACTACGTGACTCCTGTCCCTCACTGGGTGTGTCTCCTGTCGCTCACTGGGTCTGACTCCTGTCCCTCACTACGTGACTCCTGTCCATCACTGGGTGTGACTCCTGTCCCTCACTGGGTGTGACTCCTGCCCTTCACTGGATGTGTCACCTATGCCTCACTACAAGTGACTCCTGTCCTCACTGGGTGTGACTACTGTCCCTCACTGGGTGTGTCTCCTGTCCCTCACTGTGTGTGACTCCTGTCCTTCACTGTGTGTGTCACCTGTCCCTCACTACATGTGACTCCTATCCTCACTGGGTGTGTCTCCTGTCCCTCACTACATGTGACTCCTGTCCCTCACTGGGTGTGTCTCCTGTCCCTCACTGGGTGTGTCTCCTGTCCCTCACTACATGTGACTCCTGTCCTCAGTGTGTGTGACTCCTGTCCCTCACTGGGTGTTACTCCTGTCCCTCACTGGGTGTGACTCCGGTCCCTCACTGGGTGTGACTCCTGTCCCAAACTGGGTGTGTCTCCTGTCCCTCACTGGTTGTGACTTCTGTCCCTCACTGATTGTGTCTCCTGTCCCTCACTGAGTGTGACTCGTGTCCCTCAGTGGGTGTGTCTCCTGTCCCTCACTGGGTGTGTCTCATGTCCCTCAATACATGTGACTCCTGTCCCTCACTGGGTGTGACTCCTGTCCCTCACTGAGTGTGACTCCTGTCCTTCACTACATGTGACTCCTCTCCTCACTGGGTGTGTCACCTGTCCCTCACTACAAGTGACTCCTGTCCTCACTGGGTGTGACTCCAGTCCCTCACTGGGTGTGTCTCCTGTCCCTCACTGGGTGTGTCTCCTGTCCCTCACTGGGTGTGACTTCTGTCCTTCACTGGGTGTGTTACCTGTCCCTCACTACATGTGACTCCTGTCCTCACTGGGTGTGTCTCCTGTCGCTCACTACATGTGACTCCTGTCCCTCACTGAGTGTGACTCCTGTCCCTCACTGGGTGTGACTCCTGTCCCTCACTGAGTGTGTCTCCTTACCCTCACTACATGTGACTCCTGTCCTCACTGGGTATGACTCCTGTCCCTCACTGGGTGTGACTCCTGTCCCTCACTGGGTGTGTCTCCTGTCCCTCACTGGGTGTGACTTCTGTCCCTCACTGGGTCTGACTCCTGCCCCTCACTATGTGACTCTTGTCCCTCACTGGGTGTGACTCCTGTCCCTCACTGGGTGTGTCTCCTGTCCCTCACTACGTGACACCTGTCCCTCACTGGGTGTGTCTCCTGTCCCTCACTGGGTGTTACTCCTGTCCCTCACTGGGTGTGACTCCTGCCCCTCACTACGTGACTCCTGTCCCTCACTGGGTGTGACTCCTGTCCCAAACTGGGTGTGTCTCCTGTCCCTCACTGGGTGTGACTTCTGTCCCTCACTGTTTGTGACTCCTGTCCCTCACTGGGTGTGTCTCCTGTCCCTCACTGTGTGTGACTCCTGTCCCTCACTGGGTGTGTCTCCTGTCCCTCACTGAGTGTGACTCCTGTCCCTCACTGGGTGTGACTCCTGTCCTCACTGGGAGTGACTCCTGTCCCTCACTACATGTGACTCCTGTCCTCACTGGGTGTGTCTCCTATCCCTCACTGGGTGTGTCTCCTATCCCTCACTGGGTGTGATTCCTGTCCCTCACTGGGTGTGACTCCTGTCCCTCACTGGGTGTGTCTCCTGTCCCTCACTACATGTGACTCCTGTGCTCACTGGGTGTGTCTCCTGTCCCTCGCTGGGAGTGACTCCTGTCCCTCACTACGTGACTCCTGTCCCTCACTACATGACTCCTGTCCCTCACTGGGTGCGTCTCCTGTCCCTCACTGGGTGTGACTTCTGTCCCTCACTGAGTCTGACTCCTGTCCCTCACTACGTGACTCCTGTCCATCACTGGGTGTGTCTCCTGTCGCTCACTGGGTCTGACTCCTGTCCCTCACTACGTGACTCCTGTCCCTCACTGGGTGTGACTCCTGTCCCTCACTGGGTGTGACTCCTGCCCTTCACTGGATGTGTCACCTGTCACTCACTACAAGTGACTCCTGTCCTCACTGGGTGTGACTACTGTCCCTCACTGGGTGTGTCTCCTGTCCCTCACTGTGTGTGACTCCTGTCCTTCACTGTGTGTGTCACCTGTCCCTCACTAGATGTGACTCCTATCCTCACTGGGTGTGTCTCCTGTTCCTCACTACATGTGACTCCTGTCCCTCACTGGGTGTGTCTACTGTCCCTCACTGGGTGTGTTTCCTGTCCCTCACTACACGTGACTCCTGTCCTCAGTGTGTGTGACTCCTGTCCCTCACTGGGTGTTACTCGTGTCCCTCACTGGTTGTGACTCCTGTCCCTCACTGGGTGTGACTCCTGTCCCAAATTGGGTGTGTCTCCTGTCCCTCACTGGTTGTGACTTCTGTCCCTCACTGCTTGTGTCTCCTGTCCCTCACTGAGTGTGACTCGTGTCCCTCAGTGGGTGTGTCTCCTGTCCCTCACTGGGTGTGTCTCATGTCCCTCAATACATGTGACTCCTGTCCCTCACTGGGTGTGACTCCTGTCCTCACTGGGTGTGTCTCCTGTCCCTCACTGAGTGTGACTCCTGTCCCTCACTACATGTGACTCCTCTCCTCACTGGGTGTGTCACCTGTCCCTCACTACAAGTGACTCCTGTCCTCACTGGGTGTGACTCCAGTCCCTCACTGGGTGTGTCTCCTGTCCCCCACTGGGTGTGTCTCCTGTCCCTCACTGGGTGTGACTTCTGTCCTTCACTGGGTGTGTTACCTGTCCCTCACTACATGTGACTCCTGTCCTCACTGGGTGTGTCTCCTGTCTCTCACTACATGTGACTCCTGTCCCTCACTGAGTGTGACTCCTGTCCCTCACTGGGTGTGACTCCTGTCCCTCACTGAGTGTGTCTCCTTACCCTCACTACATGTGACTCCTGTCCTCACTGGGTATGACTCCTGTCCCTCACTGGGTGTGACTCCTGTCCCTCACTGGGTGTGTATCCTGTCCCTCACTGGGTGTGACTCTGTCCCTCACTGGGTCTGACTCCTGCCCCTCACTACGTGACTCCTGTCCCTCACTGGGTGTGACTCCTGTCCCTCACTGGGTGTGTCTCCTGTCCCTCACTATGTGACTCCTGTCCCTCACTGGGTGTGTCTCCTGTCCCTCACTGGGTGTTACTCCTGTCCCTCACTGGGTGTGACTCCTGCCCCTCACTACGTGACTCCTGTCCCTCACTGGGTGTGACTCCTGTCCCAAACTGGGTGTGTCTCCTGTCCCTCACTGGGTGTGACTTCTGTCCCTCACTGTTTGTGTCTCCTGCCCCTCACTGACTGTGACTCCTGTCCCTCACTGGGTGTGACTACTGTCCCTCACTGGCTGTGTCTCCTGTCCCTCACTGAGTGTGACTCCTGTCCCTCACTGGGTGTGTCTCCTGTCCCTCACTGGGTGTGTCTCCTGTCCCTCACTACATGTGACTCCTGTCCCTCACTGGGTGTGACTACTGTCCCTCACTGGGTGTGTCTCCTGTCCCTCACTGAGTGTGACTCCTGTCCCTCACTGGGTGTGTCTCCTGTCCCTCACTGGGTGTGACTTCTGTCCTTCACTGGGTGTGTCTCCTGTCCCTCACTACATGTGACTCCTGTCCCTCACTGGGTGTGTCTCCTGACCCTCACTGGGTGTGCCTCCTGTCCCTCACTGGGTGTGTCTCCTGTCTCTCACTACAAGTGACTCCTGTCCCTCACTGTGTGTGACTCCTGTCCCTCACTACAAGTGACTCCTCTCCCTCACTGTGTGTGACTCCTGTCCCTCACTACATGTGACTCCTGTCCCTCACTGGGCATGACTCCTGTCCCTCACTACATGTAACTCCTGTCCCTCACTGGGTGTGACTCCTGTCCCTCACTGGGTGTGTCTCCTGTCCCTCACTGAGTGTGACTCCTGTCCCTCACTGGGTGATGCTCCTGTCCTCACTGGGAGTGACTCCTGTCCCTCACTACATGTGACTCCTGTCCTCACTGGGTGTGTCTCCTATCCCTCACTGGGTGTGACTACTGTCCCTCACTGGGTGTGACTCCTGTCCCGCACTGGGTGTGTCTCCTGTCCCTCACTACATGTGACTCCTGTGCTCACTGGGCGTGTCTCCTGTCCCTCACTACGTGTGACTCTTGTCCTCACTGGGTGTGACTCCTGTCCCTCACTGGGTGTGTCTCCTGTCCCTCACTGGGTGTGACTCTTGTCCTCACTGGGTGTGACTCCTGTCCTTCACTGGGTGTGACTCCTGTCCCTCACTGGGTGTGTCTCCTGTCCCTCACTGGGTGTGACTCTTGTCCTCACTGGGTGTGACTCCTGTCCTTCACTGGGTGCGTCACCTGTCCCTCACTGGGTGTGTCTCCTGTCCCTCACTGGGTGTGACTCCTGTCCCTCACTGGGTGTGACTCCTGTCCCTCACTACATGACTCCTGTCCCTCACGACATGTGACTCCTGTCCTCACTGGGTGTATCTCCTGTCCCTCACTGGGTGTGACTCGTATCCCTCACTGGGTGTGACTCCCGTCCCTCACTGGGTGTGACACCTGTCCCTCACTGGGTGTGTCTCCTGTCCCTCACTACATGTGACTCCTGTCCTCACTGGGTGTGAGTCCTGTCCCTCACTGGGTGTGTCTCCTGTCCCTCACTGGGTGTGATTCCTGTCCCTCACTGGGTGTGCCTCCTGTCCCTCACTACATGTGACTCCTGTCCTCACTGGGTGTGACTCCTGTCCCGCACTGGGTGTGACTCCTGTCCTTCACTGGGTGTGTCACCTGTCCCTCACTACCTGTGACTCTTGTCCCTCACTGGGTGTGACTCCTGTCCCTCACTGGGTGTTTCTCCTGTCCCTCACTGGGTGTGACTCCTGTCCCTCACTGGGTGTGACTCCTGTCCCTCACTACATGACTCCTGTCCCTCACTACATGTGACTCCTGTCCTCACTGGGTGTGTCTCCTGTCCCTCACTGGGTATGACTCCTGTCCCTCACTGGTTGTTACTCCTGTCCCTCACTGGGTGTGTCACCTGTCCCTCACTACATGTGACTCCTGTCCCTCACTGGGTGTGACTCCTGTCCCTCACTGGGTGTGACTCTTGTCCCTCACTACATGACTCCTGTCCCTCACTGGGTGTGACTCCAGTCCCTCACTGGGTGTGACTCCTGTCCCTCACTGGGTGTGACTCCTGCCCTTCACTGGATGTGTCACCTGTCCCTCACTACAAGTGACTCCTGTCCTCACTGGGTGTGTCTACTGTCCCTCACTACATGTGACTCCTGTCCTCACTGGGTGTGTCTCCTGTCCCTCACTACATGTGACTCCTGTGACTCACTGGATGTGTCTCCTGTCCCTCACTGGGTGTGTCTCCTGTCCCTCACTGGGTGTGACTCCTGTCCCTCACTGGGTGTGTCTCCTGTCCCTCATTACATGACTCCTGTCCCTCACTACATGTGACTCCTGTCCTCACTGGGTGTATCTCCTGTCCCTCACTGGGTGTGTCTCCTGTCCCTCACTGGGTGTGACTCCTGTCCCTCACTGGGTGTGTCACCTGTCCCTCACTGGGTGTGACTCCTGTCCTGACTGGGAGTGATTCCTGTCCCTCACTACATGTGACTCCTGTCCTCACTGGGTGTGACTCCTGTCCCTCACTGGGTCTGACTCCTGTCCCTCACTGGGTGTGTCTCCTGTCCCTCACTGGGTGTGACTTCTGTCCCTCACTGGGTGTGTCTCCTGTCCTTCACTACGTGACTCCTGTCCCTCACTGGGTGTGACTCCTGTCCCTCACTGGGTGTGTCTCCTGTGGCTCACTACATGTGACAACTGTCCCTCACTACATGTGAATCTTGTCCTCACTGGGTGTGACTCCTGTCCCTCACTGGGTGTGTCTCCAGTCCCGCACTGGGTGTGACTCCTGTCCTTCACTGTGTGTGTCACCTGTCCCTCACTACATGTGACTCCTGTCCCTCACTGGGTGTGACTCCTGTCCCTCACTGGGTGTGTCTCCTGTCCCTCACTACATGTGACTCCTGTCCCTCACTACATGTGAATCTTGTCCTCACTGGGTGTGACCCCTGTCCCTCACTGGGTGTGACTCCTGTCACTCACTACATGTGACTCCTGTCCTCACTGGGTGTGACTCCTGTCCCGCACTGGGTGTGACTCCTGTCCTTCACTGGGTGTGTCACCTGTCCCTCACTACCTGTGACTCTTGTCCCTCACTGGGTGTGACTCCTGTCCCTCACTGGGTGTTTCTCCTGTCCCTCACTGGGTGTGACTCCTGTCCCTCACTGGGTGTGACTCCTGTCCCTCACTGGGTGTGTCTCCTGTGGCTCACTACATGTGACAACTGTCCCTCACTACATGTGAATCTTGTCCTCACTGGGTGTGACTCCTGTCCCTCACTGGGTGTGTCTCCAGTCCCGCACTGGGTGTGACTCCTGTCCTTCACTGTGTGTGTCACCTGTCCCTCACTACATGTGACTCCTGTCCCTCACTGGGTGTGACTCCTGTCCCTCACTGGGTGTGACTCCTGTCCCTCACTACATGACTCCTGTCCCTCACTACATGTGACTCCTGTCCTCACTGGGTGTGTCTCCTGTCCCTCACTGGGTATGACTCCTGTCCCTCACTGGTTGTTACTCCTGTCCCTCACTGGGTGTGTCACCTGTCCCTCACTACATGTGACTCCTGTCCCTCACTGGGTGTGACTCCTGTCCCTCACTGGGTGTGACTCTTGTCCCTCACTACATGACTCCTGTCCCTCACTGGGTGTGACTCCAGTCCCTCACTGGGTGTGACTCCTGTCCCTCACTGGGTGTGACTCCTGCCCTTCACTGGATGTGTCACCTGTCCCTCACTACAAGTGACTCCTGTCCTCACTGGGTGTGTCTACTGTCCCTCACTACATGTGACTCCTGTCCTCACTGGGTGTGTCTCCTGTCCCTCACTACATGTGACTCCTGTGACTCACTGGATGTGTCTCCTGTCCCTCACTGGGTGTGTCTCCTGTCCCTCACTGGGTGTGACTCCTGTCCCTCACTGGGTGTGTCTCCTGTCCCTCATTACATGACTCCTGTCCCTCACTACATGTGACTCCTGTCCTCACTGGGTGTATCTCCTGTCCCTCACTGGGTGTGTCTCCTGTCCCTCACTGGGTGTGACTCCTGTCCCTCACTGGGTGTGTCACCTGTCCCTCACTGGGTGTGACTCCTGTCCTGACTGGGAGTGATTCCTGTCCCTCACTACATGTGACTCCTGTCCTCACTGGGTGTGACTCCTGTCCCTCACTGGGTCTGACTCCTGTCCCTCACTGGGTGTGTCTCCTGTCCCTCACTGGGTGTGACTTCTGTCCCTCACTGGGTGTGTCTCCTGTCCTTCACTACGTGACTCCTGTCCCTCACTGGGTGTGACTCCTGTCCCTCACTGGGTGTGTCTCCTGTGGCTCACTACATGTGACAACTGTCCCTCACTACATGTGAAGCTTGTCCTCACTGGGTGTGACTCCTGTCCCTCACTGGGTGTGTCTCCAGTCCCGCACTGGGTGTGACTCCTGTCCTTCACTGTGTGTGTCACCTGTCCCTCACTACATGTGACTCCTGTCCCTCACTGGGTGTGACTCCTGTCCCTCACTGGGTGTGTCTCCTGTCCCTCACTACATGTGACTCCTGTCCCTCACTACATGTGAATCTTGTCCTCACTGGGTGTGACCCCTGTCCCTCACTGGGTGTGACTCCTCTCACTCACTGGGTGTGACTCCTGTCCCTCACTACATGACTCCTGTCCCTCACTGGGTGTGTCTCCTGTCCCTCACTGGGTGTGACTCCTGTCCCTCACTACATGACTCCTGTCCCTCACTGGGTGTGTCTCCTGTCCCTCACTGAGTGTGACTCCTGTCCCTCACTGGGTGTGACTCCTGTCCTCACTGGGAGTGACTCCTGTCCCTCACTACATGTGACTCCTGTCCTCACTGGGTGTGTCTCCTATCCCTCACTGGGTGTGTCTCCTATCCCTCACTGGGTGTGATTCCTGTCCCTCACTGGGTGTGACTCCTGTCCCTCACTGGGTGTGTCTCCTGTCCCTCACTACATGTGACTCCTGTGCTCACTGGGTGTGTCTCCTGTCCCTCGCTGGGAGTGACTCCTGTCCCTCACTACGTGACTCCTGTCCCTCACTACATGACTCCTGTCCCTCACTGGGTGCGTCTCCTGTCCCTCACTGGGTGTGACTTCTGTCCCTCACTGAGTCTGACTCCTGTCCCTCACTACGTGACTCCTGTCCATCACTGGGTGTGTCTCCTGTCGCTCACTGGGTCTGACTCCTGTCCCTCACTACGTGACTCCTGTCCCTCACTGGGTGTGACTCCTGTCCCTCACTGGGTGTGACTCCTGCCCTTCACTGGATGTGTCACCTGTCACTCACTACAAGTGACTCCTGTCCTCACTGGGTGTGACTACTGTCCCTCACTGGGTGTGTCTCCTGTCCCTCACTGTGTGTGACTCCTGTCCTTCACTGTGTGTGTCACCTGTCCCTCACTAGATGTGACTCCTATCCTCACTGGGTGTGTCTCCTGTTCCTCACTACATGTGACTCCTGTCCCTCACTGGGTGTGTCTACTGTCCCTCACTGGGTGTGTTTCCTGTCCCTCACTACACGTGACTCCTGTCCTCAGTGTGTGTGACTCCTGTCCCTCACTGGGTGTTACTCGTGTCCCTCACTGGTTGTGACTCCTGTCCCTCACTGGGTGTGACTCCTGTCCCAAATTGGGTGTGTCTCCTGTCCCTCACTGGTTGTGACTTCTGTCCCTCACTGCTTGTGTCTCCTGTCCCTCACTGAGTGTGACTCGTGTCCCTCAGTGGGTGTGTCTCCTGTCCCTCACTGGGTGTGTCTCATGTCCCTCAATACATGTGACTCCTGTCCCTCACTGGGTGTGACTCCTGTCCTCACTGGGTGTGTCTCCTGTCCCTCACTGAGTGTGACTCCTGTCCCTCACTACATGTGACTCCTCTCCTCACTGGGTGTGTCACCTGTCCCTCACTACAAGTGACTCCTGTCCTCACTGGGTGTGACTCCAGTCCCTCACTGGGTGTGTCTCCTGTCCCCCACTGGGTGTGTCTCCTGTCCCTCACTGGGTGTGACTTCTGTCCTTCACTGGGTGTGTTACCTGTCCCTCACTACATGTGACTCCTGTCCTCACTGGGTGTGTCTCCTGTCTCTCACTACATGTGACTCCTGTCCCTCACTGAGTGTGACTCCTGTCCCTCACTGGGTGTGACTCCTGTCCCTCACTGAGTGTGTCTCCTTACCCTCACTACATGTGACTCCTGTCCTCACTGGGTATGACTCCTGTCCCTCACTGGGTGTGACTCCTGTCCCTCACTGGGTGTGTATCCTGTCCCTCACTGGGTGTGACTCTGTCCCTCACTGGGTCTGACTCCTGCCCCTCACTACGTGACTCCTGTCCCTCACTGGGTGTGACTCCTGTCCCTCACTGGGTGTGTCTCCTGTCCCTCACTATGTGACTCCTGTCCCTCACTGGGTGTGTCTCCTGTCCCTCACTGGGTGTTACTCCTGTCCCTCACTGGGTGTGACTCCTGCCCCTCACTACGTGACTCCTGTCCCTCACTGGGTGTGACTCCTGTCCCAAACTGGGTGTGTCTCCTGTCCCTCACTGGGTGTGACTTCTGTCCCTCACTGTTTGTGTCTCCTGCCCCTCACTGACTGTGACTCCTGTCCCTCACTGGGTGTGACTACTGTCCCTCACTGGCTGTGTCTCCTGTCCCTCACTGAGTGTGACTCCTGTCCCTCACTGGGTGTGTCTCCTGTCCCTCACTGGGTGTGTCTCCTGTCCCTCACTACATGTGACTCCTGTCCCTCACTGGGTGTGACTACTGTCCCTCACTGGGTGTGTCTCCTGTCCCTCACTGAGTGTGACTCCTGTCCCTCACTGGGTGTGTCTCCTGTCCCTCACTGGGTGTGACTTCTGTCCTTCACTGGGTGTGTCTCCTGTCCCTCACTACATGTGACTCCTGTCCCTCACTGGGTGTGTCTCCTGACCCTCACTGGGTGTGCCTCCTGTCCCTCACTGGGTGTGTCTCCTGTCTCTCACTACAAGTGACTCCTGTCCCTCACTGTGTGTGACTCCTGTCCCTCACTACAAGTGACTCCTCTCCCTCACTGTGTGTGACTCCTGTCCCTCACTACATGTGACTCCTGTCCCTCACTGGGCATGACTCCTGTCCCTCACTACATGTAACTCCTGTCCCTCACTGGGTGTGACTCCTGTCCCTCACTGGGTGTGTCTCCTGTCCCTCACTGAGTGTGACTCCTGTCCCTCACTGGGTGATGCTCCTGTCCTCACTGGGAGTGACTCCTGTCCCTCACTACATGTGACTCCTGTCCTCACTGGGTGTGTCTCCTATCCCTCACTGGGTGTGACTACTGTCCCTCACTGGGTGTGACTCCTGTCCCGCATTGGGTGTGTCTCCTGTCCCTCACTACATGTGACTCCTGTGCTCACTGGGCGTGTCTCCTGTCCCTCACTACGTGTGACTCTTGTCCTCACTGGGTGTGACTCCTGTCCCTCACTGGGTGTGTCTCCTGTCCCTCACTGGGTGTGACTCTTGTCCTCACTGGGTGTGACTCCTGTCCTTCACTGGGTGTGACTCCTGTCCCTCACTGGGTGTGTCTCCTGTCCCTCACTGGGTGTGACTCTTGTCCTCACTGGGTGTGACTCCTGTCCTTCACTGGGTGCGTCACCTGTCCCTCACTGGGTGTGTCTCCTGTCCCTCACTGGGTGTGACTCCTGTCCCTCACTGGGTGTGACTCCTGTCCCTCACTACATGACTCCTGTCCCTCACGACATGTGACTCCTGTCCTCACTGGGTGTATCTCCTGTCCCTCACTGGGTGTGACTCGTATCCCTCACTGGGTGTGACTCCCGTCCCTCACTGGGTGTGACACCTGTCCCTCACTGGGTGTGTCTCCTGTCCCTCACTACATGTGACTCCTGTCCTCACTGGGTGTGAGTCCTGTCCCTCACTGGGTGTGTCTCCTGTCCCTCACTGGGTGTGATTCCTGTCCCTCACTGGGTGTGTCTCCTGTCCCTCACTACATGTGACTCCTGTCCTCACTGGGTGTGACTCCTGTCCCGCACTGGGTGTGACTCCTGTCCTTCACTGGGTGTGTCACCTGTCCCTCACTACCTGTGACTCTTGTCCCTCACTGGGTGTGACTCCTGTCCCTCACTGGGTGTTTCTCCTGTCCCTCACTGGGTGTGACTCCTGTCCCTCACTGGGTGTGACTCCTGTCCCTCACTACATGACTCCTGTCCCTCACTACATGTGACTCCTGTCCTCACTGGGTGTGTCTCCTGTCCCTCACTGGGTATGACTCCTGTCCCTCACTGGTTGTTACTCCTGTCCCTCACTGGGTGTGTCACCTGTCCCTCACTACATGTGACTCCTGTCCCTCACTGGGTGTGACTCCTGTCCCTCACTGGGTGTGACTCTTGTCCCTCACTACATGACTCCTGTCCCTCACTGGGTGTGGCTCCTGTCGCTCACTGGGTGTGACTCCTGTCCCTCACTACGTGACTCCAGTCCCTCACTGGGTGTGACTCCTGTCCCTCACTGGGTGTGACTCCTGCCCTTCACTGGATGTGTCACCTGTCCCTCACTACAAGTGACTCCTGTCCTCACTGGGTGTGTCTACTGTCCCTCACTACATGTGACTCCTGTCCTCACTGGGTGTGTCTCCTGTCCCTCACTACATGTGACTCCTGTGACTCACTGGATGTGTCTCCTGTCCCTCACTGGGTGTGTCTCCTGTCCCTCACTGGGTGTGACTCCTGTCCCTCACTGGGTGTGTCTCCTGTCCCTCATTACATGACTCCTGTCCCTCACTACATGTGACTCCTGTCCTCACTGGGTGTATCTCCTGTCCCTCACTGGGTGTGTCTCCTGTCCCTCACTGGGTGTGACTCCTGTCCCTCACTGGGTGTGTCACCTGTCCCTCACTGGGTGTGACTCCTGTCCTGACTGGGAGTGATTCCTGTCCCTCACTACATGTGACTCCTGTCCTCACTGGGTGTGACTCCTGTCCCTCACTGGGTCTGACTCCTGTCCCTCACTGGGTGTGTCTCCTGTCCCTCACTGGGTGTGACTTCTGTCCCTCACTGGGTGTGTCTCCTGTCCTTCACTACGTGACTCCTGTCCCTCACTGGGTGTGACTCCTGTCCCTCACTGGGTGTGTCTCCTGTCGCTCACTACATGTGACAACTGTCCCTCACTACATGTGAATCTTGTCCTCACTGGGTGTGACTCCTGTCCCTCACTGGGTGTGTCTCCTGTCCCGCACTGGGTGTGACTCCTGTCCTTCACTGGGTGTGTCACCTGTCCCTCACTACATGTGACTCCTGTCCCTCACTGGGTGTGACTCCTGTCCCTCACTGGGTGTGTCTCCTGTCCCTCACTACATGTGACTCCTGTCCCTCACTACATGTGAAACTTGTCCTCACTGGGTGTGACCCCTGTCCCTCACTGGGTGTGACTCCTGTCACTCACTGGGTGTGACTCCTGTCCCTCACTACATGACTTCTGTCCCTCACTGGGTGTGTCTCCTGTCCCTCACTGGGTATGACTCCTGTCCCTCACTGGTTGTTACTCCTGTCCCTCACTGGGTGTGGCTCCTGTCCCTCACTGGGTGTGACTCCTGTCCCTCACTAGGTGTGTCACCTGTCCCTCACTCCATGTGACTACTGTCCCTCACTGGGTGTGACTCCTGTCCCTCACTGGGTGTGACTCTTGTCCCTCACTACATGACTCCTGTCCCTCACGATGTGACTCCTGTCCCTCACTGGGTGTGACTCCTGTCCCTCACTGGGTGTGTCTACTGTCCCTCACTGGGTGTGTCTCCTGTCCCTCACTACATGTGACTCCTGTCCTCACTGGGTGTGTCTCCTGTCCCTCACTGGGTGTGACTCCTGTCCCTCACTGGGTGTGTCTCCTGTCCATCACTGGGTGTGTCTCCTGTCCTCACTACATGTGACTCCTGTCCTCACTGGGTGTGACTCCTGACCATCACTGGGTGTGACTCCTGTCCCTCACTGGGTGTGACTCCTGTCCCTCACGATGTGACTCCTGTCCCTCACTGGGTGTGACTCCTGTCCCTCACTGGGTGTGTCTCCTGTCCCTCACTGGGTGTGTCTCCTGACCCTCACTACATGTGACTCCTGTCCTCACTGGGTGTGACTCCTGACCTTCACTGGGTGTGTCTCCTGTCCCTCACTGGGTATGACTCCTGTCCCTCACTGGGTGTGTCTCCTGTCCCTCACTACATGTGACTATTGGCCTCACTGGGTGTGACTCCTGTCCCTCACTGGGTGTGACTCCTGTCCCTCACTGGGTGTGTCTCCTGTCCCTCACTGGGTGTGACTCCTGTCCTTCACTGGGTGCGTCACCTGTCCCTCACTGGGTGTGTCTCCTGTCCCTCACTGGGTGTGACTCCTGTCCCTCACTGGGTGTGACTCCTGTCCCTCACTACATGACTCCTGTCCCTCACTACATGTGACTCCTGTTCTCACTGGGTGTATCTCCTGTCCCTCACTGGGTGTGTCTCCTGTCCCTCACTGGGTGTGACTCCTGTCCCTCACTGGGTGTGTCACCTGTCCCTCACTGGGTGTGACTCCTGTCCTGACTGGGAGTGATTCCTGTCCCTCACTACATGTGACTCCTGTCCTCACTGGGTGTGACTCCTGTCCCTCACTGGGTGTGACTCCTGTCCCTCACTGGGTCTGACTCCTGTCCCTCACTGGGTGTGTCTCCTGTCCCTCACTGGGTGTGACTTCTGTCCCTCACTGGGTGTGTCTCCTGTCCTTCACTACGTGACTCCTGTCCCTCACTGGGTGTGACTCCTGTCCCTCACTGGGTGTGTCTCCTGTCGCTCACTACATGTGACAACTGTCCCTCACTACATGTGAATCTTGTCCTCACTGGGTGTGACTCCTGTCCCTCACTGGGTGTGTCTCCAGTCCCGCACTGGGTGTGACTCCTGTCCTTCACTGTGTGTGTCACCTGTCCCTCACTACATGTGACTCCTGTCCCTCACTGGGTGTGACTCCTGTCCCTCACTGGGTGTGTCTCCTGTCCCTCACTACATGTGACTCCTGTCCCTCACTACATGTGAATCTTGTCCTCACTGGGTGTGACCCCTGTCCCTCACTGGGTGTGACTCCTCTCACTCACTGGGTGTGACTCCTGTCCCTCACTACATGACTCCTGTCCCTCACTGGGTGTGTCTCCTGTCCCTCACTGGGTGTGACTCCTGTCCCTCACTGGGTGTGACTCCTGTCCCTCACTACATGACTCCTGTCCCTCACTACATGTGACTCCTGTTCTCACTGGGTGTATCTCCTGTCCCTCACTGGGTGTGTCTCCTGTCCCTCACTGGGTGTGACTCCTGTCCCTCACTGGGTGTGTCACCTGTCCCTCACTGGGTGTGACTCCTGTCCTGACTGGGAGTGATTCCTGTCCCTCACTACATGTGACTCCTGTCCTCACTGGGTGTGACTCCTGTCCCTCACTGGGTGTGACTCCTGTCCCTCACTGGGTCTGACTCCTGTCCCTCACTGGGTGTGTCTCCTGTCCCTCACTGGGTGTGACTTCTGTCCCTCACTGGGTGTGTCTCCTGTCCTTCACTACGTGACTCCTGTCCCTCACTGGGTGTGACTCCTGTCCCTCACTGGGTGTGTCTCCTGTCGCTCACTACATGTGACAACTGTCCCTCACTACATGTGAATCTTGTCCTCACTGGGTGTGACTCCTGTCCCTCACTGGGTGTGTCTCCAGTCCCGCACTGGGTGTGACTCCTGTCCTTCACTGTGTGTGTCACCTGTCCCTCACTACATGTGACTCCTGTCCCTCACTGGGTGTGACTCCTGTCCCTCACTGGGTGTGTCTCCTGTCCCTCACTACATGTGACTCCTGTCCCTCACTACATGTGAATCTTGTCCTCACTGGGTGTGACCCCTGTCCCTCACTGGGTGTGACTCCTCTCACTCACTGGGTGTGACTCCTGTCCCTCACTACATGACTCCTGTCCCTCACTGGGTGTGTCTCCTGTCCCTCACTGGGTATGACTCCTGTCCCTCACTGGTTGTTACTCCTGTCCCTCACTGGGTGTGGCTCCTGTCCCTCACTGGGTGTGACTCCTGTCCCTCACTAGGTGTGTCACCTGTCCCTCACTCCATGTGACTACTCTCAATCACTGGGTGTGACTCCTGTCCCTCACTGGGTGTGACTCTTGTCCCTCACTACATGACTCCTGTCCCTCACGATGTGACTCCTGTCCCTCACTGGGTGTGACTCCTGTCCCTCACTGGGTGTGTCTACTGTCCCTCACTGGGTGTGTCTCCTGTCCCTCACTACATGTGACTCCTGTCCTCACTGGGTGTGACTCCTGACCTTCACTGGGTGTGTCTCCTGTCCCTCACTGGGTGTGACTCCTGTCCCTCACTGGGTGTGTCTCCTGTCCCTCACTACATGTGACTATTGTCCTCACTGGGTGTGACTCCTGTCCCTCACTGGGTGTGACTCCTGTCCCTCACTGGGTCTGACTCCTGTCCCTCACTGGGTGTGTCTCCTGTCCCTCACTGGGTGTGACTTCTGTCCCTCACTGGGTGTGTCTCCTGTCCTTCACTACGTGACTCCTGTCCCTCACTGGGTGTGACTCCTGTCCCTCACTGGGTGTGTCTCCTGTCGCTCACTACATGTGACAACTGTCCCTCACTACATGTGAATCTTGTCCTCACTGGGTGTGACTCCTGTCCCTCACTGGGTCTGACTCCTGTCCCTCACTGGGTGTGTCTCCTGTCCCTCACTGGGTGTGACTTCTGTCCCTCACTGGGTGTGTCTCCTGTCCTTCACTACGTGACTCCTGTCCCTCACTGGGTGTGACTCCTGTCCCTCACTGGGTGTGTCTCCTGTCGCTCACTACATGTGACAACTGTCCCTCACTACATGTGAATCTTGTCCTCACTGGGTGTGACTCCTGTCCCTCACTGGGTGTGTCTCCAGTCCCGCACTGGGTGTGACTCCTGTCCTTCACTGTGTGTGTCACCTGTCCCTCACTACATGTGACTCCTGTCCCTCACTGGGTGTGACTCCTGTCCCTCACTGGGTGTGTCTCCTGTCCCTCACTACATGTGACTCCTGTCCCTCACTACATGTGAATCTTGTCCTCACTGGGTGTGACCCCTGTCCCTCACTGGGTGTGACTCCTCTCACTCACTGGGTGTGACTCCTGTCCCTCACTACATGACTCCTGTCCCTCACTGGGTGTGTCTCCTGTCCCTCACTGGGTATGACTCCTGTCCCTCACTGGTTGTTACTCCTGTCCCTCACTGGGTGTGGCTCCTGTCCCTCACTGGGTGTGACTCCTGTCCCTCACTAGGTGTGTCACCTGTCCCTCACTCCATGTGACTACTCTCAATCACTGGGTGTGACTCCTGTCCCTCACTGGGTGTGACTCTTGTCCCTCACTACATGACTCCTGTCCCTCACGATGTGACTCCTGTCCCTCACTGGGTGTGACTCCTGTCCCTCACTGGGTGTGTCTACTGTCCCTCACTGGGTGTGTCTCCTGTCCCTCACTACATGTGACTCCTGTCCTCACTGGGTGTGACTCCTGACCTTCACTGGGTGTGTCTCCTGTCCCTCACTGGGTGTGACTCCTGTCCCTCACTGGGTGTGTCTCCTGTCCCTCACTACATGTGACTATTGTCCTCACTGGGTGTGACTCCTGTCCCTCACTGGGTGTGACTCCTGTCCCTCACTGGGTCTGACTCCTGTCCCTCACTGGGTGTGTCTCCTGTCCCTCACTGGGTGTGACTTCTGTCCCTCACTGGGTGTGTCTCCTGTCCTTCACTACGTGACTCCTGTCCCTCACTGGGTGTGACTCCTGTCCCTCACTGGGTGTGTCTCCTGTCGCTCACTACATGTGACAACTGTCCCTCACTACATGTGAATCTTGTCCTCACTGGGTGTGACTCCTGTCCCTCACTGGGTGTGTCTCCAGTCCCGCACTGGGTGTGACTCCTGTCCTTCACTGTGTGTGTCACCTGTCCCTCACTACATGTGACTCCTGTCCCTCACTGGGTGTGACTCCTGTCCCTCACTGGGTGTGTCTCCTGTCCCTCACTACATGTGACTCCTGTCCCTCACTACATGTGAATCTTGTCCTCACTGGGTGTGACCCCTGTCCCTCACTGGGTGTGACTCCTCTCACTCACTGGGTGTGACTCCTGTCCCTCACTACATGACTCCTGTCCCTCACTGGGTGTGTCTCCTGTCCCTCACTGGGTATGACTCCTGTCCCTCACTGGTTGTTACTCCTGTCCCTCACTGGGTGTGGCTCCTGTCCCTCACTGGGTGTGACTCCTGTCCCTCACTAGGTGTGTCACCTGTCCCTCACTCCATGTGACTACTCTCCCTCACTGGGTGTGACTCCTGTCCCTCACTGGGTGTGACTCTTGTCCCTCACTACATGACTCCTGTCCCTCACGATGTGACTCCTGTCCCTCACTGGGTGTGACTCCTGTCCCTCACTGGGTGTGTCTACTGTCCCTCACTGGGTGTGTCTCCTGTCCCTCACTACATGTGACTCCTGTCCTCACTGGGTGTGACTCCTGACCTTCACTGGGTGTGTCTCCTGTCCCTCACTGGGTGTGACTCCTGTCCCTCACTGGGTGTGTCTCCTGTCCCTCACTACATGTGACTATTGTCCTCACTGGGTGTGACTCCTGTCCCTCACTGGGTGTGACTCCTGTCCACTCACTGGGTGTGTCTCCTGTCCCTCACTGGGTGTGACTCCTGTCCTTCACTGGGTGCGTCACCTGTCCCTCACTGGGTGTGTCTCCTGTCCCTCACTGGGTGTGACAACTGTCCCTCACTGGGTGTGACTCCTGTCCCTCACTACATGACTCCTGTCCCTCACTACATGTGACTCCTGTCCTCACTGGGTGTATCTCCTGTCCCTCACTGGGTGTGTCTCCTGTCCCTCACTGGGTGTGACTCCTGTCCCTCACTGGGTGTGTCACCTGTCCCTCACTGGGTGTGACTCCTGTCCTGACTGGGAGTGATTCCTGTCCCTCACTACATGTGACTCCTGTCCTCACTGGGTGTGACTCCTGTCCCTCACTGGGTGTGACTCCTGTCCCTCACTGGGTGTGTCTCCTGACCCTCACTACATGTGACTCCTGTCCTCACTGGGTGTGACTCCTGACCTTCACTGGGTGTGTCTCCTGTCCCTCACTGGGTATGACTCCTGTCCCTCACTGGGTGTGTCTCCTGTCCCTCACTACATGTGACTATTGGCCTCACTGGGTGTGACTCCTGTCCCTCACTGGGTGTGACTCCTGTCCCTCACTGGGTGTGTCTCCTGTCCCTCACTGGGTGTGACTCCTGTCCTTCACTGGGTGCGTCACCTGTCCCTCACTGGGTGTGTCTCCTGTCCCTCACTGGGTGTGACTCCTGTCCCTCACTGGGTGTGACTCCTGTCCCTCACTACATGACTCCTGTCCCTCACTACATGTGACTCCTGTTCTCACTGGGTGTATCTCCTGTCCCTCACTGGGTGTGACCCCTGTCCCTCACTGGGTGTGACTCCTGTCCCTCACTGGGTGTGTCACCTGTCCCTCACTGGGTGTGACTCCTGTCCTGACTGGGAGTGATTCCTGTCCCTCACTACATGTGACTCCTGTCCTCACTGGGTGTGACTCCTGTCCCTCACTGGGTGTGACTCCTGTCCCTCACTGGGTCTGACTCCTGTCCCTCACTGGGTGTGTCTCCTGTCCCTCACTGGGTGTGACTTCTGTCCCTCACTGGGTGTGTCTCCTGTCCTTCACTACGTGACTCCTGTCCCTCACTGGGTGTGACTCCTGTCCCTCACTGGGTGTGTCTCCTGTCGCTCACTACATGTGACAACTGTCCCTCACTACATGTGAATCTTGTCCTCACTGGGTGTGACTCCTGTCCCTCACTGGGTGTGTCTCCAGTCCCGCACTGGGTGTGACTCCTGTCCTTCACTGTGTGTGTCACCTGTCCCTCACTACATGTGACTCCTGTCCCTCACTGGGTGTGACTCCTGTCCCTCACTGGGTGTGTCTCCTGTCCCTCACTACATGTGACTCCTGTCCCTCACTACATGTGAATCTTGTCCTCACTGGGTGTGACCCCTGTCCCTCACTGGGTGTGACTCCTCTCACTCACTGGGTGTGACTCCTGTCCCTCACTACATGACTCCTGTCCCTCACTGGGTGTGTCTCCTGTCCCTCACTGGGTATGACTCCTGTCCCTCACTGGTTGTTACTCCTGTCCCTCACTGGGTGTGGCTCCTGTCCCTCACTGGGTGTGACTCCTGTCCCTCACTAGGTGTGTCACCTGTCCCTCACTCCATGTGACTACTCTCAATCACTGGGTGTGACTCCTGTCCCTCACTGGGTGTGACTCTTGTCCCTCACTACATGACTCCTGTCCCTCACGATGTGACTCCTGTCCCTCACTGGGTGTGACTCCTGTCCCTCACTGGGTGTGTCTACTGTCCCTCACTGGGTGTGTCTCCTGTCCCTCACTACATGTGACTCCTGTCCTCACTGGGTGTGACTCCTGACCTTCACTGGGTGTGTCTCCTGTCCCTCACTGGGTGTGACTCCTGTCCCTCACTGGGTGTGTCTCCTGTCCCTCACTACATGTGACTATTGTCCTCACTGGGTGTGACTCCTGTCCCTCACTGGGTGTGACTCCTGTCCCTCACTGGGTCTGACTCCTGTCCCTCACTGGGTGTGTCTCCTGTCCCTCACTGGGTGTGACTTCTGTCCCTCACTGGGTGTGTCTCCTGTCCTTCACTACGTGACTCCTGTCCCTCACTGGGTGTGACTCCTGTCCCTCACTGGGTGTGTCTCCTGTCGCTCACTACATGTGACAACTGTCCCTCACTACATGTGAATCTTGTCCTCACTGGGTGTGACTCCTGTCCCTCACTGGGTGTGTCTCCAGTCCCGCACTGGGTGTGACTCCTGTCCTTCACTGTGTGTGTCACCTGTCCCTCACTACATGTGACTCCTGTCCCTCACTGGGTGTGACTCCTGTCCCTCACTGGGTGTGTCTCCTGTCCCTCACTACATGTGACTCCTGTCCCTCACTACATGTGAATCTTGTCCTCACTGGGTGTGACCCCTGTCCCTCACTGGGTGTGACTCCTCTCACTCACTGGGTGTGACTCCTGTCCCTCACTACATGACTCCTGTCCCTCACTGGGTGTGTCTCCTGTCCCTCACTGGGTATGACTCCTGTCCCTCACTGGTTGTTACTCCTGTCCCTCACTGGGTGTGGCTCCTGTCCCTCACTGGGTGTGACTCCTGTCCCTCACTAGGTGTGTCACCTGTCCCTCACTCCATGTGACTACTCTCCCTCACTGGGTGTGACTCCTGTCCCTCACTGGGTGTGACTCTTGTCCCTCACTACATGACTCCTGTCCCTCACGATGTGACTCCTGTCCCTCACTGGGTGTGACTCCTGTCCCTCACTGGGTGTGTCTACTGTCCCTCACTGGGTGTGTCTCCTGTCCCTCACTACATGTGACTCCTGTCCTCACTGGGTGTGACTCCTGACCTTCACTGGGTGTGTCTCCTGTCCCTCACTGGGTGTGACTCCTGTCCCTCACTGGGTGTGTCTCCTGTCCCTCACTACATGTGACTATTGTCCTCACTGGGTGTGACTCCTGTCCCTCACTGGGTGTGACTCCTGTCCACTCACTGGGTGTGTCTCCTGTCCCTCACTGGGTGTGACTCCTGTCCTTCACTGGGTGCGTCACCTGTCCCTCACTGGGTGTGTCTCCTGTCCCTCACTGGGTGTGACAACTGTCCCTCACTGGGTGTGACTCCTGTCCCTCACTACATGACTCCTGTCCCTCACTACATGTGACTCCTGTCCTCACTGGGTGTATCTCCTGTCCCTCACTGGGTGTGTCTCCTGTCCCTCACTGGGTGTGACTCCTGTCCCTCACTGGGTGTGTCACCTGTCCCTCACTGGGTGTGACTCCTGTCCTGACTGGGAGTGATTCCTGTCCCTCACTACATGACTCCTGTCCCTCACTGGGTGTGTCTCCTGTCCCTCACTGGGTATGACTCCTGTCCCTCACTGGTTGTTACTCCTGTCCCTCACTGGGTGTGGCTCCTGTCCCTCACTGGGTGTGACTCCTGTCCCTCACTAGGTGTGTCACCTGTCCCTCACTCCATGTGACTACTCTCAATCACTGGGTGTGACTCCTGTCCCTCACTGGGTGTGACTCTTGTCCCTCACTACATGACTCCTGTCCCTCACGATGTGACTCCTGTCCCTCACTGGGTGTGACTCCTGTCCCTCACTGGGTGTGTCTACTGTCCCTCACTGGGTGTGTCTCCTGTCCCTCACTACATGTGACTCCTGTCCTCACTGGGTGTGACTCCTGACCTTCACTGGGTGTGTCTCCTGTCCCTCACTGGGTGTGACTCCTGTCCCTCACTGGGTGTGTCTCCTGTCCCTCACTACATGTGACTATTGTCCTCACTGGGTGTGACTCCTGTCCCTCACTGGGTGTGACTCCTGTCCCTCACTGGGTCTGACTCCTGTCCCTCACTGGGTGTGTCTCCTGTCCCTCACTGGGTGTGACTTCTGTCCCTCACTGGGTGTGTCTCCTGTCCTTCACTACGTGACTCCTGTCCCTCACTGGGTGTGACTCCTGTCCCTCACTGGGTGTGTCTCCTGTCGCTCACTACATGTGACAACTGTCCCTCACTACATGTGAATCTTGTCCTCACTGGGTGTGACTCCTGTCCCTCACTGGGTGTGTCTCCAGTCCCGCACTGGGTGTGACTCCTGTCCTTCACTGTGTGTGTCACCTGTCCCTCACTACATGTGACTCCTGTCCCTCACTGGGTGTGACTCCTGTCCCTCACTGGGTGTGTCTCCTGTCCCTCACTACATGTGACTCCTGTCCCTCACTACATGTGAATCTTGTCCTCACTGGGTGTGACCCCTGTCCCTCACTGGGTGTGACTCCTCTCACTCACTGGGTGTGACTCCTGTCCCTCACTACATGACTCCTGTCCCTCACTGGGTGTGTCTCCTGTCCCTCACTGGGTATGACTCCTGTCCCTCACTGGTTGTTACTCCTGTCCCTCACTGGGTGTGGCTCCTGTCCCTCACTGGGTGTGACTCCTGTCCCTCACTAGGTGTGTCACCTGTCCCTCACTCCATGTGACTACTCTCCCTCACTGGGTGTGACTCCTGTCCCTCACTGGGTGTGACTCTTGTCCCTCACTACATGACTCCTGTCCCTCACGATGTGACTCCTGTCCCTCACTGGGTGTGACTCCTGTCCCTCACTGGGTGTGTCTACTGTCCCTCACTGGGTGTGTCTCCTGTCCCTCACTACATGTGACTCCTGTCCTCACTGGGTGTGACTCCTGACCTTCACTGGGTGTGTCTCCTGTCCCTCACTGGGTGTGACTCCTGTCCCTCACTGGGTGTGTCTCCTGTCCCTCACTACATGTGACTATTGTCCTCACTGGGTGTGACTCCTGTCCCTCACTGGGTGTGACTCCTGTCCACTCACTGGGTGTGTCTCCTGTCCCTCACTGGGTGTGACTCCTGTCCTTCACTGGGTGCGTCACCTGTCCCTCACTGGGTGTGTCTCCTGTCCCTCACTGGGTGTGACAACTGTCCCTCACTGGGTGTGACTCCTGTCCCTCACTACATGACTCCTGTCCCTCACTACATGTGACTCCTGTCCTCACTGGGTGTATCTCCTGTCCCTCACTGGGTGTGTCTCCTGTCCCTCACTGGGTGTGACTCCTGTCCCTCACTGGGTGTGTCACCTGTCCCTCACTGGGTGTGACTCCTGTCCTGACTGGGAGTGATTCCTGTCCCTCACTACATGTGACTCCTGTCCTCACTGGGTGTGACTCCTGTCCCTCACTGGGTGTGACTCCTGTCCCTCACTGGGTGTGTCTCCTGACCCTCACTACATGTGACTCCTGTCCTCACTGGGTGTGACTCCTGACCTTCACTGGGTGTGTCTCCTGTCCCTCACTGGGTATGACTCCTGTCCCTCACTGGGTGTGTCTCCTGTCCCTCACTACATGTGACTATTGGCCTCACTGGGTGTGACTCCTGTCCCTCACTGGGTGTGACTCCTGTCCCTCACTGGGTGTGTCTCCTGTCCCTCACTGGGTGTGACTCCTGTCCTTCACTGGGTGCGTCACCTGTCCCTCACTGGGTGTGTCTCCTGTCCCTCACTGGGTGTGACTCCTGTCCCTCACTGGGTGTGACTCCTGTCCCTCACTACATGACTCCTGTCCCTCACTACATGTGACTCCTGTTCTCACTGGGTGTATCTCCTGTCCCTCACTGGGTGTGTCTCCTGTCCCTCACTGGGTGTGACTCCTGTCCCTCACTGGGTGTGTCACCTGTCCCTCACTGGGTGTGACTCCTGTCCTGACTGGGAGTGATTCCTGTCCCTCACTACATGTGACTCCTGTCCTCACTGGGTGTGACTCCTGTCCCTCACTGGGTGTGACTCCTGTCCCTCACTGGGTCTGACTCCTGTCCCTCACTGGGTGTGTCTCCTGTCCCTCACTGGGTGTGACTTCTGTCCCTCACTGGGTGTGTCTCCTGTCCTTCACTACGTGACTCCTGTCCCTCACTGGGTGTGACTCCTGTCCCTCACTGGGTGTGTCTCCTGTCGCTCACTACATGTGACAACTGTCCCTCACTACATGTGAATCTTGTCCTCACTGGGTGTGACTCCTGTCCCTCACTGGGTGTGTCTCCAGTCCCGCACTGGGTGTGACTCCTGTCCTTCACTGTGTGTGTCACCTGTCCCTCACTACATGTGACTCCTGTCCCTCACTGGGTGTGACTCCTGTCCCTCACTGGGTGTGTCTCCTGTCCCTCACTACATGTGACTCCTGTCCCTCACTACATGTGAATCTTGTCCTCACTGGGTGTGACCCCTGTCCCTCACTGGGTGTGACTCCTCTCACTCACTGGGTGTGACTCCTGTCCCTCACTACATGACTCCTGTCCCTCACTGGGTGTGTCTCCTGTCCCTCACTGGGTATGACTCCTGTCCCTCACTGGTTGTTACTCCTGTCCCTCACTGGGTGTGGCTCCTGTCCCTCACTGGGTGTGACTCCTGTCCCTCACTAGGTGTGTCACCTGTCCCTCACTCCATGTGACTACTCTCAATCACTGGGTGTGACTCCTGTCCCTCACTGGGTGTGACTCTTGTCCCTCACTACATGACTCCTGTCCCTCACGATGTGACTCCTGTCCCTCACTGGGTGTGACTCCTGTCCCTCACTGGGTGTGTCTACTGTCCCTCACTGGGTGTGTCTCCTGTCCCTCACTACATGTGACTCCTGTCCTCACTGGGTGTGACTCCTGACCTTCACTGGGTGTGTCTCCTGTCCCTCACTGGGTGTGACTCCTGTCCCTCACTGGGTGTGTCTCCTGTCCCTCACTACATGTGACTATTGTCCTCACTGGGTGTGACTCCTGTCCCTCACTGGGTGTGACTCCTGTCCCTCACTGGGTCTGACTCCTGTCCCTCACTGGGTGTGTCTCCTGTCCCTCACTGGGTGTGACTTCTGTCCCTCACTGGGTGTGTCTCCTGTCCTTCACTACGTGACTCCTGTCCCTCACTGGGTGTGACTCCTGTCCCTCACTGGGTGTGTCTCCTGTCGCTCACTACATGTGACAACTGTCCCTCACTACATGTGAATCTTGTCCTCACTGGGTGTGACTCCTGTCCCTCACTGGGTGTGTCTCCAGTCCCGCACTGGGTGTGACTCCTGTCCTTCACTGTGTGTGTCACCTGTCCCTCACTACATGTGACTCCTGTCCCTCACTGGGTGTGACTCCTGTCCCTCACTGGGTGTGTCTCCTGTCCCTCACTACATGTGACTCCTGTCCCTCACTACATGTGAATCTTGTCCTCACTGGGTGTGACCCCTGTCCCTCACTGGGTGTGACTCCTCTCACTCACTGGGTGTGACTCCTGTCCCTCACTACATGACTCCTGTCCCTCACTGGGTGTGTCTCCTGTCCCTCACTGGGTATGACTCCTGTCCCTCACTGGTTGTTACTCCTGTCCCTCACTGGGTGTGGCTCCTGTCCCTCACTGGGTGTGACTCCTGTCACTCACTAGGTGTGTCACCTGTCCCTCACTCCATGTGACTACTCTCCCTCACTGGGTGTGACTCCTGTCCCTCACTGGGTGTGACTCTTGTCCCTCACTACATGACTCCTGTCCCTCACGATGTGACTCCTGTCCCTCACTGGGTGTGACTCCTGTCCCTCACTGGGTGTGTCTACTGTCCCTCACTGGGTGTGTCTCCTGTCCCTCACTACATGTGACTCCTGTCCTCACTGGGTGTGACTCCTGACCTTCACTGGGTGTGTCTCCTGTCCCTCACTGGGTGTGACTCCTGTCCCTCACTGGGTGTGTCTCCTGTCCCTCACTACATGTGACTATTGTCCTCACTGGGTGTGACTCCTGTCCCTCACTGGGTGTGACTCCTGTCCACTCACTGGGTGTGTCTCCTGTCCCTCACTGGGTGTGACTCCTGTCCTTCACTGGGTGCGTCACCTGTCCCTCACTGGGTGTGTCTCCTGTCCCTCACTGGGTGTGACAACTGTCCCTCACTGGGTGTGACTCCTGTCCCTCACTACATGACTCCTGTCCCTCACTACATGTGACTCCTGTCCTCACTGGGTGTATCTCCTGTCCCTCACTGGGTGTGTCTCCTGTCCCTCACTGGGTGTGACTCCTGTCCCTCACTGGGTGTGTCACCTGTCCCTCACTGGGTGTGACTCCTGTCCTGACTGGGAGTGATTCCTGTCCCTCACTACATGTGACTCCTGTCCTCACTGGGTGTGACTCCTGTCCCTCACTGGGTGTGACTCCTGTCCCTCACTGGGTCTGACTCCTGTCCCTCACTGGGTGTGTCTCCTGTCCCTCACTGGGTGTGACTTCTGTCCCTCACTGGGTGTGTCTCCTGTCCTTCACTACGTGACTCCTGTGCCTCACTGGGTGTGACTCCTGTCCCTCACTGGGTGTGTCTCCTGTCGCTCACTACATGTGACAACTGTCCCTCACTACATGTGAATCTTGTCCTCACTGGGTGTGACTCCTGTCCCTCACTGGGTGTGTCTCCTGTCCCGCACTGGGTGTGACTCCTGTCCTTCACTGGTTGTGTCACCTGTCCCTCACTACATGTGACTCCTGTCCCTCACTGGGTGTGACTCCTGTCCCTCACTGGGTGTGTCTCCTGTCCCTCACTACATGTGACTCCTGTCCCTCACTACATGTGAATCTTGTCCTCACTGGGTGTGACTCCTGTCCCTCACTGGGTGTGACTCCTGTCACTCACTGGGTGTGACTCCTGTCACTCACTGGGTGTGACCCCTGTCCCTCACTGGGTGTGTCTCCTGTCCCTCACTGGGTATGACTCCTGTCCCTCACTGGTTGTTACTCCTGTCCCTCACTGGGTGTGGCTCCTGTCCCTCACTGGGTGTGACTCCTGTCCCTCACTGGGTGTGACTCTTGTCCCTCACTACATGACTCCTGTCCCTCACTGGGTATGACTCCTGTCCCTCACTGGTTGTTACTCCTGTCCCTCACTGGGTGTGGCTCCTGTCCCTCACTGGGTGTGACTCCTGTCCCTCACTGGGTATGTCTCCTGTCCCTCACTACATGTGACTCCTGTGCTCACTGGGTGTGTCTCCTGTCCCTCGCTGGGAGTGACTCCTGTCCCTCACTCCGTGACTCCTGTCCCTCACTACATGACTCCTGTCCCTCACTGGGTGTGTCTCCTGTCCCTCACTGGGTGTGACTTCTGTCCCTCACTGGGTCTGACTCCTGTCCCTCACTACGTGACTCCTGTCCCTCACTGGGTGTGTCTCCTGTCGCTCACTGGGTGTGACTTCTGTCCCTCACTGGGTCTGACTCCTGTCCCTCACTACGTGACTCCTGTCCCTCACTGGGTGTGACTCCTGTCCCTCACTGGGTGTGACTCCTGCCCTTCACTGGATGTGTCACCTGTCCCTCATTACAAGTGACTCCTGTCCTCACTGGGTGTGACTACTGTCCCTCACTGGGTGTGTCTCCTGTCCCTCACTGGGTGTGACTCCTGTCCTTCACTGTGTGTGTCACCTGTCCCTCACTACATGTGACTCCTGTCCTCACTGGGTGTGTCTCCTGTCCCTCACTACATGTGATTCCTGCCCTTCACTGGGTGTGTCTCCTGTCCCTCACTGGGTGTGACTCCTGTCCCTCACTGGGTGTGTCTCCTGTCCCTCACTGGGTGTGTCTCCTGTCCCTCACTGGGTGTGTCTCCTGTCCCTCACTACATGTGACTCCTGTCCTCACTGGGTGTGTCTCCTGTCCCTCACTGGGTGTGACTCCTGTCCCTCACTGTGTCTGACTCCTGTCCCTCACTGGGTGTTACTCCTGTCCCTCACTGGGTGTGACTCCTGTCCCTCACTGTGTGTGACTCCTGTCCCTCACTGTGTGTGACTCCTGTCCCTCACTGGGTGTTACTCCTGTCCCTCACTGGGTGTGACTCCTGTCCCAAACTGGGTGTGACTCCTGTCCCAAACTGGGTGTGACTCCTGTCCCTCACTGGGTGTGTCTCCTGTCCCTCACTGATTGTGACTCCTGTCCCTCACAACATGTGACTCCTGTCCTCACTGGGTGTGTCACCTATCCCTCACTACAAGTGACTCCTGTCCTCACTGGGTGTGACTCCAGTCCCTCACTGGGTGTGGCTCCTGTCCCTCACTGGGTGTGACTTCTGTCCTTCACTGGGTGTGTTACCTGTCCCTCAGTACATGTGACTCGTGGCCTCACTGGGTGTGTCTCCTGTCCCTAACTACATGTGACTCCTGTCCCTCACTGGGTGTGTCTCATGACCCTCATCGGGTGTGACTCCTGTCCCTCACTGGGTGTGTCTCCTGTCCCTCACTACAAGTGACTCCTGTCCCTCACTGTGTGTGACTCCTGTCCCTCACTACATGTGACTCCTGTCCCTCACTGGGTGTGACTTCTGTCCCTCACTGGGTGTGACTCCTGTCCCTCACTACATGTGACTCCTGTCCTCACTGGGTGTGTCTCCTGTCCCTCACTGGGTGTGACTCCTGTCCCTCACTGGGTGTGACTCCTGTCCCTCACTGGGTGTGTCACCTGTCCCTCACTACATGTGACTCCTGTCCCTCACTGAGTGTGACTCCTGTCCCTCACTACATGTGACTCCTGTCCTCACTGGGTGTGTCACCTGTCCCTCACTACAAGTGACTCCTGTCCTCACTGGGTGTGACTCCAGTCCCTCAATGGGTGTGTCTCCTGTCCCTCACTGGGTGTGACTTCTGTCCTTCACTGGGTGTGTTACCTGTCCCTCACTACATGTGACTCCTGTCCTCACTGGGTGTGTCCCTGTCCCTCACTACATGTGACTCCTGTCCCTCACTGGGTGTGACTCCTGTCCCTCACTGGGTGTGTCTCCTGTCCCTCACTGTGTGTGACTCCTGTCCCTCACTGGGTGTGTCTCCTGTCCCTCACTGAGTGTGACTCCTGTCCCTCACTGGGTGTGACTCCTGTCCCTCACTGGGTGTGTCTCCTGTCCCTCACTACAAGTGACTCCTGTCCCTCACTGTGTGTGACTCCTGTCCCTCACTACAAGTGACTCCTGTCCGTCACTGTGTGTGACTCCTGTCCCTCACTACATGTGACTCCTGTCCCTCACTGGGTGTGACTCCTGTCCCTCACTACATGTGACTCCTGTCCCTCACTGGGTGTGACTCCTGTCCCTCGCTGGGTGTGACTCCTGTCCTCACTGGGAGTGACTCCTGTCCCTCACTACATGTGACTCCTGTCCTTACTGGTTGTGTCTCCTATCCCTCACTGGGTGTGACTCCTGTCCCTCACTGGGAGTGTCTCCTGTCCCTCACTACATGTGACTCCTGTCCTCACTGGTTGTGTCTCCTATCCCTCACTGAGTGTGTCTCCTGTCCATCGCTGGGAGTGACTCCTGTCCCTCACTACGTGACTCCTGTCCCTCACTACATGACTCCTGTCCCTCACTGGGTGTGTCTCCTGTCACTCACTGGTTGTGACTTCTGTCCCTCACTGGGTCTGACTCCTGTCCCTCACTACGTGACTCCTGTCCCTCACTGGGTGTGACTCCTGTCTCTCACTGGGTGTGACTCCTGCCCTTCACTGGATGTGTCAACTGTCCCTCACTACAAGTGACTCCTGTCCTTACTGGGTGTGACTCCTGTTCTCACTGGGTGTGTCTCCTGTCCTTCACTACATGTGACTCCTGTCACTCATTGGGTGTGTCTCCTGTCCCTCACTGGGTGTGACTCCTGTCCCTCACTGGGTGTGTCTCCTGTCCATCACTGGGTGTGTCTCCTGTCCTCACTACATGTGACTCCTGTCCTCACTGGGTGTGACTCCTGACCATCACTGGGTGTGACTCCTGTCCCTCACTGGGTGTGACTCCTGTCCCTCACGATGTGACTCCTGTCCCTCACTGGGTGTGACTCCTGTCCCTCACTGGGTGTGTCTCCTGTCCCTCACTGGGTGTGTCTCCTGTCCCTCACTACATGTGACTCCTGTCCTCACTGGGTGTGACTCCTGACCTTCACTGGGTATGTCTCCTGTCCCTCACTGGGTGTGACAACTGTCCCTCACTGGGTGTGTCTCCTGTCCCTCACTACATGACTCCTGTCCCTCACTACATGTGACTCCTGTCCTCACTGGGTGTATCTCCTGTCCCTCACTGGGTGTGTCTCCTGTCCCTCACTGGGTGTGACTCCTGTCCCTCACTGGGTGTGTCACCTGTCCCTCACTGGGTGTGACTCCTGTCCTGACTGGGAGTGATTCCTGTCCCTCACTACATGTGACTCCTGTCCTCACTGGGTGTGACTCCTGTCCCTCACTGGGTGTGACTCCTGTCCCTCACTGGGTCTGACTCCTGTCCCTCACTGGGTGTGTCTCCTGTCCCTCACTGGGTGTGACTTCTGTCCCTCACTGGGTGTGTCTCCTGTCCTTCACTACGTGACTCCTGTCCCTCACTGGGTGTGACTCCTGTCCCTCACTGGGTGTGTCTCCTGTCGCTCACTACATGTGACAACTGTCCCTCACTACATGTGAATCTTGTCCTCACTGGGTGTGACTCCTGTCCCTCACTGGGTGTGTCTCCTGTCCCGCACTGGGTGTGACTCCTGTCCTTCACTGTGTGTGTCACCTGTCCCTCACTACATGTGACTCCTGTCCCTCACTGGGTGTGACTCCTGTCCCTCACTGGGTGTGTCTCCTGTCCCTCACTACATGTGACTCCTGTCCCTCACTACATGTGAATCTTGTCCTCACTGGGTGTGACCCCTGTCCCTCACTGGGTGTGACTCCTGTCACTCACTGGGTGTGACTCCTGTCCCTCACTACATGACTCCTGTCCCTCACTGGGTGTGTCTCCTGTCCCTCACTGGGTATGACTCCTGTCCCTCACTGGTTGTTACTCCTGTCCCTCACTGGGTGTGGCTCCTGTCCCTCACTGGGTGTGACTCCTGTCCCTCACTAGGTGTGTCACCTGTCCCTCACTCCATGTGACTACTGTCCCTCACTGGGTGTGACTCCTGTCCCTCACTGTGTGTGACTCTTGTCCCTCACTACATGACTCCTGTCCCTCACGATGTGACTCCTGTCCCTCACTGGGTGTGACTCCTGTCCCTCACTGGGTGTGTCTACTGTCCCTCACTGGGTGTGTCTCCTGTCCCTCACTACATGTGACTCCTGTCCTCACTGGGTGTGACTCCTGACCTTCACTGGGTGTGTCTCCTGTCCCTCACTGGGTGTGACTCCTGTCCCTCACTGGGTGTGTCTCCTGTCCCTCACTACATGTGACTATTGTCCTCACTGGGTGTGACTCCTGTCCCTCACTGGGTGTGACTCCTGTCCCTCACTGGGTGTGTCTCCTGTCCCTCACTGGGTGTGACTCCTGTCCTTCACTGGGTGCGTCACCTGTCCCTCACTGGGTGTGTCTCCTGTCCCTCACTGATTGTGACTCCTGTCCCTCACTACATGTGACTCCTGTCCTCACTGGGTGTGTCACCTATCCCTCACTACAAGTGACTCCTGTCCTCACTGGGTGTGACTCCAGTCCCTCACTGGGTGTGTCTCCTGTCCCTCACTGTGTGTGACTCCTGTCCCTCACTGTGTGTGACTCCTGTCCCTCACTGGGTGTTACTCCTGTCCCTCACTGGGTGTGACTCCTGTCCCAAACTGGGTGTGACTCCTGTCCCAAACTGGGTGTGACTCCTGTCCCTCACTGGGTGTGTCTCCTGTCCCTCACTGATTGTGACTCCTGTCCCTCACTACATGTGACTCCTGTCCTCACTGGGTGTGTCACCTATCCCTCACTACAAGTGACTCCTGTCCTCACTGGGTGTGACTCCAGTCCCTCACTGGGTGTGGCTCCTGTCCCTCACTGGGTGTGACTTCTGTCCTTCACTGGGTGTGTTACCTGTCCCTCAGTACATGTGACTCGTGGCCTCACTGGGTGTGTCTCCTGTCCCTCACTACATGTGACTCCTGTCCCTCACTGGGTGTGTCTCATGACCCTCATCGGGTGTGACTCCTGTCCCTCACTGGGTGTGTCTCCTGTCCCTCACTACAAGTGACTCCTGTCCCTCACTGTGTGTGACTCCTGTCCCTCACTACATGTGACTCCTGTCCCTCACTGGGTGTGACTTCTGTCCCTCACTGGGTGTGACTCCTGTCCCTCACTACATGTGACTCCTGTCCTCACTGGGTGTGTCTCCTGTCCCTCACTGGGTGTGACTCCTGTCCCTCACTGGGTGTGACTCCTGTCCCTCACTGGGTGTGTCACCTGTCCCTCACTACATGTGACTCCTGTCCCTCACTGAGTGTGACTCCTGTCCCTCACTACATGTGACTCCTGTCCTCACTGGGTGTGTCACCTGTCCCTCACTACAAGTGACTCCTGTCCTCACTGGGTGTGACTCCAGTCCCTCACTGGGTGTGGCTCCTGTCCCTCACTGGGTGTGACTTCTGTCCTTCACTGGGTGTGTTACCTGTCCCTCAGTACATGTGACTCGTGGCCTCACTGGGTGTGTCTCCTGTCCCTCACTACATGTGACTCCTGTCCCTCACTGGGTGTGTCTCATGACCCTCATCGGGTGTGACTCCTGTCCCTCACTGGGTGTGTCTCCTGTCCCTCACTACAAGTGACTCCTGTCCCTCACTGTGTGTGACTCCTGTCCCTCACTACATGTGACTCCTGTCCCTCACTGGGTGTGACTTCTGTCCCTCACTGGGTGTGACTCCTGTCCCTCACTACATGTGACTCCTGTCCTCACTGGGTGTGTCTCCTGTCCCTCACTGGGTGTGACTCCTGTCCCTCACTGGGTGTGACTCCTGTCCCTCACTGGGTGTGTCACCTGTCCCTCACTACATGTGACTCCTGTCCCTCACTGAGTGTGACTCCTGTCCCTCACTACATGTGACTCCTGTCCTCACTGGGTGTGTCACCTGTCCCTCACTACAAGTGACTCCTGTCCTCACTGGGTGTGACTCCAGTCCCTCAATGGGTGTGTCTCCTGTCCCTCACTGGGTGTGACTTCTGTCCTTCACTGGGTGTGTTACCTGTCCCTCACTACATGTGACTCCTGTCCTCACTGGGTGTGTCCCTGTCCCTCACTACATGTGACTCCTGTCCCTCACTGGGTGTGACTCCTGTCCCTCACTGGGTGTGTCTCCTGTCCCTCACTGTGTGTGACTCCTGTCCCTCACTGGGTGTGTCTCCTGTCCCTCACTGAGTGTGACTCCTGTCCCTCACTGGGTGTGACTCCTGTCCCTCACTGGGTGTGTCTCCTGTCCCTCACTACAAGTGACTCCTGTCCCTCACTGTGTGTGACTCCTGTCCCTCACTACAAGTGACTCCTGTCCGTCACTGTGTGTGACTCCTGTCCCTCACTACATGTGACTCCTGTCCCTCACTGGGTGTGACTCCTGTCCCTCACTACATGTGACTCCTGTCCCTCACTGGGTGTGACTCCTGTCCCTCGCTGGGTGTGACTCCTGTCCTCACTGGGAGTGACTCCTGTCCCTCACTACATGTGACTCCTGTCCTTACTGGTTGTGTCTCCTATCCCTCACTGGGTGTGACTCCTGTCCCTCACTGGGAGTGTCTCCTGTCCCTCACTACATGTGACTCCTGTCCTCACTGGTTGTGTCTCCTATCCCTCACTGAGTGTGTCTCCTGTCCATCGCTGGGAGTGACTCCTGTCCCTCACTACGTGACTCCTGTCCCTCACTACATGACTCCTGTCCCTCACTGGGTGTGTCTCCTGTCACTCACTGGTTGTGACTTCTGTCCCTCACTGGGTCTGACTCCTGTCCCTCACTACGTGACTCCTGTCCCTCACTGGGTGTGACTCCTGTCTCTCACTGGGTGTGACTCCTGCCCTTCACTGGATGTGTCAACTGTCCCTCACTACAAGTGACTCCTGTCCTTACTGGGTGTGACTCCTGTTCTCACTGGGTGTGTCTCCTGTCCTTCACTACATGTGACTCCTGTCACTCATTGGGTGTGTCTCCTGTCCCTCACTGGGTGTGACTCCTGTCCCTCACTGGGTGTGTCTCCTGTCCATCACTGGGTGTGTCTCCTGTCCTCACTACATGTGACTCCTGTCCTCACTGGGTGTGACTCCTGACCATCACTGGGTGTGACTCCTGTCCCTCACTGGGTGTGACTCCTGTCCCTCACGATGTGACTCCTGTCCCTCACTGGGTGTGACTCCTGTCCCTCACTGGGTGTGTCTCCTGTCCCTCACTGGGTGTGTCTCCTGTCCCTCACTACATGTGACTCCTGTCCTCACTGGGTGTGACTCCTGACCTTCACTGGGTGTGTCTCCTGTCCCTCACTGGGTGTGACAACTGTCCCTCACTGGGTGTGTCTCCTGTCCCTCACTACATGACTCCTGTCCCTCACTACATGTGACTCCTGTCCTCACTGGGTGTATCTCCTGTCCCTCACTGGGTGTGTCTCCTGTCCCTCACTGGGTGTGACTCCTGTCCCTCACTGGGTGTGTCACCTGTCCCTCACTGGGTGTGACTCCTGTCCTGACTGGGAGTGATTCCTGTCCCTCACTACATGTGACTCCTGTCCTCACTGGGTGTGACTCCTGTCCCTCACTGGGTGTGACTCCTGTCCCTCACTGGGTCTGACTCCTGTCCCTCACTGGGTGTGTCTCCTGTCCCTCACTGGGTGTGACTTCTGTCCCTCACTGGGTGTGTCTCCTGTCCTTCACTACGTGACTCCTGTCCCTCACTGGGTGTGACTCCTGTCCCTCACTGGGTGTGTCTCCTGTCGCTCACTACATGTGACAACTGTCCCTCACTACATGTGAATCTTGTCCTCACTGGGTGTGACTCCTGTCCCTCACTGGGTGTGTCTCCTGTCCCTCACTACATGTGACTCCTGTCCCTCACTACATGTGAATCTTGTCCTCACTGGGTGTGACCCCTGTCCCTCACTGGGTGTGACTCCTGTCACTCACTGGGTGTGACTCCTGTCCCTCTCTACATGACTCCTGTCCCTCACTGGGTGTGTCTCCTGTCCCTCACCGGGTATGACTCCTGTCCCTCACTGGTTGTTACTCCTGTCCCTCACTGGGTGTGGCTCCTGTCCCTCACTGGGTGTGACTCCTGTCCCTCACTAGGTGTGTCACCTGTCCCTCACTCCATGTGACTACTGTCCCTCACTGGGTGTGACTCCTGTCCCTCACTGGGTGTGACTCTTGTCCCTCACTACATGACTCCTGTCCCTCACGATGTGACTCCTGTCCCTCACTGGGTGTGACTCCTGTCCCTCACTGGGTGTGTCTACTGTCCCTCACTGGGTGTGTCTCCTGTCCCTCACTACATGTGACTCCTGTCCTCACTGGGTGTGACTCCTGACCTTCACTGGGTGTGTCTCCTGTCCCTCACTGGGTGTGACTCCTGTCCCTCACTGGGTGTGTCTCCTGTCCCTCACTACATGTGACTATTGTCCTCACTGGGTGTGACTCCTGTCCCTCACTGGGTGTGACTCCTGTCCCTCACTGGGTGTGTCTCCTGTCCCTCACTGGGTGTGACTCCTGTCCTTCACTGGGTGCGTCACCTGTCCCTCACTGGGTGTGTCTCCTGTCCCTCACTGGGTGTGACTCCTGTCCCTCACTGGGTGTGACTCCTGTCCCTCACTACATGACTCCTGTCCCTCACTACATGTGACTCCTGTCCTCACTGGGTGTATCTCCTGTCCCTCACTGGGTGTGTCTCCTGTCCCTCACTGGGTGTGACTCCTGTCCCTCACTGGGTGTGTCACCTGTCCCTCACTGGGTGTGACTCCTGTCCTAACTGGGAGTGATTCCTGTCCCTCACTACATGTGACTCCTGTCCTCACTGGGTGTGACTCCTGTCCCTCACTGGGTGTGACTCCTGTCCCTCACTGGGTCTGACTCCTGTCCCTCACTGGGTGTGTCTCCTGTCCCTCACTGGGTGTGACTTCTGTCCCTCACTGGGTGTGTCTCCTGTCCTTCACTACGTGACTCCTGTCCCTCACTGGGTGTGACTCCTGTCCCTCACTGGGTGTGTCTCCTGTCGCTCACTACATGTGACAACTGTCCCTCACTACATGTGAATGTTGTCCTCACTGGGTGTGACTCCTGTCCCTCACTGGGTGTGTCTCCTGTCCCGCACTGGGTGTGACTCCTGTCCTTCACTGGGTGTGTCACCTGTCCCTCACTACATGTGACTCCTGTCCCTCACTGGGTGTGACTCCTGTCCCTCACTGGGTGTGTCTCCTGTCCCTCACTACATGTGACTCCTGTCCCTCACTACATGTGAATCTTGTCCTCACTGGGTGTGACTCCTGTCCCTCACTGGGTGTGACTCCTGTCACTCACTGGGTGTGACTCCTGTCCCTCACTACATGACTCCTGTCCCTCACTGGGTGTGTCTCCTGTCCCTCACTGGGTATGACTCCTGTCCCTCACTGGTTGTTACTCCTGTCCCTCACTGGGTGTGGCTCCTGTCCCTCACTGGGTGTGACTCCTGTCCCTCACTGGGTGTGACTCTTGTCCCTCACTACATGACTCCTGTCCCTCACTGGTTGTTACTCCTGTCCCTCACTGGGTGTGGCTTCTGTCCCTCACTGGGTGTGACTCCTGTCCCTCACTGGGTATGTCTCCTGTCCCTCACTACATGTGACTCCTGTGCTCACTGGGTGTGTCTCCTGTCCCTCGCTGGGAGTGACTCCTGTCCCTCACTGGGTCTGACTCCTGTCCCTCACTACGTGACTCCTGTCCCTCACTGGGTGTGTCTCCTGTCGCTCACTGGGTGTGACTTCTGTCCCTCACTGGGTCTGACTCCTGTCCCTCACTACATGACTCCTGTCCCTCACTGGGTGTGACTCCTGTCCCTCACTGGGTGTGACTCCTGCCCTTCACTGGATGTGTCACCTGTCCCTCACTACAAGTGACTCCTGTCCTCACTGGGTGTGACTACTGTCCCTAACTGGGTGTGTCTCCTGTCCCTCACTGGGTGTGACTCCTGTCCTTCACTGGGTGTGTCACCTATCCCTCACTACATGTGACTCCTGCCCTTCACTGGGTGTGTCTCCTGTCCCTCACTGGGTGTGACTCCTGTCCCTCACTGGGTGTGTCTCCTGTCCCTCACTGGGTGTGTCTCCTGTCCCTCACTGGGTGTGTCTCCTGTCCCTCACTACATGTGACTCCTGTCCTCACTGGGTGTGTCTCCTGTCCCTCACTGGGTGTGACTCCTGTCCCTCACTGTGTCTGACTCCTGTCCCTCACTGGGTGTTACTCGTCTCCCTCACTGGGTGTGACTCCTGTCCCTCACTGTGTGTGACTCCTGTCCCTCACTGTGTGTGACTCCTGTCCCTCACTGGGTGTTACTCCTGTCCCTCACTGGGTGTGACTCCTGTCCCTCACTGGGTGTGACTCCTGTCCCAAACTGGGTGTGACTCCTGTCCCTCACTGGGTGTGTCTCCTGTCCCTCACTGATTGTGACTCCTGTCCCTCACTACATGTGACTCCTGTCCTCACTGGGTGTGTCACCTATCCCTCACTACAAGTGACTCCTGTCCACACTGGGTGTGACTCCAGTCCCTCACTGGGTGTGGCTCCTGTCCCTCACTGGGTGTGACTTCTGTCCTTCACTGGGTGTGGTACCTGTCCCTCAGTACATGTGACTCGTGGCCTCACTGGGTGTGTCTCCTGTCCCTCACTACATGTGACTCCTGACCTTCACTGGGTGTGTCTCCTGTCCCTCACTGGGTGTGACTCCTGTCCCTCACTGGGTGTGTCTCCTGTCCCTCACTACATGTGACTATTGTCCTCACTGCGTGTGACTCCTGTCCCTCACTGGGTGTGACTCCTGTCCACTCACTGGGTGTGTCTCCTGTCCCTCACTGGGTGTGACTCCTGTCCTTCACTGGGTGCGTCACCTGTCCCTCACTGGGTGTGTCTCCTGTCCCTCACTGGGTGTGACAACTGTCCCTCACTGGGTGTGACTCCTGTCCCTCACTACATGACTCCTGTCCCTCACTACATGTGACTCCTGTCCTCACTGGGTGTATCTCCTGTCCCTCACTGGGTGTGTCTCCTGTCCCTCACTGGGTGTGACTCCTGTCCCTCACTGGGTGTGTCACCTGTCCCTCACTGGGTGTGACTCCTGTCCTGACTGGGAGTGATTCCTGTCCCTCACTACATGTGACTCCTGTCCTCACTGGGTGTGACTCCTGTCCCTCACTGGGTGTGACTCCTGTCCCTCACTGGGTCTGACTCCTGTCCCTCACTGGGTGTGTCTCCTGTCCCTCACTGGGTGTGACTTCTGTCCCTCACTGGATGTGTCTCCTGTCCTTCACTACGTGACTCCTGTCCCTCACTGGGTGTGACTCCTGTCCCTCACTGGGTGTGTCTCCTGTCGCTCACTACATGTGACAACTGTCCCTCACTACATGTGAATCTTGTCCTCACTGGGTGTGACTCCTGTCCCTCACTGGGTGTGTCTCCTGTCCCGCACTGGGTGTGACTCCTGTCCTTCACTGGTTGTGTCACCTGTCCCTCACTACATGTGACTCCTGTCCCTCACTGGGTGTGACTCCTGTCCCTCACTGGGTGTGTCTCCTGTCCCTCACTACATGTGACTCCTGTCCCTCACTACATGTGAATCTTGTCCTCACTGGGTGTGACTCCTGTCCCTCACTGGGTGTGACTCCTGTCACTCACTGGGTGTGACTCCTGTCACTCACTGGGTGTGACCCCTGTCCCTCACTGGGTGTGTCTCCTGTCCCTCACTGGGTATGACTCCTGTCCCTCACTGGTTGTTACTCCTGTCCCTCACTGGGTGTGGCTCCTGTCCCTCACTGGGTGTGACTCCTGTCCCTCACTGGGTGTGACTCTTGTCCCTCACTACATGACTCCTGTCCCTCACTGGGTATGACTCCTGTCCCTCACTGGTTGTTACTCCTGTCCCTCACTGGGTGTGGCTCCTGTCCCTCACTGGGTGTGACTCCTGTCCCTCACTGGGTATGTCTCCTGTCCCTCACTACATGTGACTCCTGTGCTCACTGGGTGTGTCTCCTGTCCCTCGCTGGGAGTGACTCCTGTCCCTCACTGCGTGACTCCTGTCCCTCACTACATGACTCCTGTCCCTCACTGGGTGTGTCTCCTGTCCCTCACTGGGTGTGACTTCTGTCCCTCACTGGGTCTGACTCCTGTCCCTCACTACGTGACTCCTGTCCCTCACTGGGTGTGTCTCCTGTCGCTCACTGGGTGTGACTTCTGTCCCTCACTGGGTCTGACTCCTGTCCCTCACTACGTGACTCCTGTCCCTCACTGGGTGTGACTCCTGTCCCTCACTGGGTGTGACTCCTGCCCTTCACTGGATGTGTCACCTGTCCCTCATTACAAGTGACTCCTGTCCTCACTGGGTGTGACTACTGTCCCTCACTGGGTGTGTCTCCTGTCCCTCACTGGGTGTGACTCCTGTCCTTCACTGTGTGTGTCACCTGTCCCTCACTACATGTGACTCCTGTCCTCACTGGGTGTGTCTCCTGTCCCTCACTACATGTGACTCCTGCCCTTCACTGGGTGTGTCTCCTGTCCCTCACTGGGTGTGACTCCTGTCCCTCACTGGGTGTGTCTCCTGTCCCTCACTGGGTGTGTCTCCTGTCCCTCACTGGGTGTGTCTCCTGTCCCTCACTGTGTCTGACTCCTGTCCCTCACTGGGTGTTACTCCTGTCCCTCACTGGGTGTGACTCCTGTCCCTCACTGTGTCTGACTCCTGTCCCTCACTGGGTGTTACTCCTGTCCCTCACTGGGTGTGACTCCTGTCCCTCACTGTGTGTGACTCCTGTCCCTCACTGTGTGTGACTCCTGTCCCTCACTGGGTGTTACTCCTGTCCCTCACTGGGTGTGACTCCTGTCCCTCACTGGGTGTGACTCCTGTCCCAAACTGGGTGTGACTCCTGTCCCTCACTGGGTGTGTCTCCTGTCCCTCACTGATTGTGACTCCTGTCCCTCACTACATGTGACTCCTGTCCTCACTGGGTGTGTCACCTATCCCTCACTACAAGTGACTCCTGTCCTCACTGGGTGTGACTCCAGTCCCTCACTGGGTGTGGCTCCTGTCCCTCACTGGGTGTGACTTCTGTCCTTCACTGGGTGTGTTACCTGTCCCTCAGTACATGTGACTCGTGGCCTCACTGGGTGTGTCTCCTGTCCCTCACTACATGTGACTCCTGTCCCTCACTGGGTGTGTCTCATGACCCTCATCGGGTGTGACTCCTGTCCCTCACTGGGTGTGTCTCCTGTCCCTCACTACAAGTGACTCCTGTCCCTCACTGTGTGTGACTCCTGTCCCTCACTACATGTGACTCCTGTCCCTCACTGGGTGTGACTTCTGTCCCTCACTGGGTGTGACTCCTGTCCCTCACTACATGTGACTCCTGTCCTCACTGGGTGTGTCTCCTGTCCCTCACTGGGTGTGACTCCTGTCCCTCACTGGGTGTGACTCCTGTCCCTCACTGGGTGTGTCACCTGTCCCTCACTACATGTGACTCCTGTCCCTCACTGAGTGTGACTCCTGTCCCTCACTACATGTGACTCCTGTCCTCACTGGGTGTGTCACCTGTCCCTCACTACAAGTGACTCCTGTCCTCACTGGGTGTGACTCCAGTCCCTCAATGGGTGTGTCTCCTGTCCCTCACTGGGTGTGACTTCTGTCCTTCACTGGGTGTGTTACCTGTCCCTCACTACATGTGACTCCTGTCCTCACTGGGTGTGTCCCTGTCCCTCACTACATGTGACTCCTGTCCCTCACTGGGTGTGACTCCTGTCCCTCACTGGGTGTGTCTCCTGTCCCTCACTGTGTGTGACTCCTGTCCCTCACTGGGTGTGTCTCCTGTCCCTCACTGAGTGTGACTCCTGTCCCTCACTGGGTGTGACTCCTGTCCTCACTGGGAGTGACTCCTGTCCCTCACTACATGTGACTCCTATCCTCACTGGGTGTGTCTCCTATCCCTCACTGGGTGTGATTCCTGACCCTCACTGGGTGTGACTCCTGTCCCTCACTGGGTGTGTCTCCTGTCCCTCACTACAAGTGACTCCTGTCCCTCACTGTGTGTGACTCCTGTCCCTCACTACAAGTGACTCCTGTCCGTCACTGTGTGTGACTCCTGTCCCTCACTACATGTGACTCCTGTCCCTCACTGGGTGTGACTCCTGTCCCTCACTACATGTGACTCCTGTCCCTCACTGGGTGTGACTCCTGTCCCTCGCTGGGTGTGACTCCTGTCCTCACTGGTAGTGACTCCTGTCCCTCACTACATGTGACTCCTGTCCTGACTGGTTGTGTCTCCTATCCCTCACTGGGTGTGACTCCTGTCCCTCACTGGGAGTGTCTCCTGTCCCTCACTACATGTTACTCCTGTCCTCACTGGTTGTGTCTCCTATCCCTCACTGAGTGTGTCTCCTGTCCATCGCTGGGAGTGACTCCTGTCCCTCACTACGTGACTCCTGTCCCTCACTACATGACTCCTGTCCCTCACTGGGTGTGTCTCCTGTCACTCACTGGTTGTGACTTCTGTCCCTCACTGGGTCTGACTCCTGTCCCTCACTACGTGACTCCTGTCCCTCACTGGGTGTGACTCCTGTCTCTCACTGGGTGTGACTCCTGCCCTTCACTGGATGTGTCAACTGTCCCTCACTACAAGTGACTCCTGTCCTTACTGGGTGTGACTCCTGTTCTCACTGGGTGTGTCTCCTGTCCTTCACTACATGTGACTCCTGTCACTCATTGGGTGTGTCTCCTGTCCCTCACTGGGTGTGACTCCTGTCCCTCACTGGGTGTGTCTCCTGTCCATCACTGGGTGTGTCTCCTGTCCTCACTACATGTGACTCCTGTCCTCACTGGGTGAGACTCCTGACCATCACTGGGTGTGACTCCTGTCCCTCACTGGGTGTGACTCCTGTCCCTCACGATGTGACTCTTGTCCCTCACTGGGTGTGACTCCTGTCCCTCACTGGGTGTGTCTCCTGTCCCTCACTGGGTGTGTCTCCTGTCCCTCACTACATGTGACTCCTGTCCTCACTGGGTGTGACTCCTGACCTTCACTGGGTGTGTCTCCTGTCCCTCACTGGGTGTGACAACTGTCCCTCACTGGGTGTGTCTCCTGTCCCTCACTACATGACTCCTGTCCCTCACTACATGTGACTCCTGCCCTCACTGGGTGTATCTCCTGTCCCTCACTGGGTGTGTCTCCTGTCCCTCACTGGGTGTGACTCCTGTCCCTCACTGGGTGTGTCACCTGTCCCTCACTGGGTGTGACTCCTGTCCTGACTGGGAGTGATTCCTGTCCCTCACTACATGTGACTCCTGTCCTCACTGGGTGTGACTCCTGTCCCTCACTGGGTGTGACTCCTGTCCCTCACTGGGTGTGTCTCCTGTCCCTCACTGGGTGTGACTTCTGTCCCTCACTGGGTGTGTCTCCTGTCCTTCACTACGTGACTCCTGTCCCTCACTGGGTGTGACTCCTGTCCCTCACTGGGTGTGTCTCCTGTCGCTCACTACATGTGACAACTGTCCCTCACTACATGTGAATCTTGTCCTCACTGGGTGTGACTCCTGTCCCTCACTGGGTGTGTCTCCTGTCCCGCACTGGGTGTGACTCCTGTCCTTCACTGTGTGTGTCACCTGTCCCTCACTACATGTGACTCCTGTCCCTCACTGGGTGTGACTCCTGTCCCTCATTGGGTGTGTCTCCTGTCCCTCACTACATGTGACTCCTGTCCCTCACTACATGTGAATCTTGTCCTCACTGGGTGTGACCCCTGTCCCTCACTGGGTGTGACTCTTGTCCCTCACTACATGACTCCTGTCCCTCACTGGGTGTGTCTCCTGTCCCTCACTGGGTATGACTCCTGTCCCTCACTGGTTGTTACTCCTGTCCCTCACTGGGTGTGGCTCCTGTCCCTCACTGGGTGTGACTCCTGTCCCTCACTAGGTGTGTCACCTGTCCCTCACTCCATGTGACTACTGTCCCTCACTGGGTGTGACTCCTGTCCCTCACTGGGTGTGACTCTTGTCCCTCACTACATGACTCCTGTCCCTCACGATGTGACTCCTGTCCCTCACTGGGTGTGACTCCTGTCCCTCACTGGGTGTGTCTACTGTCCCTCACTGGGTGTGTCTCCTGTCCCTCACTACATGTGACTCCTGTCCTCACTGGGTGTGACTCCTGACCTTCACTGGGTGTGTCTCCTGTCCCTCACTGGGTGTGACTCCTGTCCCTCACTGGGTGTGTCTCCTGTCCCTCACTACATGTGACTATTGGCCTCACTGGGTGTGACTCCTGTCCCTCACTGGGTGTGACTCCTGTCCCTCACTGGGTGTGTCTCCTGTCCCTCACTGGGTGTGACTCCTGTCCTTCACTGGGTGCGTCACCTGTCCCTCACTGGGTGTGTCTCCTGTCCCTCACTGGGTGTGACTCCTGTCCCTCACTGGGTGTGACTCCTGTCCCTCACTACATGACTCCTGTCCCTCACTACATGTGACTCCTGTCCTCACTGGGTGTATCTCCTGTCCCTCACTGGGTGTGTCTCCTGTCCCTCACTGGGTGTGACTCCTGTCCCTCACTGGGTGTGTCACCTGTCCCTCACTGGGTGTGACTCCTGTCCTGACTGGGAGTGATTCCTGTCCCTCACTACATGTGACTCCTGTCCTCACTGGGTGTGACTCCTGTCCCTCACTGGGTGTGACTCCTGTCCCTCACTGGGTCTGACTCCTGTCCCTCACTGGGTGTGTCTCCTGTCCCTCACTGGGTGTGACTTCTGTCCCTCACTGGGTGTGTCTCCTGTCCTTCACTACGTGACTCCTGTCCCTCACTGGGTGTGACTCCTGTCCCTCACTGGGTGTGTCTCCTGTCGCTCACTACATGTGACAACTGTCCCTCACTACATGTGAATCTTGTCCTCACTGGGTGTGACTCCTGTCCCTCACTGGGTGTGTCTCCTGTCCCGCACTGGGTGTGACTCCTGTCCTTCACTGGTTGTGTCACCTGTCCCTCACTACATGTGACTCCTGTCCCTCACTGGGTGTGACTCCTGTCCCTCACTGGGTGTGTCTCCTGTCCCTCACTACATGTGACTCCTGTCCCTCACTACATGTGAATCTTGTCCTCACTGGGTGTGACTCCTGTCCCTCACTGGGTGTGACTCCTGTCACTCACTGGGTGTGACTCCTGTCCCTCACTACATGACTCCTGTCCCTCACTGGGTGTGTCTCCTGTCCCTCACTGGGTATGACTCCTGTCCCTCACTGGTTGTTACTCCTGTCCCTCACTGGGTGTGGCTCCTGTCCCTCACTGGGTGTGACTCCTGTCCCTCACTGGGTGTGACTCTTGTCCCTCACTACATGACTCCTGTCCCTCACTGGTTGTTACTCCTGTCCCTCACTGGGTGTGGCTCCTGTCCCTCACTGGGTGTGACTCCTGTCCCTCACTGGGTATGTCTCCTGTCCCTCACTACATGTGACTCCTGTGCTCACTGGGTGTGTCTCCTGTCCCTCGCTGGGAGTGACTCCTGTCCCTCACTGCGTGACTCCTGTCCCTCACTACATGACTCCTGTCCCTCACTGGGTGTGTCTCCTGTCCCTCACTGGGTATGACTTCTGTCCCTCACTGGGTCTGACTCCTGTCCCTCACTGGGTGTGACTCCTGCCCTTCACTGGATGTGTCACCTGTCCCTCACTACAAGTGACTCCTGTCCTCACTGGGTGTGACTACTGTCCCTAACTGGGTGTGTCTCCTGTCCCTCACTGGGTGTGACTCCTGTCCTTCACTGTGTGTGTCACCTGTCCCTCACTACATGTGACTCCTGTCCTCACTGGGTGTGTCTCCTGTCCCTCACTACATGTGACTCCTGCCCTTCACTGGGTGTGTCTCCTGTCCCTCACTGGGTGTGACTCCTGTCCCTCACTGGGTGTGTCTCCTGTCCCTCACTGGGTGTGTCTCCTGTCCCTCACTGGGTGTGTCTCCTGTCCCTCACTACATGTGACTCCTGTCCTCACTGGGTGTGTCTCCTGTCCCTCACTGGGTGTGACTCCTGTCCCTCACTGTGTCTGACTCCTGTCCCTCACTGGGTGTTACTCGTCTCCCTCACTGGGTGTGACTCCTGTCCCTCACTGTGTGTGACTCCTGTCCCTCACTGTGTGTGACTCCTGTCCCTCACTGGGTGTTACTCCTGTCCCTCACTGGGTGTGACTCCTGTCCCTCACTGGGTGTGACTCCTGTCCCAAACTGGGTGTGACTCCTGTCCCTCACTGGGTGTGTCTCCTGTCCCTCACTGATTGTGACTCCTGTCCCTCACTACATGTGACTCCTGTCCTCACTGGGTGTGTCACCTATCCCTCACTACAAGTGACTCCTGTCCACACTGGGTGTGACTCCAGTCCCTCACTGGGTGTGGCTCCTGTCCCTCACTGGGTGTGACTTCTGTCCTTCACTGGGTGTGTTACCTGTCCCTCAGTACATGTGACTCGTGGCCTCACTGGGTGTGTCTCCTGTCCCTCACTACATGTGACTCCTGTCCCTCACTGGGTGTGTCTCATGACCCTCATCGGGTGTGACTCCTGTCCCTCACTGGGTGTGTCTCCTGTCCCTCACTACATGTGACTCCTGTGCTCACTGGGTGTGTCTCCTGTCCCTCGCTGGGAGTGACTCCTGTCCCTCACTCCGTGACTCCTGTCCCTCACTACATGACTCCTGTCCCTCACTGGGTGTGTCTCCTGTCCCTCACTGGGTGTGACTTCTGTCCCTCACTGGGTCTGACTCCTGTCCCTCACTACGTGACTCCTGTCCCTCACTGGGTGTGTCTCCTGTCGCTCACTGGGTGTGACTTCTGTCCCTCACTGGGTCTGACTCCTGTCCCTCACTACGTGACTCCTGTCCCTCACTGGGTGTGACTCCTGTCCCTCACTGGGTGTGACTCCTGCCCTTCACTGGATGTGTCACCTGTCCCTCATTACAAGTGACTCCTGTCCTCACTGGGTGTGACTACTGTCCCTCACTGGGTGTGTCTCCTGTCCCTCACTGGGTGTGACTCCTGTCCTTCACTGTGTGTGTCACCTGTCCCTCACTACATGTGACTCCTGTCCTCACTGGGTGTGTCTCCTGTCCCTCACTACATGTGACTCCTGCCCTTCACTGGGTGTGTCTCCTGTCCCTCACTGGGTGTGACTCCTGTCCCTCACTGGGTGTGTCTCCTGTCCCTCACTGGGTGTGTCTCCTGTCCCTCACTGGGTGTGTCTCCTGTCCCTCACTACATGTGACTCCTGTCCTCACTGGGTGTGTCTCCTGTCCCTCACTGGGTGTGACTCCTGTCCCTCACTGTGTCTGACTCCTGTCCCTCACTGGGTGTTACTCCTGTCCCTCACTGGGTGTGACTCCTGTCCCTCACTGTGTGTGACTCCTGTCCCTCACTGTGTGTGACTCCTGTCCCTCACTGGGTGTTACTCCTGTCCCTCACTGGGTGTGACTCCTGTCCCAAACTGGGTGTGACTCCTGTCCCAAACTGGGTGTGACTCCTGTCCCTCACTGGGTGTGTCTCCTGTCCCTCACTGATTGTGACTCCTGTCCCTCACTACATGTGACTCCTGTCCTCACTGGGTGTGTCACCTATCCCTCACTACAAGTGACTCCTGTCCTCACTGGGTGTGACTCCAGTCCCTCACTGGGTGTGGCTCCTGTCCCTCACTGGGTGTGACTTCTGTCCTTCACTGGGTGTGTTACCTGTCCCTCAGTACATGTGACTCGTGGCCTCACTGGGTGTGTCTCCTGTCCCTCACTACATGTGACTCCTGTCCCTCACTGGGTGTGTCTCATGACCCTCATCGGGTGTGACTCCTGTCCCTCACTGGGTGTGTCTCCTGTCCCTCACTACAAGTGACTCCTGTCCCTCACTGTGTGTGACTCCTGTCCCTCACTACATGTGACTCCTGTCCCTCACTGGGTGTGACTTCTGTCCCTCACTGGGTGTGACTCCTGTCCCTCACTACATGTGACTCCTGTCCTCACTGGGTGTGTCTCCTGTCCCTCACTGGGTGTGACTCCTGTCCCTCACTGGGTGTGACTCCTGTCCCTCACTGGGTGTGTCACCTGTCCCTCACTACATGTGACTCCTGTCCCTCACTGAGTGTGACTCCTGTCCCTCACTACATGTGACTCCTGTCCTCACTGGGTGTGTCACCTGTCCCTCACTACAAGTGACTCCTGTCCTCACTGGGTGTGACTCCAGTCCCTCAATGGGTGTGTCTCCTGTCCCTCACTGGGTGTGACTTCTGTCCTTCACTGGGTGTGTTACCTGTCCCTCACTACATGTGACTCCTGTCCTCACTGGGTGTGTCCCTGTCCCTCACTACATGTGACTCCTGTCCCTCACTGGGTGTGACTCCTGTCCCTCACTGGGTGTGTCTCCTGTCCCTCACTGTGTGTGACTCCTGTCCCTCACTGGGTGTGTCTCCTGTCCCTCACTGAGTGTGACTCCTGTCCCTCACTGGGTGTGACTCCTGTCCCTCACTGGGTGTGTCTCCTGTCCCTCACTACAAGTGACTCCTGTCCCTCACTGTGTGTGACTCCTGTCCCTCACTACAAGTGACTCCTGTCCGTCACTGTGTGTGACTCCTGTCCCTCACTACATGTGACTCCTGTCCCTCACTGGGTGTGACTCCTGTCCCTCACTACATGTGACTCCTGTCCCTCACTGGGTGTGACTCCTGTCCCTCGCTGGGTGTGACTCCTGTCCTCACTGGGAGTGACTCCTGTCCCTCACTACATGTGACTCCTGTCCTTACTGGTTGTGTCTCCTATCCCTCACTGGGTGTGACTCCTGTCCCTCACTGGGAGTGTCTCCTGTCCCTCACTACATGTGACTCCTGTCCTCACTGGTTGTGTCTCCTATCCCTCACTGAGTGTGTCTCCTGTCCATCGCTGGGAGTGACTCCTGTCCCTCACTACGTGACTCCTGTCCCTCACTACATGACTCCTGTCCCTCACTGGGTGTGTCTCCTGTCACTCACTGGTTGTGACTTCTGTCCCTCACTGGGTCTGACTCCTGTCCCTCACTACGTGACTCCTGTCCCTCACTGGGTGTGACTCCTGTCTCTCACTGGGTGTGACTCCTGCCCTTCACTGGATGTGTCAACTGTCCCTCACTACAAGTGACTCCTGTCCTTACTGGGTGTGACTCCTGTTCTCACTGGGTGTGTCTCCTGTCCTTCACTACATGTGACTCCTGTCACTCATTGGGTGTGTCTCCTGTCCCTCACTGGGTGTGACTCCTGTCCCTCACTGGGTGTGTCTCCTGTCCATCACTGGGTGTGTCTCCTGTCCTCACTACATGTGACTCCTGTCCTCACTGGGTGTGACTCCTGACCATCACTGGGTGTGACTCCTGTCCCTCACTGGGTGTGACTCCTGTCCCTCACGATGTGACTCCTGTCCCTCACTGGGTGTGACTCCTGTCCCTCACTGGGTGTGTCTCCTGTCCCTCACTGGGTGTGTCTCCTGTCCCTCACTACATGTGACTCCTGTCCTCACTGGGTGTGACTCCTGACCTTCACTGGGTATGTCTCCTGTCCCTCACTGGGTGTGACAACTGTCCCTCACTGGGTGTGTCTCCTGTCCCTCACTACATGACTCCTGTCCCTCACTACATGTGACTCCTGTCCTCACTGGGTGTATCTCCTGTCCCTCACTGGGTGTGTCTCCTGTCCCTCACTGGGTGTGACTCCTGTCCCTCACTGGGTGTGTCACCTGTCCCTCACTGGGTGTGACTCCTGTCCTGACTGGGAGTGATTCCTGTCCCTCACTACATGTGACTCCTGTCCTCACTGGGTGTGACTCCTGTCCCTCACTGGGTGTGACTCCTGTCCCTCACTGGGTCTGACTCCTGTCCCTCACTGGGTGTGTCTCCTGTCCCTCACTGGGTGTGACTTCTGTCCCTCACTGGGTGTGTCTCCTGTCCTTCACTACGTGACTCCTGTCCCTCACTGGGTGTGACTCCTGTCCCTCACTGGGTGTGTCTCCTGTCGCTCACTACATGTGACAACTGTCCCTCACTACATGTGAATCTTGTCCTCACTGGGTGTGACTCCTGTCCCTCACTGGGTGTGTCTCCTGTCCCGCACTGGGTGTGACTCCTGTCCTTCACTGTGTGTGTCACCTGTCCCTCACTACATGTGACTCCTGTCCCTCACTGGGTGTGACTCCTGTCCCTCACTGGGTGTGTCTCCTGTCCCTCACTACATGTGACTCCTGTCCCTCACTACATGTGAATCTTGTCCTCACTGGGTGTGACCCCTGTCCCTCACTGGGTGTGACTCCTGTCACTCACTGGGTGTGACTCCTGTCCCTCACTACATGACTCCTGTCCCTCACTGGGTGTGTCTCCTGTCCCTCACTGGGTATGACTCCTGTCCCTCACTGGTTGTTACTCCTGTCCCTCACTGGGTGTGGCTCCTGTCCCTCACTGGGTGTGACTCCTGTCCCTCACTAGGTGTGTCACCTGTCCCTCACTCCATGTGACTACTGTCCCTCACTGGGTGTGACTCCTGTCCCTCACTGTGTGTGACTCTTGTCCCTCACTACATGACTCCTGTCCCTCACGATGTGACTCCTGTCCCTCACTGGGTGTGACTCCTGTCCCTCACTGGGTGTGTCTACTGTCCCTCACTGGGTGTGTCTCCTGTCCCTCACTACATGTGACTCCTGTCCTCACTGGGTGTGACTCCTGACCTTCACTGGGTGTGTCTCCTGTCCCTCACTGGGTGTGACTCCTGTCCCTCACTGGGTGTGTCTCCTGTCCCTCACTACATGTGACTATTGTCCTCACTGGGTGTGACTCCTGTCCCTCACTGGGTGTGACTCCTGTCCCTCACTGGGTGTGTCTCCTGTCCCTCACTGGGTGTGACTCCTGTCCTTCACTGGGTGCGTCACCTGTCCCTCACTGGGTGTGTCTCCTGTCCCTCACTGATTGTGACTCCTGTCCCTCACTACATGTGACTCCTGTCCTCACTGGGTGTGTCACCTATCCCTCACTACAAGTGACTCCTGTCCTCACTGGGTGTGACTCCAGTCCCTCACTGGGTGTGTCTCCTGTCCCTCACTGTGTGTGACTCCTGTCCCTCACTGTGTGTGACTCCTGTCCCTCACTGGGTGTTACTCCTGTCCCTCACTGGGTGTGACTCCTGTCCCAAACTGGGTGTGACTCCTGTCCCAAACTGGGTGTGACTCCTGTCCCTCACTGGGTGTGTCTCCTGTCCCTCACTGATTGTGACTCCTGTCCCTCACTACATGTGACTCCTGTCCTCACTGGGTGTGTCACCTATCCCTCACTACAAGTGACTCCTGTCCTCACTGGGTGTGACTCCAGTCCCTCACTGGGTGTGGCTCCTGTCCCTCACTGGGTGTGACTTCTGTCCTTCACTGGGTGTGTTACCTGTCCCTCAGTACATGTGACTCGTGGCCTCACTGGGTGTGTCTCCTGTCCCTCACTACATGTGACTCCTGTCCCTCACTGGGTGTGTCTCATGACCCTCATCGGGTGTGACTCCTGTCCCTCACTGGGTGTGTCTCCTGTCCCTCACTACAAGTGACTCCTGTCCCTCACTGTGTGTGACTCCTGTCCCTCACTACATGTGACTCCTGTCCCTCACTGGGTGTGACTTCTGTCCCTCACTGGGTGTGACTCCTGTCCCTCACTACATGTGACTCCTGTCCTCACTGGGTGTGTCTCCTGTCCCTCACTGGGTGTGACTCCTGTCCCTCACTGGGTGTGACTCCTGTCCCTCACTGGGTGTGTCACCTGTCCCTCACTACATGTGACTCCTGTCCCTCACTGAGTGTGACTCCTGTCCCTCACTACATGTGACTCCTGTCCTCACTGGGTGTGTCACCTGTCCCTCACTACAAGTGACTCCTGTCCTCACTGGGTGTGACTCCAGTCCCTCAATGGGTGTGTCTCCTGTCCCTCACTGGGTGTGACTTCTGTCCTTCACTGGGTGTGTTACCTGTCCCTCACTACATGTGACTCCTGTCCTCACTGGGTGTGTCCCTGTCCCTCACTACATGTGACTCCTGTCCCTCACTGGGTGTGACTCCTGTCCCTCACTGGGTGTGTCTCCTGTCCCTCACTGTGTGTGACTCCTGTCCCTCACTGGGTGTGTCTCCTGTCCCTCACTGAGTGTGACTCCTGTCCCTCACTGGGTGTGACTCCTGTCCCTCACTGGGTGTGTCTCCTGTCCCTCACTACAAGTGACTCCTGTCCCTCACTGTGTGTGACTCCTGTCCCTCACTACAAGTGACTCCTGTCCGTCACTGTGTGTGACTCCTGTCCCTCACTACATGTGACTCCTGTCCCTCACTGGGTGTGACTCCTGTCCCTCACTACATGTGACTCCTGTCCCTCACTGGGTGTGACTCCTGTCCCTCGCTGGGTGTGACTCCTGTCCTCACTGGGAGTGACTCCTGTCCCTCACTACATGTGACTCCTGTCCTTACTGGTTGTGTCTCCTATCCCTCACTGGGTGTGACTCCTGTCCCTCACTGGGAGTGTCTCCTGTCCCTCACTACATGTGACTCCTGTCCTCACTGGTTGTGTCTCCTATCCCTCACTGAGTGTGTCTCCTGTCCATCGCTGGGAGTGACTCCTGTCCCTCACTACGTGACTCCTGTCCCTCACTACATGACTCCTGTCCCTCACTGGGTGTGTCTCCTGTCACTCACTGGTTGTGACTTCTGTCCCTCACTGGGTCTGACTCCTGTCCCTCACTACGTGACTCCTGTCCCTCACTGGGTGTGACTCCTGTCTCTCACTGGGTGTGACTCCTGCCCTTCACTGGATGTGTCAACTGTCCCTCACTACAAGTGACTCCTGTCCTTACTGGGTGTGACTCCTGTTCTCACTGGGTGTGTCTCCTGTCCTTCACTACATGTGACTCCTGTCACTCATTGGGTGTGTCTCCTGTCCCTCACTGGGTGTGACTCCTGTCCCTCACTGGGTGTGTCTCCTGTCCATCACTGGGTGTGTCTCCTGTCCTCACTACATGTGACTCCTGTCCTCACTGGGTGTGACTCCTGACCATCACTGGGTGTGACTCCTGTCCCTCACTGGGTGTGACTCCTGTCCCTCACGATGTGACTCCTGTCCCTCACTGGGTGTGACTCCTGTCCCTCACTGGGTGTGTCTCCTGTCCCTCACTGGGTGTGTCTCCTGTCCCTCACTACATGTGACTCCTGTCCTCACTGGGTGTGACTCCTGACCTTCACTGGGTGTGTCTCCTGTCCCTCACTGGGTGTGACAACTGTCCCTCACTGGGTGTGTCTCCTGTCCCTCACTACATGACTCCTGTCCCTCACTACATGTGACTCCTGTCCTCACTGGGTGTATCTCCTGTCCCTCACTGGGTGTGTCTCCTGTCCCTCACTGGGTGTGACTCCTGTCCCTCACTGGGTGTGTCACCTGTCCCTCACTGGGTGTGACTCCTGTCCTGACTGGGAGTGATTCCTGTCCCTCACTACATGTGACTCCTGTCCTCACTGGGTGTGACTCCTGTCCCTCACTGGGTGTGACTCCTGTCCCTCACTGGGTCTGACTCCTGTCCCTCACTGGGTGTGTCTCCTGTCCCTCACTGGGTGTGACTTCTGTCCCTCACTGGGTGTGTCTCCTGTCCTTCACTACGTGACTCCTGTCCCTCACTGGGTGTGACTCCTGTCCCTCACTGGGTGTGTCTCCTGTCGCTCACTACATGTGACAACTGTCCCTCACTACATGTGAATCTTGTCCTCACTGGGTGTGACTCCTGTCCCTCACTGGGTGTGTCTCCTGTCCCTCACTACATGTGACTCCTGTCCCTCACTACATGTGAATCTTGTCCTCACTGGGTGTGACCCCTGTCCCTCACTGGGTGTGACTCCTGTCACTCACTGGGTGTGACTCCTGTCCCTCTCTACATGACTCCTGTCCCTCACTGGGTGTGTCTCCTGTCCCTCACCGGGTATGACTCCTGTCCCTCACTGGTTGTTACTCCTGTCCCTCACTGGGTGTGGCTCCTGTCCCTCACTGGGTGTGACTCCTGTCCCTCACTAGGTGTGTCACCTGTCCCTCACTCCATGTGACTACTGTCCCTCACTGGGTGTGACTCCTGTCCCTCACTGGGTGTGACTCTTGTCCCTCACTACATGACTCCTGTCCCTCACGATGTGACTCCTGTCCCTCACTGGGTGTGACTCCTGTCCCTCACTGGGTGTGTCTACTGTCCCTCACTGGGTGTGTCTCCTGTCCCTCACTACATGTGACTCCTGTCCTCACTGGGTGTGACTCCTGACCTTCACTGGGTGTGTCTCCTGTCCCTCACTGGGTGTGACTCCTGTCCCTCACTGGGTGTGTCTCCTGTCCCTCACTACATGTGACTATTGTCCTCACTGGGTGTGACTCCTGTCCCTCACTGGGTGTGACTCCTGTCCCTCACTGGGTGTGTCTCCTGTCCCTCACTGGGTGTGACTCCTGTCCTTCACTGGGTGCGTCACCTGTCCCTCACTGGGTGTGTCTCCTGTCCCTCACTGGGTGTGACTCCTGTCCCTCACTGGGTGTGACTCCTGTCCCTCACTACATGACTCCTGTCCCTCACTACATGTGACTCCTGTCCTCACTGGGTGTATCTCCTGTCCCTCACTGGGTGTGTCTCCTGTCCCTCACTGGGTGTGACTCCTGTCCCTCACTGGGTGTGTCACCTGTCCCTCACTGGGTGTGACTCCTGTCCTAACTGGGAGTGATTCCTGTCCCTCACTACATGTGACTCCTGTCCTCACTGGGTGTGACTCCTGTCCCTCACTGGGTGTGACTCCTGTCCCTCACTGGGTCTGACTCCTGTCCCTCACTGGGTGTGTCTCCTGTCCCTCACTGGGTGTGACTTCTGTCCCTCACTGGGTGTGTCTCCTGTCCTTCACTACGTGACTCCTGTCCCTCACTGGGTGTGACTCCTGTCCCTCACTGGGTGTGTCTCCTGTCGCTCACTACATGTGACAACTGTCCCTCACTACATGTGAATGTTGTCCTCACTGGGTGTGACTCCTGTCCCTCACTGGGTGTGTCTCCTGTCCCGCACTGGGTGTGACTCCTGTCCTTCACTGGGTGTGTCACCTGTCCCTCACTACATGTGACTCCTGTCCCTCACTGGGTGTGACTCCTGTCCCTCACTGGGTGTGTCTCCTGTCCCTCACTACATGTGACTCCTGTCCCTCACTACATGTGAATCTTGTCCTCACTGGGTGTGACTCCTGTCCCTCACTGGGTGTGACTCCTGTCACTCACTGGGTGTGACTCCTGTCCCTCACTACATGACTCCTGTCCCTCACTGGGTGTGTCTCCTGTCCCTCACTGGGTATGACTCCTGTCCCTCACTGGTTGTTACTCCTGTCCCTCACTGGGTGTGGCTCCTGTCCCTCACTGGGTGTGACTCCTGTCCCTCACTGGGTGTGACTCTTGTCCCTCACTACATGACTCCTGTCCCTCACTGGTTGTTACTCCTGTCCCTCACTGGGTGTGGCTTCTGTCCCTCACTGGGTGTGACTCCTGTCCCTCACTGGGTATGTCTCCTGTCCCTCACTACATGTGACTCCTGTGCTCACTGGGTGTGTCTCCTGTCCCTCGCTGGGAGTGACTCCTGTCCCTCACTGGGTCTGACTCCTGTCCCTCACTACGTGACTCCTGTCCCTCACTGGGTGTGTCTCCTGTCGCTCACTGGGTGTGACTTCTGTCCCTCACTGGGTCTGACTCCTGTCCCTCACTACATGACTCCTGTCCCTCACTGGGTGTGACTCCTGTCCCTCACTGGGTGTGACTCCTGCCCTTCACTGGATGTGTCACCTGTCCCTCACTACAAGTGACTCCTGTCCTCACTGGGTGTGACTACTGTCCCTAACTGGGTGTGTCTCCTGTCCCTCACTGGGTGTGACTCCTGTCCTTCACTGGGTGTGTCACCTATCCCTCACTACATGTGACTCCTGCCCTTCACTGGGTGTGTCTCCTGTCCCTCACTGGGTGTGACTCCTGTCCCTCACTGGGTGTGTCTCCTGTCCCTCACTGGGTGTGTCTCCTGTCCCTCACTGGGTGTGTCTCCTGTCCCTCACTACATGTGACTCCTGTCCTCACTGGGTGTGTCTCCTGTCCCTCACTGGGTGTGACTCCTGTCCCTCACTGTGTCTGACTCCTGTCCCTCACTGGGTGTTACTCGTCTCCCTCACTGGGTGTGACTCCTGTCCCTCACTGTGTGTGACTCCTGTCCCTCACTGTGTGTGACTCCTGTCCCTCACTGGGTGTTACTCCTGTCCCTCACTGGGTGTGACTCCTGTCCCTCACTGGGTGTGACTCCTGTCCCAAACTGGGTGTGACTCCTGTCCCTCACTGGGTGTGTCTCCTGTCCCTCACTGATTGTGACTCCTGTCCCTCACTACATGTGACTCCTGTCCTCACTGGGTGTGTCACCTATCCCTCACTACAAGTGACTCCTGTCCACACTGGGTGTGACTCCAGTCCCTCACTGGGTGTGGCTCCTGTCCCTCACTGGGTGTGACTTCTGTCCTTCACTGGGTGTGTTACCTGTCCCTCAGTACATGTGACTCGTGGCCTCACTGGGTGTGTCTCCTGTCCCTCACTACATGTGACTCCTGACCTTCACTGGGTGTGTCTCCTGTCCCTCACTGGGTGTGACTCCTGTCCCTCACTGGGTGTGTCTCCTGTCCCTCACTACATGTGACTATTGTCCTCACTGCGTGTGACTCCTGTCCCTCACTGGGTGTGACTCCTGTCCACTCACTGGGTGTGTCTCCTGTCCCTCACTGGGTGTGACTCCTGTCCTTCACTGGGTGCGTCACCTGTCCCTCACTGGGTGTGTCTCCTGTCCCTCACTGGGTGTGACAACTGTCCCTCACTGGGTGTGACTCCTGTCCCTCACTACATGACTCCTGTCCCTCACTACATGTGACTCCTGTCCTCACTGGGTGTATCTCCTGTCCCTCACTGGGTGTGTCTCCTGTCCCTCACTGGGTGTGACTCCTGTCCCTCACTGGGTGTGTCACCTGTCCCTCACTGGGTGTGACTCCTGTCCTGACTGGGAGTGATTCCTGTCCCTCACTACATGTGACTCCTGTCCTCACTGGGTGTGACTCCTGTCCCTCACTGGGTGTGACTCCTGTCCCTCACTGGGTCTGACTCCTGTCCCTCACTGGGTGTGTCTCCTGTCCCTCACTGGGTGTGACTTCTGTCCCTCACTGGGTGTGTCTCCTGTCCTTCACTACGTGACTCCTGTCCCTCACTGGGTGTGACTCCTGTCCCTCACTGGGTGTGTCTCCTGTCGCTCACTACATGTGACAACTGTCCCTCACTACATGTGAATCTTGTCCTCACTGGGTGTGACTCCTGTCCCTCACTGGGTGTGTCTCCTGTCCCGCACTGGGTGTGACTCCTGTCCTTCACTGGTTGTGTCACCTGTCCCTCACTACATGTGACTCCTGTCCCTCACTGGGTGTGACTCCTGTCCCTCACTGGGTGTGTCTCCTGTCCCTCACTACATGTGACTCCTGTCCCTCACTACATGTGAATCTTGTCCTCACTGGGTGTGACTCCTGTCCCTCACTGGGTGTGACTCCTGTCACTCACTGGGTGTGACTCCTGTCACTCACTGGGTGTGACCCCTGTCCCTCACTGGGTGTGTCTCCTGTCCCTCACTGGGTATGACTCCTGTCCCTCACTGGTTGTTACTCCTGTCCCTCACTGGGTGTGGCTCCTGTCCCTCACTGGGTGTGACTCCTGTCCCTCACTGGGTGTGACTCTTGTCCCTCACTACATGACTCCTGTCCCTCACTGGGTATGACTCCTGTCCCTCACTGGTTGTTACTCCTGTCCCTCACTGGGTGTGGCTCCTGTCCCTCACTGGGTGTGACTCCTGTCCCTCACTGGGTATGTCTCCTGTCCCTCACTACATGTGACTCCTGTGCTCACTGGGTGTGTCTCCTGTCCCTCGCTGGGAGTGACTCCTGTCCCTCACTGCGTGACTCCTGTCCCTCACTACATGACTCCTGTCCCTCACTGGGTGTGTCTCCTGTCCCTCACTGGGTGTGACTTCTGTCCCTCACTGGGTCTGACTCCTGTCCCTCACTACGTGACTCCTGTCCCTCACTGGGTGTGTCTCCTGTCGCTCACTGGGTGTGACTTCTGTCCCTCACTGGGTCTGACTCCTGTCCCTCACTACGTGACTCCTGTCCCTCACTGGGTGTGACTCCTGTCCCTCACTGGGTGTGACTCCTGCCCTTCACTGGATGTGTCACCTGTCCCTCATTACAAGTGACTCCTGTCCTCACTGGGTGTGACTACTGTCCCTCACTGGGTGTGTCTCCTGTCCCTCACTGGGTGTGACTCCTGTCCTTCACTGTGTGTGTCACCTGTCCCTCACTACATGTGACTCCTGTCCTCACTGGGTGTGTCTCCTGTCCCTCACTACATGTGACTCCTGCCCTTCACTGGGTGTGTCTCCTGTCCCTCACTGGGTGTGACTCCTGTCCCTCACTGGGTGTGTCTCCTGTCCCTCACTGGGTGTGTCTCCTGTCCCTCACTGGGTGTGTCTCCTGTCCCTCACTGTGTCTGACTCCTGTCCCTCACTGGGTGTTACTCCTGTCCCTCACTGGGTGTGACTCCTGTCCCTCACTGTGTCTGACTCCTGTCCCTCACTGGGTGTTACTCCTGTCCCTCACTGGGTGTGACTCCTGTCCCTCACTGTGTGTGACTCCTGTCCCTCACTGTGTGTGACTCCTGTCCCTCACTGGGTGTTACTCCTGTCCCTCACTGGGTGTGACTCCTGTCCCTCACTGGGTGTGACTCCTGTCCCAAACTGGGTGTGACTCCTGTCCCTCACTGGGTGTGTCTCCTGTCCCTCACTGATTGTGACTCCTGTCCCTCACTACATGTGACTCCTGTCCTCACTGGGTGTGTCACCTATCCCTCACTACAAGTGACTCCTGTCCTCACTGGGTGTGACTCCAGTCCCTCACTGGGTGTGGCTCCTGTCCCTCACTGGGTGTGACTTCTGTCCTTCACTGGGTGTGTTACCTGTCCCTCAGTACATGTGACTCGTGGCCTCACTGGGTGTGTCTCCTGTCCCTCACTACATGTGACTCCTGTCCCTCACTGGGTGTGTCTCATGACCCTCATCGGGTGTGACTCCTGTCCCTCACTGGGTGTGTCTCCTGTCCCTCACTACAAGTGACTCCTGTCCCTCACTGTGTGTGACTCCTGTCCCTCACTACATGTGACTCCTGTCCCTCACTGGGTGTGACTTCTGTCCCTCACTGGGTGTGACTCCTGTCCCTCACTACATGTGACTCCTGTCCTCACTGGGTGTGTCTCCTGTCCCTCACTGGGTGTGACTCCTGTCCCTCACTGGGTGTGACTCCTGTCCCTCACTGGGTGTGTCACCTGTCCCTCACTACATGTGACTCCTGTCCCTCACTGAGTGTGACTCCTGTCCCTCACTACATGTGACTCCTGTCCTCACTGGGTGTGTCACCTGTCCCTCACTACAAGTGACTCCTGTCCTCACTGGGTGTGACTCCAGTCCCTCAATGGGTGTGTCTCCTGTCCCTCACTGGGTGTGACTTCTGTCCTTCACTGGGTGTGTTACCTGTCCCTCACTACATGTGACTCCTGTCCTCACTGGGTGTGTCCCTGTCCCTCACTACATGTGACTCCTGTCCCTCACTGGGTGTGACTCCTGTCCCTCACTGGGTGTGTCTCCTGTCCCTCACTGTGTGTGACTCCTGTCCCTCACTGGGTGTGTCTCCTGTCCCTCACTGAGTGTGACTCCTGTCCCTCACTGGGTGTGACTCCTGTCCTCACTGGGAGTGACTCCTGTCCCTCACTACATGTGACTCCTATCCTCACTGGGTGTGTCTCCTATCCCTCACTGGGTGTGATTCCTGACCCTCACTGGGTGTGACTCCTGTCCCTCACTGGGTGTGTCTCCTGTCCCTCACTACAAGTGACTCCTGTCCCTCACTGTGTGTGACTCCTGTCCCTCACTACAAGTGACTCCTGTCCGTCACTGTGTGTGACTCCTGTCCCTCACTACATGTGACTCCTGTCCCTCACTGGGTGTGACTCCTGTCCCTCACTACATGTGACTCCTGTCCCTCACTGGGTGTGACTCCTGTCCCTCGCTGGGTGTGACTCCTGTCCTCACTGGTAGTGACTCCTGTCCCTCACTACATGTGACTCCTGTCCTGACTGGTTGTGTCTCCTATCCCTCACTGGGTGTGACTCCTGTCCCTCACTGGGAGTGTCTCCTGTCCCTCACTACATGTTACTCCTGTCCTCACTGGTTGTGTCTCCTATCCCTCACTGAGTGTGTCTCCTGTCCATCGCTGGGAGTGACTCCTGTCCCTCACTACGTGACTCCTGTCCCTCACTACATGACTCCTGTCCCTCACTGGGTGTGTCTCCTGTCACTCACTGGTTGTGACTTCTGTCCCTCACTGGGTCTGACTCCTGTCCCTCACTACGTGACTCCTGTCCCTCACTGGGTGTGACTCCTGTCTCTCACTGGGTGTGACTCCTGCCCTTCACTGGATGTGTCAACTGTCCCTCACTACAAGTGACTCCTGTCCTTACTGGGTGTGACTCCTGTTCTCACTGGGTGTGTCTCCTGTCCTTCACTACATGTGACTCCTGTCACTCATTGGGTGTGTCTCCTGTCCCTCACTGGGTGTGACTCCTGTCCCTCACTGGGTGTGTCTCCTGTCCATCACTGGGTGTGTCTCCTGTCCTCACTACATGTGACTCCTGTCCTCACTGGGTGAGACTCCTGACCATCACTGGGTGTGACTCCTGTCCCTCACTGGGTGTGACTCCTGTCCCTCACGATGTGACTCTTGTCCCTCACTGGGTGTGACTCCTGTCCCTCACTGGGTGTGTCTCCTGTCCCTCACTGGGTGTGTCTCCTGTCCCTCACTACATGTGACTCCTGTCCTCACTGGGTGTGACTCCTGACCTTCACTGGGTGTGTCTCCTGTCCCTCACTGGGTGTGACAACTGTCCCTCACTGGGTGTGTCTCCTGTCCCTCACTACATGACTCCTGTCCCTCACTACATGTGACTCCTGCCCTCACTGGGTGTATCTCCTGTCCCTCACTGGGTGTGTCTCCTGTCCCTCACTGGGTGTGACTCCTGTCCCTCACTGGGTGTGTCACCTGTCCCTCACTGGGTGTGACTCCTGTCCTGACTGGGAGTGATTCCTGTCCCTCACTACATGTGACTCCTGTCCTCACTGGGTGTGACTCCTGTCCCTCACTGGGTGTGACTCCTGTCCCTCACTGGGTGTGTCTCCTGTCCCTCACTGGGTGTGACTTCTGTCCCTCACTGGGTGTGTCTCCTGTCCTTCACTACGTGACTCCTGTCCCTCACTGGGTGTGACTCCTGTCCCTCACTGGGTGTGTCTCCTGTCGCTCACTACATGTGACAACTGTCCCTCACTACATGTGAATCTTGTCCTCACTGGGTGTGACTCCTGTCCCTCACTGGGTGTGTCTCCTGTCCCGCACTGGGTGTGACTCCTGTCCTTCACTGTGTGTGTCACCTGTCCCTCACTACATGTGACTCCTGTCCCTCACTGGGTGTGACTCCTGTCCCTCATTGGGTGTGTCTCCTGTCCCTCACTACATGTGACTCCTGTCCCTCACTACATGTGAATCTTGTCCTCACTGGGTGTGACCCCTGTCCCTCACTGGGTGTGACTCTTGTCCCTCACTACATGACTCCTGTCCCTCACTGGGTGTGTCTCCTGTCCCTCACTGGGTATGACTCCTGTCCCTCACTGGTTGTTACTCCTGTCCCTCACTGGGTGTGGCTCCTGTCCCTCACTGGGTGTGACTCCTGTCCCTCACTAGGTGTGTCACCTGTCCCTCACTCCATGTGACTACTGTCCCTCACTGGGTGTGACTCCTGTCCCTCACTGGGTGTGACTCTTGTCCCTCACTACATGACTCCTGTCCCTCACGATGTGACTCCTGTCCCTCACTGGGTGTGACTCCTGTCCCTCACTGGGTGTGTCTACTGTCCCTCACTGGGTGTGTCTCCTGTCCCTCACTACATGTGACTCCTGTCCTCACTGGGTGTGACTCCTGACCTTCACTGGGTGTGTCTCCTGTCCCTCACTGGGTGTGACTCCTGTCCCTCACTGGGTGTGTCTCCTGTCCCTCACTACATGTGACTATTGGCCTCACTGGGTGTGACTCCTGTCCCTCACTGGGTGTGACTCCTGTCCCTCACTGGGTGTGTCTCCTGTCCCTCACTGGGTGTGACTCCTGTCCTTCACTGGGTGCGTCACCTGTCCCTCACTGGGTGTGTCTCCTGTCCCTCACTGGGTGTGACTCCTGTCCCTCACTGGGTGTGACTCCTGTCCCTCACTACATGACTCCTGTCCCTCACTACATGTGACTCCTGTCCTCACTGGGTGTATCTCCTGTCCCTCACTGGGTGTGTCTCCTGTCCCTCACTGGGTGTGACTCCTGTCCCTCACTGGGTGTGTCACCTGTCCCTCACTGGGTGTGACTCCTGTCCTGACTGGGAGTGATTCCTGTCCCTCACTACATGTGACTCCTGTCCTCACTGGGTGTGACTCCTGTCCCTCACTGGGTGTGACTCCTGTCCCTCACTGGGTCTGACTCCTGTCCCTCACTGGGTGTGTCTCCTGTCCCTCACTGGGTGTGACTTCTGTCCCTCACTGGGTGTGTCTCCTGTCCTTCACTACGTGACTCCTGTCCCTCACTGGGTGTGACTCCTGTCCCTCACTGGGTGTGTCTCCTGTCGCTCACTACATGTGACAACTGTCCCTCACTACATGTGAATCTTGTCCTCACTGGGTGTGACTCCTGTCCCTCACTGGGTGTGTCTCCTGTCCCGCACTGGGTGTGACTCCTGTCCTTCACTGGTTGTGTCACCTGTCCCTCACTACATGTGACTCCTGTCCCTCACTGGGTGTGACTCCTGTCCCTCACTGGGTGTGTCTCCTGTCCCTCACTACATGTGACTCCTGTCCCTCACTACATGTGAATCTTGTCCTCACTGGGTGTGACTCCTGTCCCTCACTGGGTGTGACTCCTGTCACTCACTGGGTGTGACTCCTGTCCCTCACTACATGACTCCTGTCCCTCACTGGGTGTGTCTCCTGTCCCTCACTGGGTATGACTCCTGTCCCTCACTGGTTGTTACTCCTGTCCCTCACTGGGTGTGGCTCCTGTCCCTCACTGGGTGTGACTCCTGTCCCTCACTGGGTGTGACTCTTGTCCCTCACTACATGACTCCTGTCCCTCACTGGTTGTTACTCCTGTCCCTCACTGGGTGTGGCTCCTGTCCCTCACTGGGTGTGACTCCTGTCCCTCACTGGGTATGTCTCCTGTCCCTCACTACATGTGACTCCTGTGCTCACTGGGTGTGTCTCCTGTCCCTCGCTGGGAGTGACTCCTGTCCCTCACTGCGTGACTCCTGTCCCTCACTACATGACTCCTGTCCCTCACTGGGTGTGTCTCCTGTCCCTCACTGGGTATGACTTCTGTCCCTCACTGGGTCTGACTCCTGTCCCTCACTGGGTGTGACTCCTGCCCTTCACTGGATGTGTCACCTGTCCCTCACTACAAGTGACTCCTGTCCTCACTGGGTGTGACTACTGTCCCTAACTGGGTGTGTCTCCTGTCCCTCACTGGGTGTGACTCCTGTCCTTCACTGTGTGTGTCACCTGTCCCTCACTACATGTGACTCCTGTCCTCACTGGGTGTGTCTCCTGTCCCTCACTACATGTGACTCCTGCCCTTCACTGGGTGTGTCTCCTGTCCCTCACTGGGTGTGACTCCTGTCCCTCACTGGGTGTGTCTCCTGTCCCTCACTGGGTGTGTCTCCTGTCCCTCACTGGGTGTGTCTCCTGTCCCTCACTACATGTGACTCCTGTCCTCACTGGGTGTGTCTCCTGTCCCTCACTGGGTGTGACTCCTGTCCCTCACTGTGTCTGACTCCTGTCCCTCACTGGGTGTTACTCGTCTCCCTCACTGGGTGTGACTCCTGTCCCTCACTGTGTGTGACTCCTGTCCCTCACTGTGTGTGACTCCTGTCCCTCACTGGGTGTTACTCCTGTCCCTCACTGGGTGTGACTCCTGTCCCTCACTGGGTGTGACTCCTGTCCCAAACTGGGTGTGACTCCTGTCCCTCACTGGGTGTGTCTCCTGTCCCTCACTGATTGTGACTCCTGTCCCTCACTACATGTGACTCCTGTCCTCACTGGGTGTGTCACCTATCCCTCACTACAAGTGACTCCTGTCCACACTGGGTGTGACTCCAGTCCCTCACTGGGTGTGGCTCCTGTCCCTCACTGGGTGTGACTTCTGTCCTTCACTGGGTGTGTTACCTGTCCCTCAGTACATGTGACTCGTGGCCTCACTGGGTGTGTCTCCTGTCCCTCACTACATGTGACTCCTGTCCCTCACTGGGTGTGTCTCATGACCCTCATCGGGTGTGACTCCTGTCCCTCACTGGGTGTGTCTCCTGTCCCTCACTACAAGTGACTCCTGTCCCTCACTGTGTGTGACTCCTGTCCCTCACTACATGTGACTCCTGTCCCTCACTGGGTGTGACTTCTGTCCCTCACTGGGTGTGACTCCTGTCCCTCACTACATGTGACTCCTGTCCTCACTGGGTGTGTCTCCTGTCCCTCACTGGGTGTGACTCCTGTCCCTCACTGGGTGTGACTCCTGTCCCTCACTGGGTGTGTCACCTGTCCCTCACTACATGTGACTCCTGTCCCTCACTGAGTGTGACTCCTGTCCCTCACTACATGTGACTCCTGTCCTCACTGGGTGTGTCACCTGTCCCTCACTACAAGTGACTCCTGTCCTCACTGGGTGTGACTCCAGTCCCTCACTGGGTGTGTCTCCTGTCCCTCACTGGGTGTGACTTCTGTCCTTCACTGGGTGTGTTACCTGTCCCTCACTACATGTGACTCCTGTCCTCACTGGGTGTGTCCCTGTCCCTCACTACATGTGACTTCTGTCCCTCACTGGGTGTGTCTCATGACCCTCACTGGGTGTGACTCCTGTCCCTCACTGGGTGTGTCTCCTGTCCCTCACTACAAGTGACTCCTGTCCCTCACTGTGTGTGACTCCTGTCCCTCACTACATGTGACTCCTGTCCCTCACTGGGTGTGACTCCTGTCCCTCACTGGGTGTGTCTCCTGTCCCTCACTGTGTGTGACTCCTGTCCCTCACTGGGTGTGTCTCCTGTCCCTCACTGAGTGTGACTCCTGTCCCTCACTGGGTGTGACTCCTGTCCTCACTGGGAGTGACTCCTGTCCCTCACTACATGTGACTCCTATCCTCACTGGGTGTGTCTCCTATCCCTCACTGGGTGTGATTCCTGTCCCTCACTGCGTGTGACTCCTGTCCCTCACTGGGTGTGTCTCCTGTCCCTCACTACATGTGACTCCTGTGCTCACTGGGTGTGTCTCCTGTCCCTCGCTGGGAGTGACTCCTGTCCCTCACTACGTGACTCCTGTCCCTCACTACATGACTCCTGTCCCTCACTGGGTGCGTCTCCTGTCCCTCACTGGGTGTGACTTCTGTCCCTCACTGGGTCTGACACCTGTCCCTCACTACGTGACTCCTGTCCCTCACTGGGTGTGTCTCCTGTCGCTCACTGGGTCTGACTCCTGTCCCTCACTACGTGACTCCTGTCCATCACTGGGTGTGACTCCTGTCCCTCACTGGGTGTGACTCCTGCCCTTCACTGGATGTGTCACCTATGCCTCACTACAAGTGACTCCTGTCCTCACTGGGTGTGACTACTGTCCCTCACTGGGTGTGTCTCCTGTCCCTCACTGTGTGTGACTCCTGTCCTTCACTGTGTGTGTCACCTGTCCCTCACTACATGTGACTCCTATCCTCACTGGGTGTGTCTCCTGTCCCTCACTACATGTGACTCCTGTCCCTCACTGGGTGTGTCTCCTGTCCCTCACTGGGTGTGTCTCCTGTCCCTCACTACATGTGACTCCTGTCCTCAGTGTGTGTGACTCCTGTCCCTCACTGGGTGTTACTCCTGTCCCTCACTGGGTGTGACTCCGGTCCCTCACTGGGTGTGACTCCTGTCCCAAACTGGGTGTGTCTCCTGTCCCTCACTGGTTGTGACTTCTGTCCCTCACTGATTGTGTCTCCTGTCCCTCACTGAGTGTGACTCGTGTCCCTCAGTGGGTGTGTCTCCTGTCCCTCACTGGGTGTGTCTCATGTCCCTCAATACATGTGACTCCTGTCCCTCACTGGGTGTGACTCCTGTCCCTCACTGAGTGTGACTCCTGTCCTTCACTACATGTGACTCCTCTCCTCACTGGGTGTGTCACCTGTCCCTCACTACAAGTGACTCCTGTCCTCACTGGGTGTGACTCCAGTCCCTCACTGGGTGTGTCTCCTGTCCCTCACTGGGTGTGTCTCCTGTCCCTCACTGGGTGTGACTTCTGTCCTTCACTGGGTGTGTTACCTGTCCCTCACTACATGTGACTCCTGTCCTCACTGGGTGTGTCTCCTGTCGCTCACTACATGTGACTCCTGTCCCTCACTGAGTGTGACTCCTGTCCCTCACTGGGTGTGACTCCTGTCCCTCACTGAGTGTGTCTCCTTACCCTCACTACATGTGACTCCTGTCCTCACTGGGTATGACTCCTGTCCCTCACTGGGTGTGACTCCTGTCCCTCACTGTGTGTGTCTCCTGTCCCTCACTGGGTGTGACTTCTGTCCCTCACTGGGTCTGACTCCTGCCCCTCACTATGTGACTCCTGTCCCTCACTGGGTGTGACTCCTGTCCCTCACTGGGTGTGTCTCCTGTCCCTCACTACGTGACACCTGTCCCTCACTGGGTGTGTCTCCTGTCCCTCACTGGGTGTTACTCCTGTCCCTCACTGGGTGTGACTCCTGCCCCTCACTACGTGACTCCTGTCCCTCACTGGGTGTGACTCCTGTCCCAAACTGGGTGTGTCTCCTGTCCCTCACTGGGTGTGACTTCTTTCCCTCACTGTTTGTGACTCCTGTCCCTCACTGGGTGTGTCTCCTGTCCCTCACTGTGTGTGACTCCTGTCCCTCACTGGGTGTGTCTCCTGTCCCTCACTGAGTGTGACTCCTGTCCCTCACTGGGTGTGACTCCTGTCCTCACTGGGAGTGACTCCTGTCCCTCACTACATGTGACTCCTGTCCTCACTGGGTGTGTCTCCTATCCCTCACTGGGTGTGTCTCCTATCCGTCACTGGGTGTGATTCCTGTCCCTCACTGGGTGTGACTCCTGTCCCTCACTGGGTGTGTCTCCTGTCCCTCACTACATGTGACTCCTGTGCTCACTGGGTGTGTCTCCTGTCCCTCGCTGGGAGTGACTCCTGTCCCTCACTACGTGACTCCTGTCCCTCACTACATGACTCCTGTCCCTCACTGGGTGTGACTTCTGTCCCTCACTGAGTCTGACTCCTGTCCCTCACTACGTGACTCCTGTCCATCACTGGGTGTGTCTCCTGTCGCTCACTGGGTCTGACTCCTGTCCCTCACTACGTGACTCCTGTCCCTCACTGGGTGTGACTCCTGTCCCTCACTGGGTGTGACTCCTGCCCTTCACTGGATGTGTCACCTGTCACTCACTACAAGTGACTCCTGTCCTCACTGGGTGTGACTACTGTCCCTCACTGGGTGTGTCTCCTGTCCCTCACTGTGTGTGACTCCTGTCCTTCACTGTGTGTGTCACCTGTCCCTCACTAGATGTGACTCCTATCCTCACTGGGTGTGTCTCCTGTTCCTCACTACATGTGACTCCTGTCCCTCACTGGGTGTGTCTCCTGTCCCTCACTGGGTGTGTCTCCTGTCCCTCACTACATGTGACTCCTGTCCTCAGTGTGTGTGACTCCTGTCCCTCACTGGGTGTTACTCGTGTCCCTCACTGGTTGTGACTCCTGTCCCTCACTGGGTGTGACTCCTGTCCCAAATTGGGTGTGTCTCCTGTCCCTCACTGGTTGTGACTTCTGTCCCTCACTGCTTGTGTCTCCTGTCCCTCACTGAGTGTGACTCGTGTCCCTCAGTGGGTGTGTCTCCTGTCCCTCACTGGGTGTGTCTCATGTCCCTCAATACATGTGACTCCTGTCCCTCACTGGGTGTGACTCCTGTCCTCACTGGGTGTGTCTCCTGTCCCTCACTGAGTGTGACTCCTGTCCCTCACTACATGTGACTCCTCTCCTCACTGGGTGTGTCACCTGTCCCTCACTACAAGTGACTCCTGTCCTCACTGGGTGTGACTCCAGTCCCTCACTGGGTGTGTCTCCTGTCCCCCACTGGGTGTGTCTCCTGTCCCTCACTGGGTGTGACTTCTGTCCTTCACTGGGTGTGTTACCTGTCCCTCACTACATGTGACTCCTGTCCCTCACTGAGTGTGTCTCCTGTCTCTCACTACATGTGACTCCTGTCCCTCACTGAGTGTGACTCCTGTCCCTCACTGGGTGTGACTCCTGTCCCTCACTGAGTGTGTCTCCTTACCCTCACTACATGTGACTCCTGTCCTCACTGGGTATGACTCCTGTCCCTCACTGGGTGTGACTCCTGTCCCTCACTGGGTGTGTATCCTGTCCCTCACTGGGTGTGACTCTGTCCCTCACTGGGTCTGACTCCTGCCCCTCACTACGTGACTCCTGTCCCTCACTGGGTGTGACTCCTGTCCCTCACTGGGTGTGTCTCCTGTCCCTCACTATGTGACTCCTGTCCCTCACTGGGTGTGTCTCCTGTCCCTCACTGGGTGTTACTCCTGTCCCTCACTGGGTGTGACTCCTGCCCCTCACTACGTGACTCCTGTCCCTCACTGGGTGTGACTCCTGTCCCAAACTGGGTGTGTCTCCTGTCCCTCACTGGGTGTGACTTCTGTCCCTCACTGTTTGTGTCTCCTGCCCCTCACTGACTGTGACTCCTGTCCCTCACTGGGTGTGACTACTGTCCCTCACTGGCTGTGTCTCCTGTCCCTCACTGAGTGTGACTCCTGTCCCTCACTGGGTGTGTCTCCTGTCCCTCACTGGGTGTGTCTCCTGTCCCTCACTACATGTGACTCCTGTCCCTCACTGGGTGTGACTACTGTCCCTCACTGGGTGTGTCTCCTGTCCCTCACTGAGTGTGACTCCTGTCCCTCACTGGGTGTGTCTCCTGTCCCTCACTGGGTGTGACTTCTGTCCTTCACTGGGTGTGTCTCCTGTCCCTCACTACATGTGACTCCTGTCCCTCACTGGGTGTGTCTCCTGACCCTCACTGGGTGTGCCTCCTGTCCCTCACTGGGTGTGTCTCCTGTCTCTCACTACAAGTGACTCCTGTCCCTCACTGTGTGTGACTCCTGTCCCTCACTACAAGTGACTCCTCTCCCTCACTGTGTGTGACTCCTGTCCCTCACTACATGTGACTCCTGTCCCTCACTGGGCATGACTCCTGTCCCTCACTACATGTAACTCCTGTCCCTCACTGGGTGTGACTCCTGTCCCTCACTGGGTGTGTCTCCTGTCCCTCACTGAGTGTGACTCCTGTCCCTCACTGGGTGATGCTCCTGTCCTCACTGGGAGTGACTCCTGTCCCTCACTACATGTGACTCCTGTCCTCACTGGGTGTGTCTCCTATCCCTCACTGGGTGTGACTACTGTCCCTCACTGGGTGTGACTCCTGTCCCGCACTGGGTGTGTCTCCTGTCCCTCACTACATGTGACTCCTGTGCTCACTGGGCGTGTCTCCTGTCCCTCACTACGTGTGACTCTTGTCCTCACTGGGTGTGACTCCTGTCCCTCACTGGGTGTGTCTCCTGTCCCTCACTGGGTGTGACTCTTGTCCTCACTGGGTGTGACTCCTGTCCTTCACTGGGTGTGACTCCTGTCCCTCACTGGGTGTGTCTCCTGTCCCTCACTGGGTGTGACTCTTGTCCTCACTGGGTGTGACTCCTGTCCTTCACTGGGTGCGTCACCTGTCCCTCACTGGGTGTGTCTCCTGTCCCTCACTGGGTGTGACTCCTGTCCCTCACTGGGTGTGACTCCTGTCCCTCACTACATGACTCCTGTCCCTCACGACATGTGACTCCTGTCCTCACTGGGTGTATCTCCTGTCCCTCACTGGGTGTGACTCGTATCCCTCACTGGGTGTGACTCCCGTCCCTCACTGGGTGTGACACCTGTCCCTCACTGGGTGTGTCTCCTGTCCCTCACTACATGTGACTCCTGTCCTCACTGGGTGTGACTCCTGTCCCTCACTGGGTGTGTCTCCTGTCCCTCACTGGGTGTGATTCCTGTCCCTCACTGGGTGTGTCTCCTGTCCCTCACTACATGTGACTCCTGTCCTCACTGGGTGTGACTCCTGTCCCGCACTGGGTGTGACTCCTGTCCTTCACTGGGTGTGTCACCTGTCCCTCACTACCTGTGACTCTTGTCCCTCACTGGGTGTGACTCCTGTCCCTCACTGGGTGTTTCTCCTGTCCCTCACTGGGTGTGACTCCTGTCCCTCACTGGGTGTGACTCCTGTCCCTCACTACATGACTCCTGTCCCTCACTACATGTGACTCCTGTCCTCACTGGGTGTGTCTCCTGTCCCTCACTGGGTATGACTCCTGTCCCTCACTGGTTGTTACTCCTGTCCCTCACTGGGTGTGTCACCTGTCCCTCACTACATGTGACTCCTGTCCCTCACTGGGTGTGACTCCTGTCCCTCACTGGGTGTGACTCTTGTCCCTCACTACATGACTCCTGTCCCTCACTGGGTGTGGCTCCTGTCGCTCACTGGGTGTGACTCCTGTCCCTCACTACGTGACTCCAGTCCCTCACTGGGTGTGACTCCTGTCCCTCACTGGGTGTGACTCCTGCCCTTCACTGAATGTGTCACCTGTCCCTCACTACAAGTGACTCCTGTCCTCACTGGGTGTGTCTACTGTCCCTCACTACATGTGACTCCTGTCCTCACTGGGTGTGTCTCCTGTCCCTCACTACATGTGACTCCTGTGACGCACTGGGTGTGTCTCCTGTCCCTCACTGGGTTTTACTCCTGTCCCTCACTGGGTGTGACGCCTGTCCCTCACTGGGTGTGACTCCTGTCCCAAACTGGATGTGTCTCCTGTCCCTCACTGGTAGTGACTTCTGTCCCTCACTGGATGTGTGTCTCATGTCCCTCAATACATGTGACTCCTGTCCCTCACTGGGTGTGACTCCTGTCCTCACTGGGTGTGTCTCCTGTCCCTCACTGTTTGTGTCTCCTGTCCCTCACTGGGTGTGTCTCATGTCCCTCAATACATGTGACTCCTGTCCCTCACTGGGTGTGACTCCTGTCCTCACTGGGTGTGTCTCCTGTCCCTCACTGAGTGTGACTCCTGTCCCTCACTACATGTGACTCCTGTCCTCACTGGGTGTGTCACCTGTCCCTCACTACAAGTGACTCCTGTCCTCACTGGGTGTGACTCCAGTCCATCACTGGGTGTGTCTCCTGTCCCTCATTGGGTGTGACTTCTGTCCTTCACTGGGTGTGTTACCTGTCCCTCACTACATGTGACTCCTGTCCTCACTGGGTGTGTCTCCTGTCCCTCACTGGGTGTGACTCCTGTCCCTCAATGGGTGTGTCTCATGACCCTCACTGGGTGTGACTCCTGTCCCTCACTGGGTGTGACTCCTGTCCCTCACTACATGTGACTCCTGTCCCTCACTGGTTGTGACTCCTGTCCCTCACTGGGTGTGACTCCTGTCCTCACTGGGAGTGACTCCTGTCCCTCACTACATGTGACTCCTGTCCTCACTGGGTGTGTCTCCTGTCCCTCACTGGGTGTGACTCCTGTCCCTCACTGCGTGTGACTCCTGTCCCTCACTGGGTGTGTCTCCTGTCCCTCATTACATGTGACTCCTGTCCTCACTGGGTGTGACTCCTGTCCTCACTGGGTGTGACTCCTATCCCTTACTGGGTGTGTCAACTTCCCTCACTACATGTGACTGCTGTCCTCACTGGGTGTGTCTCCTGTCCCTCACTACATGTGACTCTTGTCCTCACTGGGTGTGTCTCCTGTCCCTCACTGGGTGTGTCTACTGTCCCTCACTGGGTGTGAATCCTGTCCCTCACTGGGTGTGACTCCTGTCGCTCACTGGGTGTGGCTCCTGTCCCTCACTGCGTGTGACTCCTGTCCCTCACTGCATGTGACTCCTGTCCTCACTGGGTGTGTCTCCTGTCCCTCACTGGGTGTGTCTCCTGTCCCTCACTGGGTGTGGCTCATGTCCCTCACTGGGTGTGACTCCTGTCCCTCACTCGATGTGACTCCTGTCCCTCACTGGGTGTGACTCCTGTCCCTCACTGGGAGTGTCTCCTGTCCCTCATTACATGTGACTCCTGTCCTCACTGGGTGTGACTCCTGTCCCTCACTGGGTGTGTCTCCTGTCCCTCACTGAGTGTGACTCCTGTCCCTCACTGGGTGTGACTCCGGTCCCTCACTGGGTGTGTCTCCTTACCCTCACTACATGTGACTCCTGTCCTCACTGGGTATGACTCCTGTCCCTCACTGGGTGTGACTCCTGTCCTTCACTGGGTGTGTCTCCTGTCCCTCACTACATGTGACTCCTGTCCCTCACTGGGTGTGACTCCTGTCCTCACTGGGTGTGTCTCCTGTCCCTCACTGAGTGTGACTCCTGTCCCTCACTGGGTGTGTCTCCTGTCCCTCCCTGGGTGTGACATGTGTCCTTCACTGGGTGTGTTACCTGTCCCTCACTACATGTGACTCCTGTCCCTCACTGGGTGTGTCTCCTATCCCTCACTGGGTGTGACTCCTGTCCCTCACTGGGTGTGACTCCTGTCCCTCACTGGGTATGTCTCCTGTCCCTCACTACATGTGACTCCTGTGCTCACTGGGTGTGTCTCCTGTCCCTCGCTGGGAGTGACTCCTGTCCCTCACTACGTGACTCCTGTCCCTCACTACATGACTCCTGTCCCTCACTGGGTGTGTCTCCTGTCGCTCACTGGTTGTGACTTCTGTCCCTCACTGGGTGTGTCTCCTGTCGCTCACTACTTCACTCCTGTCCCTCACTGGGTGTGTCTCCTGTCCCTCACTGGGTGTGACTCCTGTCCCTCACTGGGTGTGACTCCTGCCCTTCACTGGATGTGTCACCTGTCCCTCACTACAAGTGACTCCTGTCCTCACTGGGTGTGACTCCTGTCCCTCATTGGGTGTGTCTCCTGTCCCTCACTGGGTGTGACTTCTGTCCCCCACTGGGTCTGACTCCTGTCCCTCACTACGTGACTCCTGTCCCTCACTGAGTGTGTCTCCTGTCCCTCACTGGGTGTGACTCTTGTCCTCACTAGGTGTGACTCCTGTCCTTCACTGGGTGCGTCACCTGTCCCTCACTACGTGACTCCTGTCCCTCACTACATGACTCCTGTCTCTCACTGGGTGTGTCTCCTGTCCCACACTGGTTGTGACTTCTGTCCCCCACTGGGTCTGACTCCTGTCCCTCACTACGTGACTCCTGTCCCTCACTGGGTGTGTCTCCTGTCCCTCACTACATGTGACTCCTGTCCTAACTGGGTGTGTCTCCTGTCCCTCACTACGTGACTCCTGTCCCTCACTGGGTGTGTCTCCTGTCCCTCACTGGGTGTGTCTCCTGTCCCTCACTACATGTGAATCCTGTCCTCACTGGGTGTGTCTCCTGTCCCTCACTACAAGTGACTTCTGTCCCTCACTGTGTGTGACTCCTGTCCCTCACTGGGTGTGTCACCTGTCCCTCACTACATGTGACTCCTGTCCTCACTGGGTGTGACTCCTGTCCCTCACTACATGTGACTCCTGTGCTCACTGGGTGTGTCTCCTGTCCCTCGCTGGGAGTGACTCCTGTCCCTCACTACGTGACTCCTGTCCCTCACTACATGACTCCTGTCCCTCACTGGGTGTGTCTCCTGTCGCTCACTGGTTGTGACTTCTGTCCCTCACTGGGTGTGTCTCCTGTCGCTCACTACTTCACTCCTGTCCCTCACTGGGTGTGTCTCCTGTCCCTCACTGGGTGTGACTCCTGTCCCTCACTGGGTGTGACTCCTGCCCTTCACTGGATGTGTCACCTGTCCCTCACTACAAGTGACTCCTGTCCTCACTGGGTGTGACTCCTGTCCCTCATTGGGTGTGTCTCCTGTCCCTCACTGGGTGTGACTTCTGTCCCCCACTGGGTCTGACTCCTGTCCCTCACTACGTGACTCCTGTCCCTCACTGAGTGTGTCTCCTGTCCCTCACTGGGTGTGACTCTTGTCCTCACTAGGTGTGACTCCTGTCCTTCACTGGGTGCGTCACCTGTCCCTCACTACGTGACTCCTGTCCCTCACTACATGACTCCTGTCTCTCACTGGGTGTGTCTCCTGTCCCACACTGGTTGTGACTTCTGTCCCCCACTGGGTCTGACTCCTGTCCCTCACTACGTGACTCCTGTCCCTCACTGGGTGTGTCTCCTGTCCCTCACTACATGTGACTCCTGTCCTAACTGGGTGTGTCTCCTGTCCCTCACTACGTGACTCCTGTCCCTCACTGGGTGTGTCTCCTGTCCCTCACTGGGTGTGTCTCCTGTCCCTCACTACATGTGAATCCTGTCCTCACTGGGTGTGTCTCCTGTCCCTCACTACAAGTGACTTCTGTCCCTCACTGTGTGTGACTCCTGTCCCTCACTGGGTGTGTCACCTGTCCCTCACTACATGTGACTCCTGTCCTCACTGGGTGTGACTCCTGTCCCTCACTACATGTGACGCCTGTCCCTCACTACATGTGACTCGTGTCCTCACTGGGTGTGTCTCCTGTCCCTCACTGGGTGTGACTCCTGTCCCTAACTGGGTGTGTCTCCTGTCCCTCACTGGGTGTGACTCCTGTCCCTCACTGGGTGTGTCACCTGTACCTCACTACATGTGACTCCTGTCCTCACTGGGTGTGACTCCTGTCCCTCACTGGGTGTGTCTCCTGTCCCACACTGGGTGTGACTCCTGTCCCTCACTACGTGACTCCTGTCCTCACTGGGAGTGACTCCTGTCCCTCACTACATGTGACTCCTGTCCCTCACTGGGTGTGACTCCTGTCCCTCACTGGGTGTGTCTCCTGTCCCTCACTGGGTGTGACTCCTGTCCCTCATTGGGTGTGAATCCTGTCTCTCACTACGTGACTCCTGTCCTCACTGGGTGTGACTCCTGTCCCTCACTGGGTGTGACTCCTGTCCCTCACTGCATGACTCCTGTCCCTCACTACATGTGACTCCTGTCCTCACTGGGTGTGTCTCCTGTCCCTCACTGGGTGTGAATCCTGTCCCTCACTGGGTGTGTCTCCTGTCCCTCACTGGGTGTAACTCCTGTCCCTCACTGGGTGTGACTCCTGTCCCTCACTACATGTGAATCCTGTCCTCACTACATGTGACTCCTGTCCTCACTGGGTATGACTCCTGTCCCTCACTGGGTGTGACTCCTGTCCCTCACTGGGTGTGACTCCTGTCCCTCACTGCATGACTCCTGTCCCTCACCACATGTGACTCCTGTCCACACTGGGTGTGTCTCCTGTCCCTCACTGGGTGTGACTCCTGTCCCTCACTGGCTGTGAATCCTGTCCCTCACTGGGTGTGTCTCCTGTCCCTCACTGGGTGTGACTCCTGTCCCTCACTGGGTGTGTCTCCTGTCCCTCACTGGGTGTGACTCCTGTCCCTCACTACGTGACTCCTGTCCTCACTGGGAGTGACTCCTGTCCCTCACTACATGTGACTCCTGTCCCTCACTGGGTGTGACTCCTGTCCCTTACTGGGTGTGTCTCCTGTCCCTCACTGGGTGTGACTCCTGTCCCTTACTGGGTGTGACTCCTGTCTCTCACTACGTGACTCCTGTCCTCACTGGGTGCGACTCCTGTCCCTCACTGGGTGTGACTCCTGTCCCTCAATGGGAGTGTCTCCTGTCCCTCATTACATGTGACTCCTGTCCTCACTGGGTGTGACTCCTGTCCCTCACTGGGTGTGTCTCCTGTCCCTCACTGAGTGTGACTCCTGTCCCTCACTGGGTGTGACTCCTGTCCATCACTGGGTGTGACTCCTGTCCCTCACTGCGTGTGCCTCCTTACCCTCACTACATGTGACTCCTGTTCTCACTGGGTATGACTCCTGTCCCTCACTGGGTGTGACTCCTGTCCCTCACTGGGTGTGTTTCCTGTCCCTCACTACATGTGACTCCTGTCCCTCACTGGGTGTGACTCCTGTCCTCACTGGGTGTGTCTCCTGTCCCTCACTGAGTGTGACTCCTGTCCCTCACTGGGTGTGTCTCCTGTCCCTCACTGGGTGTGACTTCTGTCCTTCACTGGGTGTGTTACCTGTCCCTCACTACATGTGACTCCTGTCCCTCACTGAGTGTGACTCCTGTCCCTCACTGGGTGTGTCTCCTGTCCCTCACTGGGTGTGACTTCTGTCCTTCACTGAGTGTGTTACCTGTCCCTCACTACATGTGACTCCTGTCCCTCACTGGGTGTGACTCCTGTCCTCACTGGGTGTGTCTCCTGTCCCTCACTGGGTGTGACTCCTGTCCCTCACTACATGTGACTCCTGTGCTCACTGGGTGTGTCTCCTGTCCCTCGCTGGGAGTGACTCCTGTCCCTCACTACGTGACTCATGTCCCTCACTACATGACTCCTGTCCCTCACTGGGTGTGTCTCCTGTCGCTCACTGGTTGTGACTTCTGTCCCTCACTGGGTGTGTCTCCTGTCGCTCACTACGTCACTCCTGTCCCTCACTGGGTGTGTCTCCTGTCGCTCACTGGGTGTGACTTCTGTCCCTCACTGGGTCTGACTCCTGTCCCTCACTACGTGACTCCTGTCCCTCACTGGGTGTGACTCCAGTCCCTCACTGGGTGTGACTCCTGCCCTTCACTGGATGTGTCACCTGTCCCTCACTACAAGTGACTCCTGTCCTCACTGGGTGTGACTCCTGTCCCTCACTGGGTGTGTCTCCTGTCCCTCACTGGGTGTGACTCCTGTCCTTCACTGTGTGTGTCACCTGTCCCTCACTACATGACTCCTGTCCCTCACTACATGACTGCTGTCCCTCACTGGGTGTGTCTCCTGTCCCTCACTGGGTGTGTCTCCTGTCCCTCACTGCATGTGTCTCCTGTCCCTCACTGGGTGTTACTCCTGTCCCTCACTGGGTGTGACTCCTGTCCCTCACTGGGTGTGACTCCTGTCCCAAACTGGGTGTGTCTCCTGTCCCGCACTGGTTGTGACTTCTGTCCCTCACTATTTGTGTCTCCTGTCGCTCACTGAGTGTGACTCCTGTCCCTCACTGGGTGTGACTCCTGTCCTCACTGGGTGTGTCTCCTGTCCCTCACTGGGTGTATCTCCTGTCCCTCACTACATGTGACTCCTGTCCCTCACTGGGTGTGACTCCTGTCCTCACTGGATATGTCTCCTGTCCCTCACTGAGTGTGACTCCTGTCCCTCACTACATGTGACTCCTGTCCTCACTGGGCGTCACCTGTCCCTCACTACAAATGACTCCTGACCTCACTGGGTGTGACTCCAGTCCCTCACTGGGTGTGTCTCCTGTCCCTCACTGGGTGTGACTTCTGTCCTTCACTGGGTGTGTTACCTGTCCCTCACTACATGTGACTCCTGTCCTCACTGGGTGTGTCTCCTGTCCCTCACTACATGTGACTCCTGTCCCTCACTGGGTGTGTCTCATGACCCACACTGGGTTTGACTCCTATCCCTCACTGGGTGTGTCTCCTGTCCCTCACTACAAGTGACTCCTGTCCCTCACTGTGTGTGACTCCTGTCCCTCACTACATGTGACTCCTGTCCCTCACTGGGTGTGACTCCTGTCCCTCACTGGGTGTGACTCCTGTCCCTCACTGGGTGTGTCTCCTGTCCCTCACTGGGTGTGTCTCCTGTCCCTCACTGGGTGTGTCTCCTGTCCCTCACTGGGTGTGACTCCTGTCCCTCACTGGGTGTGACTCCTGTCCCTCACTGGGTGTGTCTCCTATCCCTCACTGGGTGTGACTCCTGTCCTCACTGGGTGTGTCCCCTGTCCCTCACAGTGTGTGACTTCTGTCCCTCACTGGGTCTGACTCCTGTCCCTCACTGGGTGTGACTCCTGTCCCTCACTGGGTGTGTCTCCTGTCCCTCACTGGGTGTGACTCCTGTCCCTCACTGAGTGTGTCTCCTGTCCCTCACTACATGTGACTCCTGTCCTCACTGGGTGTGACTCCTGTCCTTCATTGGGCGTGTCTCCTGTCCCTCACTGGGTGTGACTCCTGTCCCTCACTGGGTGTGACTCCTGTCCCTCACTATGTGACTCCTGTCCTCACTGGGTGTGTCTCCTGTCCCTCATTACATATGACTCCTGTCCTCACTGGGTGTGTCTCCTGTCCCTCACTGTGTGTGACTCCAGTCCCTCACTGTGTGTGACTCCTGTCCCTCACTGGGTGTTACTCCTGTCCCTCACTGGGTGCGACTCCTGTCCCTCACTGAGTGTGACTCCTGTCCCTCACTGGGTGTGACTCCTGTCCCTCACTGGGTGTGACATCTGTCCTCACTGGGAGTGACTCATGTCCCTCACTACATGTGACTCCTGTCCTCACTGGGTGTGTCTCCTATCCTTCATTGGGTGTGACTCCTGCCCTTCACTGGATGTGTCACCTGTCCCTCACTGCAAGTGACTCCTGTCCTCACTTGGTGTGACTCCTGTCCGTCACTGGGTGTGTCTCCTGTCCTCACTGGGTGTGACTCCTGTCCTTTACTGGGTGTGTCACCTGTCCCTCACTGGGTGTGACTCCTGTCCCTCACTGGGTGTGTCTCCTGTCCCTCACTGGGTGTGTCTCCTGTCGCTCACTGGGTGTGACTTCTGTCCCTCACTGGGTCTGACTCCTGTCCCTCACTACGTGACTCCTGTCCCTCACTAGCTGTGACTCCTGCCCTTCACTGGATGTGTCACCTGTCCCTCACTGCAAGTGACTCCTGTCCTCACTGGGTGTGACTCCTGTCCCTCACTGGGTGTGTCTCCTGTCCCTCACTGGGTGTGTCACCTGTCCCTCACTACATGTGACTCCTGTCCTCACAGGGTGTGTCTCCTGCCCCTCACTACATGTGACCCCTGTCACTCGCTGGATGTGTATCCTGTCCCTCACTGGGTGTGAATCCTGTCCCTCACTGGGTGTGTCTCCTGTCCCTCACTGGGTGTGTCTCCTGTCCCTCACTTGGTGTGACTCCTGTCCCTCACTACATGTGACTCCTGTCCTCACTGGGTGTGACTCCTGTCCTTCACTGGGTGTGTCTCCTGTCCCTCACTGGGTGTGTCTTCTGTCCCTCACTGGATGTGACTCCTGTCCCTCACTGGCTGTTACTCCTGTCCCTCACTGGGTGTGACTCCTGTCCCTCACTACATGTGACTCCTGTCCTCACTGGGTGTGTCTCCTGTCCCTCACTACATGTGACTCCTGTCCCTCACTGAGTGTGTCTTATGACCCTCACTGGGTTTGACTCCTGTCCCTCACTGGGTGTGTCTCCTGTCCCTCACTACAAGTGACTCCTGTCCCTCACTGTGTGTGACTCCTGTCCCTCACTACATGTGACTCCTGTCCCTCACTGGGTGTGACTCCTGTCCCTCACTGGGTGTGACTCCTGTCCCTCACTGGGTGTGTCTCCTGTCCCTCACTACATGTGACTCCTGTCCCTCACTGGGTGTGTGTCCTGTCCCTCACTGGGTGTGTCTCCTGTCCCTCACTGGGTGTGACTCCTGTCCCTCACTGGGTGTGTCTCCTGTCCCTCACTACAAGTGACTCCTGTCCCTCACTGGGTGTGTCTCCTGTCCCTCACTGGGTGTGTCTCCTGTCCCTCACTGGGTGTGGCTCCTGTCCCTCACTGGGTGTGACTCCTGTCCCTCACTGGGTGTGTCACCTGTCCCTCACTACATGTGACTCCTGTCCTCACTGGGTGTGACTCCTGTCCCTCACTACATGTGACGCCTGTCCCTCACTACATGTGACTCGTGTCCTCACTGGGTGTGTCTCCTGTCCCTCACTGGGTGTGACTCCTGTCCCTAACTGGGTGTGTCTCCTGTCCCTCACTGGGTGTGTCTCCTGTCCCTCACTGGGTGTGTCTCCTGTCCCTCACTGCATGTGTCTCCTGTCCCTCACTGGGTGTTACTCCTGTCCCTCACTGGGTGTGACTCCTGTCCCTCACTGGGTGTGACTCCTGTCCCAAACTGGGTGTGTCTCCTGTCCCTCACTGGTTGTGACTTCTGTCCCTCACTGTTTGTGTCTCCTGTCGCTCACTGAGTGTGACTCCTGTCCCTCACTGGGTGTGACTCCTGTCCTCACTGGGTGTGTCTCCTGTCCCTCACTGGGTGTATCTCCTGTCCCTCACTACATGTGACTCCTGTCCCTCACTGGGTGTGACTCCTGTCCTCACTGGATATGTCTCCTGTCCCTCACTGAGTGTGACTCCTGTCCCTCACTACATGTGACTCCTGTCCTCACTGGGCGTCACCTGTCCCTCACTACAAATGACTCCTGACCTCACTGGGTGTGACTCCAGTCCCTCACTGGGTGTGTCTCCTGTCCCTCACTGGGTGTGACTTCTGTCCTTCACTGGGTGTGTCTCATGACCCACACTGGGTTTGACTCCTATCCCTCACTGGGTGTGTCTCCTGTCCCTCACTACAAGTGACTCCTGTCCCTCACTGTGTGTGACTCCTGTCCCTCACTACATGTGACTCCTGTCCCTCACTGGGTGTGACTCCTGTCCCTCACTGGGTGTGACTCCTGTCCCTCACTGGGTGTGTCTCCTGTCCCTCACTGGGTGTGTCTCCTGTCCCTCACTGGGTGTGACTCCTGTCCCTCACTGGGTGTGACTCCTGTCCCTCACTGGGTGTGTCTCCTATCCCTCACTGGGTGTGACTCCTGTCCTCACTGGGTGTGTCCCCTGTCCCTCACAGGGTGTGACTTCTGTCCCTCACTGGGTCTGACTCCTGTCCCTCACTGGGTGTGACTCCTGTCCCTCACTGGGTGTGTCTCCTGTCCCTCACTGGGTGTGTCTCCTGTCCCTCACTGGGTGTGACTCCTGTCCCTCACTGAGTGTGTCTCCTGTCCCTCACTACATGTGACTCCTGTCCTCACTGGGTGTGACTCCTGTCCTTCATTGGGCGTGTCTCCTGTCCCTCACTGGGTGTGACTCCTGTCCCTCACTGGGTGTGACTCCTGTCCCTCACTATGTGACTCCTGTCCTCACTGGGTGTGTCTCCTGTCCCTCATTACATATGACTCCTGTCCTCACTGGGTGTGTCTCCTGTCCCTCACTGGGTGTGACTCCAGTCCCTCACTGTGTGTGACTCCTGTCCCTCACTGGGTGTTACTCCTGTCCCTCACTGGGTGCAACTCCTGTCCCTCACTGAGTGTGACTCCTGTCCCTCACTGGGTGTGACTCCTGTCCCTCACTGGGTGTGACATCTGTCCTCACTGGGAGTGACTCATGTCCCTCACTACATGTGACTCCTGTCCTCACTGGGTGTGTCTCCTATCCTTCACTGGGTGTGACTCCTGTCCCTCACTGGGTGTGAATCCTGTCCCTCACTAAGTGTGTCTCCTGTCCCTCACTACATGTGACTCCTGTGCTCACTGGGTGTGTCTCCTGTCCCTCGCTGGGACTGACTCCTGTCCCTCACTACGTGACTCCTGTCCCTCACTACGTGACTCCTGTCCCTCACTGGGTGTGACTCCTGCCCTTCACTGGATGTGTCACCTGTCCCTCACTGCAAGTGACTCCTGTCCTCACTGGGTGTGACTCCTGTCCGTCACTGGGTGTGTCTCCTGTCCTCACTGGGTGTGACTCCTGTCCTTTACTGGGTGTGTCACCTGTCCCTCACTGGGTGTGACTCCTGTCCCTCACTGGGTGTGTCTCCTGTCCCTCACTGGGTGTGTCTCCTGTCCCTCACTGGGTGTGTCTCCTGTCGCTCACTGGGTGTGACTTCTGTCCCTCACTGGGTCTGACTCCTGTCCCTCACTACGTGACTCCTGTCCCTCACTAGCTGTGACTCCTGCCCTTCACTGGATGTGTCACCTGTCCCTCACTGCAAGTGACTCCTGTCCTCACTGGGTGTGACTCCTGTCCCTCACTGGGTGTGTCTCCTGTCCTCACTGGGTGTGACTCCTGTCCTTTACTGGGTGTGTCTCCTGTCCCTCACTGGGTGTGACTCCTGTCCCTCACTGGGTGTGTCTCCTGTCCCTCACTGGGTGTGTCACCTGTCCCTCACTACATGTGACTCCTGTCCTCACAGGGTGTGTCTCCTGCCCCTCACTACATGTGACCCCTGTCACTCGCTGGATGTGTATCCTGTCCCTCACTGGGTGTGAATCCTGTCCCTCACTGGGTGTGTCTCCTGTCCCTCACTGGGTGTGTCTCCTGTCCCTCACTGGGTGTGACTCCTGTCCCTCACTACATGTGACTCCTGTCCTCACTGGGTGTGACTCCTGTCCTTCACTGGGTGTGTCTCCTGTCCCTCACTGGGTGTGTCTCCTGTCCCTCACTGGATGTGACTCCTGTCCCTCACTGGCTGTTACTCCTGTCCCTCACTGGGTGTGACTCCTGTCCCTCACTACATGTGACTCCTGTCCTCACTGGGTGTGTCTCCTGTCCCTCACTACATGTGACTCCTGTCCCTCACTGAGTGTGTCTTATGACCCTCACTGGGTTTGACTCCTGTCCCTCACTGGGTGTGTCTCCTGTCCCTCACTACAAGTGACTCCTGTCCCTCACTACAAGTGACTCCTGTCCCTCACTACATGTGACTCCTGTCCCTCACTGGGTGTGACTCCTGTCCCTCACTGGGTGTGACTCCTGTCCCTCACTGGGTATGTCTCCTGTCCCTCACTACATGTGACTCCTGTCCCTCACTGGGTGTGTGTCCTGTCCCTCACTGGGTGTGTCTCCTGTCCCTCACTGGGTGTGACTCCTGTCCCTCACTGGGTGTGTCTCCTGTCCCTCACTGGGTGTGTCTCCTGTCCCTCACTGGGTGTGGCTCCTGTCCCTCACTGGGTGTGACTCCTGTCCCTCACTGGGTGTGTCACCTGTCCCTCACTACATGTGACTCCTGTCCTCACTGGGTGTGACTCCTGTCCCTCACTACATGTGACGCCTGTCCCTCACTACATGTGACTCGTGTCCTCACTGGGTGTGTCTCCTGTCCCTCACTGGGTGTGACTCCTGTCCCTAACTGGGTGTGTCTCCTGTCCCTCACTGGGTGTGACTCCTGTCCCTCACTGGATGTGTCACCTGTACCTCACTACATGTGACTCCTGTCCTCACTGGGTGTGACTCCTGTCCCTCACTGGGTCTGACTCCTGTCCCTCACTGGGTGTGACTCCTGTCCCTCACTGGGTGTGTCTCCTGTCCCTCACTGGGTGTGACTCCTGTCCTTCACTGTGTGTGTCACCTGTCCCTCACTACATGACTCCTGTCCCTCACTACATGACTGCTGTCCCTCACTGGGTGTGTCTCCTGTCCCTCACTGGGTGTGTCTCCTGTCCCTCACTGCATGTGTCTCCTGTCCCTCACTGGGTGTTACTCCTGTCCCTCACTGGGTGTGACTCCTGTCCCTCACTGGGTGTGACTCCTGTCCCAAACTGGGTGTGTCTCCTGTCCCGCACTGGTTGTGACTTCTGTCCCTCACTATTTGTGTCTCCTGTCGCTCACTGAGTGTGACTCCTGTCCCTCACTGGGTGTGACTCCTGTCCTCACTGGGTGTGTCTCCTGTCCCTCACTGGGTGTATCTCCTGTCCCTCACTACATGTGACTCCTGTCCCTCACTGGGTGTGACTCCTGTCCTCACTGGATATGTCTCCTGTCCCTCACTGAGTGTGACTCCTGTCCCTCACTACATGTGACTCCTGTCCTCACTGGGCGTCACCTGTCCCTCACTACAAATGACTCCTGACCTCACTGGGTGTGACTCCAGTCCCTCACTGGGTGTGTCTCCTGTCCCTCACTGGGTGTGACTTCTGTCCTTCACTGGGTGTGTTACCTGTCCCTCACTACATGTGACTCCTGTCCTCACTGGGTGTGTCTCCTGTCCCTCACTACATGTGACTCCTGTCCCTCACTGGGTGTGTCTCATGACCCACACTGGGTTTGACTCCTATCCCTCACTGGGTGTGTCTCCTGTCCCTCACTACAAGTGACTCCTGTCCCTCACTGTGTGTGACTCCTGTCCCTCACTACATGTGACTCCTGTCCCTCACTGGGTGTGACTCCTGTCCCTCACTGGGTGTGACTCCTGTCCCTCACTGGGTGTGTCTCCTGTCCCTCACTGGGTGTGTCTCCTGTCCCTCACTGGGTGTGTCTCCTGTCCCTCACTGGGTGTGACTCCTGTCCCTCACTGGGTGTGACTCCTGTCCCTCACTGGGTGTGTCTCCTATCCCTCACTGGGTGTGACTCCTGTCCTCACTGGGTGTGTCCCCTGTCCCTCACAGTGTGTGACTTCTGTCCCTCACTGGGTCTGACTCCTGTCCCTCACTGGGTGTGACTCCTGTCCCTCACTGGGTGTGTCTCCTGTCCCTCACTGGGTGTGACTCCTGTCCCTCACTGAGTGTGTCTCCTGTCCCTCACTACATGTGACTCCTGTCCTCACTGGGTGTGACTCCTGTCCTTCATTGGGCGTGTCTCCTGTCCCTCACTGGGTGTGACTCCTGTCCCTCACTGGGTGTGACTCCTGTCCCTCACTATGTGACTCCTGTCCTCACTGGGTGTGTCTCCTGTCCCTCATTACATATGACTCCTGTCCTCACTGGGTGTGTCTCCTGTCCCTCACTGTGTGTGACTCCAGTCCCTCACTGTGTGTGACTCCTGTCCCTCACTGGGTGTTACTCCTGTCCCTCACTGGGTGCGACTCCTGTCCCTCACTGAGTGTGACTCCTGTCCCTCACTGGGTGTGACTCCTGTCCCTCACTGGGTGTGACATCTGTCCTCACTGGGAGTGACTCATGTCCCTCACTACATGTGACTCCTGTCCTCACTGGGTGTGTCTCCTATCCTTCATTGGGTGTGACTCCTGTCCCTCACTGGGTGTGAATCCTGTCCCTCACTAAGTGTGTCTCCTGTCCCTCACTACATGTGAATCCTGTGCTCACTGGGTGTGTCTCCTGTCCCTCACTGGGTGTGTCTCCTGTCCCTCACTACATGTGACTCCTGTGCTCACTGGGTGTGTCTCCTGTCCCTCGCTGGGACTGACTCCTGTCCCTCACTACGTGACTCCTGTCCCTCACTCCGTGACTCCTGTCCCTCACTGGGTGTGACTCCTGCCCTTCACTGGATGTGTCACCTGTCCCTCACTGCAAGTGACTCCTGTCCTCACTGGGTGTGACTCCTGTCCGTCACTGGGTGTGTCTCCTGTCCTCACAGGGTGTGACTCCTGTCCTTTACTGGGTGTGTCACCTGTCCCTCACTGGGTGTGACTCCTGTCCCTCACTGGGTGTGTCTCCTGTCCCTCACTGGGTGTGTCTCCTGTCGCTCACTGGGTGTGACTTCTGTCCCTCACTGGGTCTGACTCCTGTCCCTCACTACGTGACTCCTGTCCCTCACTAGCTGTGACTCCTGCCCTTCACTGGATGTGTCACCTGTCCCTCACTGCAAGTGACTCCTGTCCTCACTGGGTGTGACTCCTGTCCCTCACTGGGTGTGTCTCCTGTCCCTCACTGGGTGTGTCACCTGTCCCTCACTACATGTGACTCCTGTCCTCACAGGGTGTGTCTCCTGCCCCTCACTACATGTGACCCCTGTCACTCGCTGGATGTGTATCCTGTCCCTCACTGGGTGTGAATCCTGTCCCTCACTGGGTGTGTCTCCTGTCCCTCACTGGGTGTGTCTCCTGTCCCTCACTTGGTGTGACTCCTGTCCCTCACTACATGTGACTCCTGTCCTCACTGGGTGTGACTCCTGTCCTTCACTGGGTGTGTCTCCTGTCCCTCACTGGGTGTGTCTCCTGTCCCTCACTGGGTGTGACTCCTGTCCCTCACTGGGTGTGACTCCTGTCCCTCACTGGGTGTGACTCCTGTCCCTCACTGGGTGTGTCTCCTGTCCCTCACTACATGTGACTCCTGTCCCTCACTGGGTGTGTGTCCTGTCCCTCACTGGGTGTGTCTCCTGTCCCTCACTGGGTGTGACTCCTGTCCCTCACTGGGTGTGTCTCCTGTCCCTCACTACAAGTGACTCCTGTCCCTCACTGGGTGTGTCTCCTGTCCCTCACTGGGTGTGTCTCCTGTCCCTCACTGGGTGTGGCTCCTGTCCCTCACTGGGTGTGACTCCTGTCCCTCACTGGGTGTGTCACCTGTCCCTCACTACATGTGACTCCTGTCCTCACTGGGTGTGACTCCTGTCCCTCACTACATGTGACGCCTGTCCCTCACTACATGTGACTCGTGTCCTCACTGGGTGTGTCTCCTGTCCCTCACTGGGTGTGACTCCTGTCCCTAACTGGGTGTGTCTCCTGTCCCTCACTGGGTGTGTCTCCTGTCCCTCACTGGGTGTGTCTCCTGTCCCTCACTGCATGTGTCTCCTGTCCCTCACTGGGTGTTACTCCTGTCCCTCACTGGGTGTGACTCCTGTCCCTCACTGGGTGTGACTCCTGTCCCAAACTGGGTGTGTCTCCTGTCCCTCACTGGTTGTGACTTCTGTCCCTCACTGTTTGTGTCTCCTGTCGCTCACTGAGTGTGACTCCTGTCCCTCACTGGGTGTGACTCCTGTCCTCACTGGGTGTGTCTCCTGTCCCTCACTGGGTGTATCTCCTGTCCCTCACTACATGTGACTCCTGTCCCTCACTGGGTGTGACTCCTGTCCTCACTGGATATGTCTCCTGTCCCTCACTGAGTGTGACTCCTGTCCCTCACTACATGTGACTCCTGTCCTCACTGGGCGTCACCTGTCCCTCACTACAAATGACTCCTGACCTCACTGGGTGTGACTCCAGTCCCTCACTGGGTGTGTCTCCTGTCCCTCACTGGGTGTGACTTCTGTCCTTCACTGGGTGTGTCTCATGACCCACACTGGGTTTGACTCCTATCCCTCACTGGGTGTGTCTCCTGTCCCTCACTACAAGTGACTCCTGTCCCTCACTGTGTGTGACTCCTGTCCCTCACTACATGTGACTCCTGTCCCTCACTGGGTGTGACTCCTGTCCCTCACTGGGTGTGACTCCTGTCCCTCACTGGGTGTGTCTCCTGTCCCTCACTGGGTGTGTCTCCTGTCCCTCACTGGGTGTGACTCCTGTCCCTCACTGGGTGTGACTCCTGTCCCTCACTGGGTGTGTCTCCTATCCCTCACTGGGTGTGACTCCTGTCCTCACTGGGTGTGTCCCCTGTCCCTCACAGGGTGTGACTTCTGTCCCTCACTGGGTCTGACTCCTGTCCCTCACTGGGTGTGACTCCTGTCCCTCACTGGGTGTGTCTCCTGTCCCTCACTGGGTGTGTCTCCTGTCCCTCACTGGGTGTGACTCCTGTCCCTCACTGAGTGTGTCTCCTGTCCCTCACTACATGTGACTCCTGTCCTCACTGGGTGTGACTCCTGTCCTTCATTGGGCGTGTCTCCTGTCCCTCACTGGGTGTGACTCCTGTCCCTCACTGGGTGTGACTCCTGTCCCTCACTATGTGACTCCTGTCCTCACTGGGTGTGTCTCCTGTCCCTCATTACATATGACTCCTGTCCTCACTGGGTGTGTCTCCTGTCCCTCACTGGGTGTGACTCCAGTCCCTCACTGTGTGTGACTCCTGTCCCTCACTGGGTGTTACTCCTGTCCCTCACTGGGTGCAACTCCTGTCCCTCACTGAGTGTGACTCCTGTCCCTCACTGGGTGTGACTCCTGTCCCTCACTGGGTGTGACATCTGTCCTCACTGGGAGTGACTCATGTCCCTCACTACATGTGACTCCTGTCCTCACTGGGTGTGTCTCCTATCCTTCACTGGGTGTGACTCCTGTCCCTCACTGGGTGTGAATCCTGTCCCTCACTAAGTGTGTCTCCTGTCCCTCACTACATGTGAATCCTGTGCTCACTGGGTGTGTCTCCTGTCCCTCACTGGGTGTGTCTCCTGTCCCTCACTACATGTGACTCCTGTGCTCACTGGGTGTGTCTCCTGTCCCTCGCTGGGACTGACTCCTGTCCCTCACTACGTGACTCCTGTCCCTCACTACGTGACTCCTGTCCCTCACTGGGTGTGACTCCTGCCCTTCACTGGATGTGTCACCTGTCCCTCACTGCAAGTGACTCCTGTCCTCACTGGGTGTGACTCCTGTCCGTCACTGGGTGTGTCTCCTGTCCTCACTGGGTGTGACTCCTGTCCTTTACTGGGTGTGTCACCTGTCCCTCACTGGGTGTGACTCCTGTCCCTCACTGGGTGTGTCTCCTGTCCCTCACTGGGTGTGTCTCCTGTCCCTCACTGGGTGTGTCTCCTGTCGCTCACTGGGTGTGACTTCTGTCCCTCACTGGGTCTGACTCCTGTCCCTCACTACGTGACTCCTGTCCCTCACTAGCTGTGACTCCTGCCCTTCACTGGATGTGTCACCTGTCCCTCACTGCAAGTGACTCCTGTCCTCACTGGGTGTGACTCCTGTCCCTCACTGGGTGTGTCTCCTGTCCTCACTGGGTGTGACTCCTGTCCTTTACTGGGTGTGTCTCCTGTCCCTCACTGGGTGTGACTCCTGTCCCTCACTGGGTGTGTCTCCTGTCCCTCACTGGGTGTGTCACCTGTCCCTCACTACATGTGACTCCTGTCCTCACAGGGTGTGTCTCCTGCCCCTCACTACATGTGACCCCTGTCACTCGCTGGATGTGTATCCTGTCCCTCACTGGGTGTGAATCCTGTCCCTCACTGGGTGTGTCTCCTGTCCCTCACTGGGTGTGTCTCCTGTCCCTCACTGGGTGTGACTCCTGTCCCTCACTACATGTGACTCCTGTCCTCACTGGGTGTGACTCCTGTCCTTCACTGGGTGTGTCTCCTGTCCCTCACTGGGTGTGTCTCCTGTCCCTCACTGGATGTGACTCCTGTCCCTCACTGGCTGTTACTCCTGTCCCTCACTGGGTGTGACTCCTGTCCCTCACTACATGTGACTCCTGTCCTCACTGGGTGTGTCTCCTGTCCCTCACTACATGTGACTCCTGTCCCTCACTGAGTGTGTCTTATGACCCTCACTGGGTTTGACTCCTGTCCCTCACTGGGTGTGTCTCCTGTCCCTCACTACAAGTGACTCCTGTCCCTCACTACAAGTGACTCCTGTCCCTCACTACATGTGACTCCTGTCCCTCACTGGGTGTGACTCCTGTCCCTCACTGGGTGTGACTCCTGTCCCTCACTGGGTGTGTCTCCTGTCCCTCACTACATGTGACTCCTGTCCCTCACTGGGTGTGTGTCCTGTCCCTCACTGGGTGTGTCTCCTGTCCCTCACTGGGTGTGACTCCTGTCCCTCACTGGGTGTGTCTCCTGTCCCTCACTGGGTGTGTCTCCTGTCCCTCACTGGGTGTGGCTCCTGTCCCTCACTGGGTGTGACTCCTGTCCCTCACTGGGTGTGTCACCTGTCCCTCACTACATGTGACTCCTGTCCTCACTGGGTGTGACTCCTGTCCCTCACTACATGTGACGCCTGTCCCTCACTACATGTGACTCGTGTCCTCACTGGGTGTGTCTCCTGTCCCTCACTGGGTGTGACTCCTGTCCCTAACTGGGTGTGTCTCCTGTCCCTCACTGGGTGTGACTCCTGTCCCTCACTGGATGTGTCACCTGTACCTCACTACATGTGACTCCTGTCCTCACTGGGTGTGACTCCTGTCCCTCACTGGGTGTGTCTCCTGTCCCCACTGGGTGTGTCTCCCGTCCCTCACTGGGTGTGACTCCTGTCCCTCACTACGTGACTCCTGTCCTCACTGGGAGTGACACCTGTCCCTCACTACATGTGAATCCTGTCCCTCACTGGGTGTGACTCCTGTCCCTCACTGGGTGTGTCTCCTGTCCCTCACAGGGTGTGACTCCTGTCCCTCACTGGGTGTGACTCCTGTCTCTCACTACGTGACTCCTGTCCTCACTGGGTGTGACTCCTGTCCCTCACTGGGTGTGACTCCTGTCCCTCACTGCATGACTCCTGTCCCTCACTACATGTGACTCCTGTCCTCACTGGGTGTGTCTCCTGTCCCTCACTGGGTGTGAATCCTGTCCCTCACTGGGTGTGTCACCTGTCCCTCACTGGGTGTGACACCTGTCCCTCACTGGGTGTGACTCCTGTCCCTCACTACATGTGACTCCTGTCCTCACTACATGTGACTCCAGTCCTCACTGGGTATGACTCCTGTCCCTCACTGGGTGTGACTCCTGTCCCTCACTGGGTGTGACTCCTGTCCCTCACTGCATGACTCCTGTCCCTCACCACATGTGACTCCTGTCCACACTGGGTGTGTCTCCTGTCCCTCACTGGGTGTGACTCCTGTCCCTCACTGGGTGTGAATCCTGTCCCTCACTGGGTGTGTCTCCTGTCCCTCACTGGGTGTGACTCCTGTCCCTCACTGGGTGTGAATCCTGTCCCTCACTAAGTGTGTCTCCTGTCCCTCACTACATGTGAATCCTGTGCTCACTGGGTGTGTCTCCTGTCCCTCACTGGGTGTGTCTCCTGTCCCTCACTACATGTGACTCCTGTGCTCACTGGGTGTGTCTCCTGTCCCTCGCTGGGACTGACTCCTGTCCCTCACTACGTGACTCCTGTCCCTCACTCCGTGACTCCTGTCCCTCACTGGGTGTGACTCCTGCCCTTCACTGGATGTGTCACCTGTCCCTCACTGCAAGTGACTCCTGTCCTCACTGGGTGTGACTCCTGTCCGTCACTGGGTGTGTCTCCTGTCCTCACTGGGTGTGACTCCTGTCCTTTACTGGGTGTGTCACCTGTCCCTCACTGGGTGTGACTCCTGTCCCTCACTGGGTGTGTCTCCTGTCCCTCACTGGGTGTGTCTCCTGTCGCTCACTGGGTGTGACTTCTGTCCCTCACTGGGTCTGACTCCTGTCCCTCACTACGTGACTCCTGTCCCTCACTAGCTGTGACTCCTGCCCTTCACTGGATGTGTCACCTGTCCCTCACTGCAAGTGACTCCTGTCCTCACTGGGTGTGACTCCTGTCCCTCACTGGGTGTGTCTCCTGTCCCTCACTGGGTGTGTCACCTGTCCCTCACTACATGTGACTCCTGTCCTCACAGGGTGTGTCTCCTGCCCCTCACTACATGTGACCCCTGTCACTCGCTGGATGTGTATCCTGTCCCTCACTGGGTGTGAATCCTGTCCCTCACTGGGTGTGTCTCCTGTCCCTCACTGGGTGTGTCTCCTGTCCCTCACTGGGTGTGACTCCTGTCCCTCACTACATGTGACTCCTGTCCTCACTGGGTGTGACTCCTGTCCTTCACTGGGTGTGTCTCCTGTCCCTCACTGGGTGTGTCTCCTGTCCCTCACTGGATGTGACTCCTGTCCCTCACTGGCTTTTACTCCTGTCCCTCACTGGGTGTGACTTCTGTCCTTCACTGAGTGTGTTACCTGTCCCTCACTACATGTGACTCCTGTCCCTCACTGGGTGTGACTCCTGTCCTCACTGGGTGTGTCTCCTGTCCCTCACTGGGTGTGACTCCTGTCCCTCACTACATGTGACTCCTGTGCTCACTGGGTGTGTCTCCTGTCCCTCGCTGGGAGTGACTCCTGTCCCTCACTACGTGACTCATGTCCCTCACTACATGACTCCTGTCCCTCACTGGGTGTGTCTCCTGTCGCTCACTGGTTGTGACTTCTGTCCCTCACTGGGTGTGTCTCCTGTCGCTCACTACGTCACTCCTGTCCCTCACTGGGTGTGTCTCCTGTCGCTCACTGGGTGTGACTTCTGTCCCTCACTGGGTCTGACTCCTGTCCCTCACTACGTGACTCCTGTCCCTCACTGGGTGTGACTCCAGTCCCTCACTGGGTGTGACTCCTGCCCTTCACTGGATGTGTCACCTGTCCCTCACTACAAGTGACTCCTGTCCTCACTGGGTGTGACTCCTGTCCCTCACTGGGTGTGTCTCCTGTCCCTCACTGGGTGTGACTCCTGTCCTTCACTGTGTGTGTCACCTGTCCCTCACTACATGACTCCTGTCCCTCACTACATGACTGCTGTCCCTCACTGGGTGTGTCTCCTGTCCCTCACTGGGTGTGTCTCCTGTCCCTCACTGCATGTGTCTCCTGTCCCTCACTGGGTGTTACTCCTGTCCCTCACTGGGTGTGACTCCTGTCCCTCACTGGGTGTGACTCCTGTCCCAAACTGGGTGTGTCTCCTGTCCCGCACTGGTTGTGACTTCTGTCCTTCACTATTTGTGTCTCCTGTCGCTCACTGAGTGTGACTCCTGTCCCTCACTGGGTGTGACTCCTGTCCTCACTGGGTGTGTCTCCTGTCCCTCACTGGGTGTATCTCCTGTCCCTCACTACATGTGACTCCTGTCCCTCACTGGGTGTGACTCCTGTCCTCACTGGATATGTCTCCTGTCCCTCACTGAGTGTGACTCCTGTCCCTCACTACATGTGACTCCTGTCCTCACTGGGCGTCACCTGTCCCTCACTACAAATGACTCCTGACCTCACTGGGTGTGACTCCAGTCCCTCACTGGGTGTGTCTCCTGTCCCTCACTGGGTGTGACTTCTGTCCTTCACTGGGTGTGTTACCTGTCCCTCACTACATGTGACTCCTGTCCTCACTGGGTGTGTCTCCTGTCCCTCACTACATGTGACTCCTGTCCCTCACTGGGTGTGTCTCATGACCCACACTGGGTTTGACTCCTATCCCTCACTGGGTGTGTCTCCTGTCCCTCACTACAAGTGACTCCTGTCCCTCACTGTGTGTGACTCCTGTCCCTCACTACATGTGACTCCTGTCCCTCACTGGGTGTGACTCCTGTCCCTCACTGGGTGTGACTCCTGTCCCTCACTGGGTGTGTCTCCTGTCCCTCACTGGGTGTGTCTCCTGTCCCTCACTGGGTGTGTCTCCTGTCCCTCACTGGGTGTGACTCCTGTCCCTCACTGGGTGTGACTCCTGTCCCTCACTGGGTGTGTCTCCTATCCCTCACTGGGTGTGACTCCTGTCCTCACTGGGTGTGTCCCCTGTCCCTCACAGTGTGTGACTTCTGTCCCTCACTGGGTCTGACTCCTGTCCCTCACTGGGTGTGACTCCTGTCCCTCACTGGGTGTGTCTCCTGTCCCTCACTGGGTGTGACTCCTGTCCCTCACTGAGTGTGTCTCCTGTCCCTCACTACATGTGACTCCTGTCCTCACTGGGTGTGACTCCTGTCCTTCATTGGGCGTGTCTCCTGTCCCTCACTGGGTGTGACTCCTGTCCCTCACTGGGTGTGACTCCTGTCCCTCACTATGTGACTCCTGTCCTCACTGGGTGTGTCTCCTGTCCCTCATTACATATGACTCCTGTCCTCACTGGGTGTGTCTCCTGTCCCTCACTGGGTGTGACTCCAGTCCCTCACTGTGTGTGACTCCTGTCCCTCACTGGGTGTTACTCCTGTCCCTCACTGGGTGCGACTCCTGTCCCTCACTGAGTGTGACTCCTGTCCCTCACTGGGTGTGACTCCTGTCCCTCACTGGGTGTGACATCTGTCCTCACTGGGAGTGACTCATGTCCCTCACTACATGTGACTCCTGTCCTCACTGGGTGTGTCTCCTATCCTTCATTGGGTGTGACTCCTGTCCCTCACTGGGTGTGAATCCTGTCCCTCACTAAGTGTGTCTCCTGTCCCTCACTACATGTGAATCCTGTGCTCACTGGGTGTGTCTCCTGTCCCTCACTGGGTGTGTCTCCTGTCCCTCACTACATGTGACTCCTGTCCTCACTGGGTGTGTCTCCTGTCCCTCACTGGGTGTGAATCCTGTCCCTCACTGGGTGTGTCACCTGTCCCTCACTGGGTGTGACACCTGTCCCTCACTGGGTGTGACTCCTGTCCCTCACTACATGTGACTCCTGTCCTCACTACATGTGACTCCAGTCCTCACTGGGTATGACTCCTGTCCCTCACTGGGTGTGACTCCTGTCCCTCACTGGGTGTGACTCCTGTCCCTCACTGCATGACTCCTGTCCCTCACCACATGTGACTCCTGTCCACACTGGGTGTGTCTCCTGTCCCTCACTGGGTGTGACTCCTGTCCCTCACTGGGTGTGAATCCTGTCCCTCACTGGGTGTGTCTCCTGTCCCTCACTGGGTGTGACTCCTGTCCCTCACTGGGTGTGAATCCTGTCCCTCACTAAGTGTGTCTCCTGTCCCTCACTACATGTGAATCCTGTGCTCACTGGGTGTGTCTCCTGTCCCTCACTGGGTGTGTCTCCTGTCCCTCACTACATGTGACTCCTGTGCTCACTGGGTGTGTCTCCTGTCCCTCGCTGGGACTGACTCCTGTCCCTCACTACGTGACTCCTGTCCCTCACTCCGTGACTCCTGTCCCTCACTGGGTGTGACTCCTGCCCTTCACTGGATGTGTCACCTGTCCCTCACTGCAAGTGACTCCTGTCCTCACTGGGTGTGACTCCTGTCCGTCACTGGGTGTGTCTCCTGTCCTCACTGGGTGTGACTCCTGTCCTTTACTGGGTGTGTCACCTGTCCCTCACTGGGTGTGACTCCTGTCCCTCACTGGGTGTGTCTCCTGTCCCTCACTGGGTGTGTCTCCTGTCGCTCACTGGGTGTGACTTCTGTCCCTCACTGGGTCTGACTCCTGTCCCTCACTACGTGACTCCTGTCCCTCACTAGCTGTGACTCCTGCCCTTCACTGGATGTGTCACCTGTCCCTCACTGCAAGTGACTCCTGTCCTCACTGGGTGTGACTCCTGTCCCTCACTGGGTGTGTCTCCTGTCCCTCACTGGGTGTGTCACCTGTCCCTCACTACATGTGACTCCTGTCCTCACAGGGTGTGTCTCCTGCCCCTCACTACATGTGACCCCTGTCACTCGCTGGATGTGTATCCTGTCCCTCACTGGGTGTGAATCCTGTCCCTCACTGGGTGTGTCTCCTGTCCCTCACTGGGTGTGTCTCCTGTCCCTCACTTGGTGTGACTCCTGTCCCTCACTACATGTGACTCCTGTCCTCACTGGGTGTGACTCCTGTCCTTCACTGGGTGTGTCTCCTGTCCCTCACTGGGTGTGTCTTCTGTCCCTCACTGGATGTGACTCCTGTCCCTCACTGGCTGTTACTCCTGTCCCTCACTGGGTGTGACTCCTGTCCCTCACTACATGTGACTCCTGTCCTCACTGGGTGTGTCTCCTGTCCCTCACTACATGTGACTCCTGTCCCTCACTGAGTGTGTCTTATGACCCTCACTGGGTTTGACTCCTGTCCCTCACTGGGTGTGTCTCCTGTCCCTCACTACAAGTGACTCCTGTCCCTCACTGTGTGTGACTCCTGTCCCTCACTACATGTGACTCCTGTCCCTCACTGGGTGTGACTCCTGTCCCTCACTGGGTGTGACTCCTGTCCCTCACTGGGTGTGTCTCCTGTCCCTCACTACATGTGACTCCTGTCCCTCACTGGGTGTGTGTCCTGTCCCTCACTGGGTGTGTCTCCTGTCCCTCACTGGGTGTGACTCCTGTCCCTCACTGGGTGTGTCTCCTGTCCCTCACTACAAGTGACTCCTGTCCCTCACTGGGTGTGTCTCCTGTCCCTCACTGGGTGTGTCTCCTGTCCCTCACTGGGTGTGGCTCCTGTCCCTCACTGGGTGTGACTCCTGTCCCTCACTGGGTGTGTCACCTGTCCCTCACTACATGTGACTCCTGTCCTCACTGGGTGTGACTCCTGTCCCTCACTACATGTGACGCCTGTCCCTCACTACATGTGACTCGTGTCCTCACTGGGTGTGTCTCCTGTCCCTCACTGGGTGTGACTCCTGTCCCTAACTGGGTGTGTCTCCTGTCCCTCACTGGGTGTGTCTCCTGTCCCTCACTGGGTGTGTCTCCTGTCCCTCACTGCATGTGTCTCCTGTCCCTCACTGGGTGTTACTCCTGTCCCTCACTGGGTGTGACTCCTGTCCCTCACTGGGTGTGACTCCTGTCCCAAACTGGGTGTGTCTCCTGTCCCTCACTGGTTGTGACTTCTGTCCCTCACTGTTTGTGTCTCCTGTCGCTCACTGAGTGTGACTCCTGTCCCTCACTGGGTGTGACTCCTGTCCTCACTGGGTGTGTCTCCTGTCCCTCACTGGGTGTATCTCCTGTCCCTCACTACATGTGACTCCTGTCCCTCACTGGGTGTGACTCCTGTCCTCACTGGATATGTCTCCTGTCCCTCACTGAGTGTGACTCCTGTCCCTCACTACATGTGACTCCTGTCCTCACTGGGCGTCACCTGTCCCTCACTACAAATGACTCCTGACCTCACTGGGTGTGACTCCAGTCCCTCACTGGGTGTGTCTCCTGTCCCTCACTGGGTGTGACTTCTGTCCTTCACTGGGTGTGTCTCATGACCCACACTGGGTTTGACTCCTATCCCTCACTGGGTGTGTCTCCTGTCCCTCACTACAAGTGACTCCTGTCCCTCACTGTGTGTGACTCCTGTCCCTCACTACATGTGACTCCTGTCCCTCACTGGGTGTGACTCCTGTCCCTCACTGGGTGTGACTCCTGTCCCTCACTGGGTGTGTCTCCTGTCCCTCACTGGGTGTGTCTCCTGTCCCTCACTGGGTGTGACTCCTGTCCCTCACTGGGTGTGACTCCTGTCCCTCACTGGGTGTGTCTCCTATCCCTCACTGGGTGTGACTCCTGTCCTCACTGGGTGTGTCCCCTGTCCCTCACAGGGTGTGACTTCTGTCCCTCACTGGGTCTGACTCCTGTCCCTCACTGGGTGTGACTCCTGTCCCTCACTGGGTGTGTCTCCTGTCCCTCACTGGGTGTGTCTCCTGTCCCTCACTGGGTGTGACTCCTGTCCCTCACTGAGTGTGTCTCCTGTCCCTCACTACATGTGACTCCTGTCCTCACTGGGTGTGACTCCTGTCCTTCATTGGGCGTGTCTCCTGTCCCTCACTGGATGTGACTCCTGTCCCTCACTGGGTGTGACTCCTGTCCCTCACTATGTGACTCCTGTCCTCACTGGGTGTGTCTCCTGTCCCTCATTACATATGACTCCTGTCCTCACTGGGTGTGTCTCCTGTCCCTCACTGGGTGTGACTCCAGTCCCTCACTGTGTGTGACTCCTGTCCCTCACTGGGTGTTACTCCTGTCCCTCACTGGGTGCGACTCCTGTCCCTCACTGAGTGTGACTCCTGTCCCTCACTGGGTGTGACTCCTGTCCCTCACTGGGTGTGACATCTGTCCTCACTGGGAGTGACTCATGTCCCTCACTACATGTGACTCCTGTCCTCACTGGGTGTGTCTCCTATCCTTCACTGGGTGTGACTCCTGTCCCTCACTGGGTGTGAATCCTGTCCCTCACTAAGTGTGTCTCCTGTCCCTCACTACATGTGAATCCTGTGCTCACTGGGTGTGTCTCCTGTCCCTCACTGGGTGTGTCTCCTGTCCCTCACTACATGTGACTCCTGTGCTCACTGGGTGTGTCTCCTGTCCCTCGCTGGGACTGACTCCTGTCCCTCACTACGTGACTCCTGTCCCTCACTACGTGACTCCTGTCCCTCACTGGGTGTGACTCCTGCCCTTCACTGGATGTGTCACCTGTCCCTCACTGCAAGTGACTCCTGTCCTCACTGGGTGTGACTCCTGTCCGTCACTGGGTGTGTCTCCTGTCCTCACTGGGTGTGACTCCTGTCCTTTACTGGGTGTGTCACCTGTCCCTCACTGGGTGTGACTCCTGTCCCTCACTGGGTGTGTCTCCTGTCCCTCACTGGGTGTGTCTCCTGTCCCTCACTGGGTGTGTCTCCTGTCGCTCACTGGGTGTGACTTCTGTCCCTCACTGGGTCTGACTCCTGTCCCTCACTACGTGACTCCTGTCCCTCACTAGCTGTGACTCCTGCCCTTCACTGGATGTGTCACCTGTCCCTCACTGCAAGTGACTCCTGTCCTCACTGGGTGTGACTCCTGTCCCTCACTGGGTGTGTCTCCTGTCCTCACTGGGTGTGACTCCTGTCCTTTACTGGGTGTGTCTCCTGTCCCTCACTGGGTGTGACTCCTGTCCCTCACTGGGTGTGTCTCCTGTCCCTCACTGGGTGTGTCACCTGTCCCTCACTACATGTGACTCCTGTCCTCACAGGGTGTGTCTCCTGCCCCTCACTACATGTGACCCCTGTCACTCGCTGGATGTGTATCCTGTCCCTCACTGGGTGTGAATCCTGTCCCTCACTGGGTGTGTCTCCTGTCCCTCACTGGGTGTGTCTCCTGTCCCTCACTGGGTGTGACTCCTGTCCCTCACTACATGTGACTCCTGTCCTCACTGGGTGTGACTCCTGTCCTTCACTGGGTGTGTCTCCTGTCCCTCACTGGGTGTGTCTCCTGTCCCTCACTGGATGTGACTCCTGTCCCTCACTGGCTGTTACTCCTGTCCCTCACTGGGTGTGACTCCTGTCCCTCACTACATGTGACTCCTGTCCTCACTGGGTGTGTCTCCTGTCCCTCACTACATGTGACTCCTGTCCCTCACTGAGTGTGTCTTATGACCCTCACTGGGTTTGACTCCTGTCCCTCACTGGGTGTGTCTCCTGTCCCTCACTACAAGTGACTCCTGTCCCTCACTACAAGTGACTCCTGTCCCTCACTACATGTGACTCCTGTCCCTCACTGGGTGTGACTCCTGTCCCTCACTGGGTGTGACTCCTGTCCCTCACTGGGTGTGTCTCCTGTCCCTCACTACATGTGACTCCTGTCCCTCACTGGGTGTGTGTCCTGTCCCTCACTGGGTGTGTCTCCTGTCCCTCACTGGGTGTGACTCCTGTCCCTCACTGGGTGTGTCTCCTGTCCCTCACTGGGTGTGTCTCCTGTCCCTCACTGGGTGTGGCTCCTGTCCCTCACTGGGTGTGACTCCTGTCCCTCACTGGGTGTGTCACCTGTCCCTCACTACATGTGACTCCTGTCCTCACTGGGTGTGACTCCTGTCCCTCACTACATGTGACGCCTGTCCCTCACTACATGTGACTCGTGTCCTCACTGGGTGTGTCTCCTGTCCCTCACTGGGTGTGACTCCTGTCCCTAACTGGGTGTGTCTCCTGTCCCTCACTGGGTGTGACTCCTGTCCCTCACTGGATGTGTCACCTGTACCTCACTACATGTGACTCCTGTCCTCACTGGGTGTGACTCCTGTCCCTCACTGGGTGTGTCTCCTGTCCCCACTGGGTGTGTCTCCCGTCCCTCACTGGGTGTGACTCCTGTCCCTCACTACGTGACTCCTGTCCTCACTGGGAGTGACACCTGTCCCTCACTACATGTGAATCCTGTCCCTCACTGGGTGTGACTCCTGTCCCTCACTGGGTGTGTCTCCTGTCCCTCACAGGGTGTGACTCCTGTCCCTCACTGGGTGTGACTCCTGTCTCTCACTACGTGACTCCTGTCCTCACTGGGTGTGACTCCTGTCCCTCACTGGGTGTGACTCCTGTCCCTCACTGCATGACTCCTGTCCCTCACTACATGTGACTCCTGTCCTCACTGGGTGTGTCTCCTGTCCCTCACTGGGTGTGAATCCTGTCCCTCACTGGGTGTGTCACCTGTCCCTCACTGGGTGTGACACCTGTCCCTCACTGGGTGTGACTCCTGTCCCTCACTACATGTGACTCCTGTCCTCACTACATGTGACTCCAGTCCTCACTGGGTATGACTCCTGTCCCTCACTGGGTGTGACTCCTGTCCCTCACTGGGTGTGACTCCTGTCCCTCACTGCATGACTCCTGTCCCTCACCACATGTGACTCCTGTCCACACTGGGTGTGTCTCCTGTCCCTCACTGGGTGTGACTCCTGTCCCTCACTGGGTGTGAATCCTGTCCCTCACTGGGTGTGTCTCCTGTCCCTCACTGGGTGTGACTCCTGTCCCTCACTGGGTGTGAATCCTGTCCCTCACTAAGTGTGTCTCCTGTCCCTCACTACATGTGAATCCTGTGCTCACTGGGTGTGTCTCCTGTCCCTCACTGGGTGTGTCTCCTGTCCCTCACTACATGTGACTCCTGTGCTCACTGGGTGTGTCTCCTGTCCCTCGCTGGGACTGACTCCTGTCCCTCACTACGTGACTCCTGTCCCTCACTCCGTGACTCCTGTCCCTCACTGGGTGTGACTCCTGCCCTTCACTGGATGTGTCACCTGTCCCTCACTGCAAGTGACTCCTGTCCTCACTGGGTGTGACTCCTGTCCGTCACTGGGTGTGTCTCCTGTCCTCACTGGGTGTGACTCCTGTCCTTTACTGGGTGTGTCACCTGTCCCTCACTGGGTGTGACTCCTGTCCCTCACTGGGTGTGTCTCCTGTCCCTCACTGGGTGTGTCTCCTGTCGCTCACTGGGTGTGACTTCTGTCCCTCACTGGGTCTGACTCCTGTCCCTCACTACGTGACTCCTGTCCCTCACTAGCTGTGACTCCTGCCCTTCACTGGATGTGTCACCTGTCCCTCACTGCAAGTGACTCCTGTCCTCACTGGGTGTGACTCCTGTCCCTCACTGGGTGTGTCTCCTGTCCCTCACTGGGTGTGTCACCTGTCCCTCACTACATGTGACTCCTGTCCTCACAGGGTGTGTCTCCTGCCCCTCACTACATGTGACCCCTGTCACTCGCTGGATGTGTATCCTGTCCCTCACTGGGTGTGAATCCTGTCCCTCACTGGGTGTGACTCCTGTCCTTCATTGGGCGTGTCTCCTGTCCCTCACTGGATGTGACTCCTGTCCCTCACTGGGTGTGACTCCTGTCCCTCACTATGTGACTCCTGTCCTCACTGGGTGTGTCTCCTGTCCCTCATTACATATGACTCCTGTCCTCACTGGGTGTGTCTCCTGTCCCTCACTGGGTGTGACTCCAGTCCCTCACTGTGTGTGACTCCTGTCCCTCACTGGGTGTTACTCCTGTCCCTCACTGGGTGCGACTCCTGTCCCTCACTGAGTGTGACTCCTGTCCCTCACTGGGTGTGACTCCTGTCCCTCACTGGGTGTGACATCTGTCCTCACTGGGAGTGACTCATGTCCCTCACTACATGTGACTCCTGTCCTCACTGGGTGTGTCTCCTATCCTTCACTGGGTGTGACTCCTGTCCCTCACTGGGTGTGAATCCTGTCCCTCACTAAGTGTGTCTCCTGTCCCTCACTACATGTGAATCCTGTGCTCACTGGGTGTGTCTCCTGTCCCTCACTGGGTGTGTCTCCTGTCCCTCACTACATGTGACTCCTGTGCTCACTGGGTGTGTCTCCTGTCCCTCGCTGGGACTGACTCCTGTCCCTCACTACGTGACTCCTGTCCCTCACTACGTGACTCCTGTCCCTCACTGGGTGTGACTCCTGCCCTTCACTGGATGTGTCACCTGTCCCTCACTGCAAGTGACTCCTGTCCTCACTGGGTGTGACTCCTGTCCGTCACTGGGTGTGTCTCCTGTCCTCACTGGGTGTGACTCCTGTCCTTTACTGGGTGTGTCACCTGTCCCTCACTGGGTGTGACTCCTGTCCCTCACTGGGTGTGTCTCCTGTCCCTCACTGGGTGTGTCTCCTGTCCCTCACTGGGTGTGTCTCCTGTCGCTCACTGGGTGTGACTTCTGTCCCTCACTGGGTCTGACTCCTGTCCCTCACTACGTGACTCCTGTCCCTCACTAGCTGTGACTCCTGCCCTTCACTGGATGTGTCACCTGTCCCTCACTGCAAGTGACTCCTGTCCTCACTGGGTGTGACTCCTGTCCCTCACTGGGTGTGTCTCCTGTCCTCACTGGGTGTGACTCCTGTCCTTTACTGGGTGTGTCTCCTGTCCCTCACTGGGTGTGACTCCTGTCCCTCACTGGGTGTGTCTCCTGTCCCTCACTGGGTGTGTCACCTGTCCCTCACTACATGTGACTCCTGTCCTCACAGGGTGTGTCTCCTGCCCCTCACTACATGTGACCCCTGTCACTCGCTGGATGTGTATCCTGTCCCTCACTGGGTGTGAATCCTGTCCCTCACTGGGTGTGTCTCCTGTCCCTCACTGGGTGTGTCTCCTGTCCCTCACTGGGTGTGACTCCTGTCCCTCACTACATGTGACTCCTGTCCTCACTGGGTGTGACTCCTGTCCTTCACTGGGTGTGTCTCCTGTCCCTCACTGGGTGTGTCTCCTGTCCCTCACTGGATGTGACTCCTGTCCCTCACTGGCTGTTACTCCTGTCCCTCACTGGGTGTGACTCCTGTCCCTCACTACATGTGACTCCTGTCCTCACTGGGTGTGTCTCCTGTCCCTCACTACATGTGACTCCTGTCCCTCACTGAGTGTGTCTTATGACCCTCACTGGGTTTGACTCCTGTCCCTCACTGGGTGTGTCTCCTGTCCCTCACTACAAGTGACTCCTGTCCCTCACTACAAGTGACTCCTGTCCCTCACTACATGTGACTCCTGTCCCTCACTGGGTGTGACTCCTGTCCCTCACTGGGTGTGACTCCTGTCCCTCACTGGGTGTGTCTCCTGTCCCTCACTACATGTGACTCCTGTCCCTCACTGGGTGTGTGTCCTGTCCCTCACTGGGTGTGTCTCCTGTCCCTCACTGGGTGTGACTCCTGTCCCTCACTGGGTGTGTCTCCTGTCCCTCACTGGGTGTGTCTCCTGTCCCTCACTGGGTGTGGCTCCTGTCCCTCACTGGGTGTGACTCCTGTCCCTCACTGGGTGTGTCACCTGTCCCTCACTACATGTGACTCCTGTCCTCACTGGGTGTGACTCCTGTCCCTCACTACATGTGACGCCTGTCCCTCACTACATGTGACTCGTGTCCTCACTGGGTGTGTCTCCTGTCCCTCACTGGGTGTGACTCCTGTCCCTAACTGGGTGTGTCTCCTGTCCCTCACTGGGTGTGACTCCTGTCCCTCACTGGATGTGTCACCTGTACCTCACTACATGTGACTCCTGTCCTCACTGGGTGTGACTCCTGTCCCTCACTGGGTGTGTCTCCTGTCCCCACTGGGTGTGTCTCCCGTCCCTCACTGGGTGTGACTCCTGTCCCTCACTACGTGACTCCTGTCCTCACTGGGAGTGACACCTGTCCCTCACTACATGTGAATCCTGTCCCTCACTGGGTGTGACTCCTGTCCCTCACTGGGTGTGTCTCCTGTCCCTCACAGGGTGTGACTCCTGTCCCTCACTGGGTGTGACTCCTGTCTCTCACTACGTGACTCCTGTCCTCACTGGGTGTGACTCCTGTCCCTCACTGGGTGTGACTCCTGTCCCTCACTGCATGACTCCTGTCCCTCACTACATGTGACTCCTGTCCTCACTGGGTGTGTCTCCTGTCCCTCACTGGGTGTGAATCCTGTCCCTCACTGGGTGTGTCACCTGTCCCTCACTGGGTGTGACACCTGTCCCTCACTGGGTGTGACTCCTGTCCCTCACTACATGTGACTCCTGTCCTCACTACATGTGACTCCAGTCCTCACTGGGTATGACTCCTGTCCCTCACTGGGTGTGACTCCTGTCCCTCACTGGGTGTGACTCCTGTCCCTCACTGCATGACTCCTGTCCCTCACCACATGTGACTCCTGTCCACACTGGGTGTGTCTCCTGTCCCTCACTGGGTGTGACTCCTGTCCCTCACTGGGTGTGAATCCTGTCCCTCACTGGGTGTGTCTCCTGTCCCTCACTGGGTGTGACTCCTGTCCCTCACTGGGTGTGAATCCTGTCCCTCACTAAGTGTGTCTCCTGTCCCTCACTACATGTGAATCCTGTGCTCACTGGGTGTGTCTCCTGTCCCTCACTGGGTGTGTCTCCTGTCCCTCACTACATGTGACTCCTGTGCTCACTGGGTGTGTCTCCTGTCCCTCGCTGGGACTGACTCCTGTCCCTCACTACGTGACTCCTGTCCCTCACTCCGTGACTCCTGTCCCTCACTGGGTGTGACTCCTGCCCTTCACTGGATGTGTCACCTGTCCCTCACTGCAAGTGACTCCTGTCCTCACTGGGTGTGACTCCTGTCCGTCACTGGGTGTGTCTCCTGTCCTCACTGGGTGTGACTCCTGTCCTTTACTGGGTGTGTCACCTGTCCCTCACTGGGTGTGACTCCTGTCCCTCACTGGGTGTGTCTCCTGTCCCTCACTGGGTGTGTCTCCTGTCGCTCACTGGGTGTGACTTCTGTCCCTCACTGGGTCTGACTCCTGTCCCTCACTACGTGACTCCTGTCCCTCACTAGCTGTGACTCCTGCCCTTCACTGGATGTGTCACCTGTCCCTCACTGCAAGTGACTCCTGTCCTCACTGGGTGTGACTCCTGTCCCTCACTGGGTGTGTCTCCTGTCCCTCACTGGGTGTGTCACCTGTCCCTCACTACATGTGACTCCTGTCCTCACAGGGTGTGTCTCCTGCCCCTCACTACATGTGACCCCTGTCACTCGCTGGATGTGTATCCTGTCCCTCACTGGGTGTGAATCCTGTCCCTCACTGGGTGTGTCTCCTGTCCCTCACTGGGTGTGTCTCCTGTCCCTCACTGGGTGTGACTCCTGTCCCTCACTACATGTGACTCCTGTCCTCACTGGGTGTGACTCCTGTCCTTCACTGGGTGTGTCTCCTGTCCCTCACTGGGTGTGTCTCCTGTCCCTCACTGGATGTGACTCCTGTCCCTCACTGGCTTTTACTCCTGTCCCTCACTGGGTGTGACTCCTGTCCCTCACTACATGTGACTCCTGTCCTCACTGGGTGTGTCTCCTGTCCCTCACTACATGTGACTCCTGTCCCTCACTGAGTGTGTCTTATGACCCTCACTGGGTTTGACTCCTGTCCCTCACTGGGTGTGTCTCCTGTCCCTCACTACAAGTGACTCCTGTCCCTCACTGTGTGTGACTCCTGTCCCTCACTACATGTGACTCCTGTCCCTCACTGGGTGTGACTCCTGTCCCTCACTGGGTGTGACTCCTGTCCCTCACTGGGTGTGTCTCCTGTCCCTCACTACATGTGACTCCTGTCCCTCACTGGGTGTGTGTCCTGTCCCTCACTGGGTGTGTCTCCTGTCCCTCACTGGGTGTGACTCCTGTCCCTCACTGGGTGTGTCTCCTGTCCCTCACTACAAGTGACTCCTGTCCCTCACTGGGTGTGTCTCCTGTCCCTCACTGGGTGTGTCTCCTGTCCCTCACTGGGTGTGGCTCCTGTCCCTCACTGGGTGTGACTCCTGTCCCTCACTGGGTGTGTCACCTGTCCCTCACTACATGTGACTCCTGTCCTCACTGGGTGTGACTCCTGTCCCTCACTACATGTGACGCCTGTCCCTCACTACATGTGACTCGTGTCCTCACTGGGTGTGTCTCCTGTCCCTCACTGGGTGTGACTCCTGTCCCTAACTGGGTGTGTCTCCTGTCCCTCACTGGGTGTGTCTCCTGTCCCTCACTGGGTGTGTCTCCTGTCCCTCACTGCATGTGTCTCCTGTCCCTCACTGGGTGTTACTCCTGTCCCTCACTGGGTGTGACTCCTGTCCCTCACTGGGTGTGACTCCTGTCCCAAACTGGGTGTGTCTCCTGTCCCTCACTGGTTGTGACTTCTGTCCCTCACTGTTTGTGTCTCCTGTCGCTCACTGAGTGTGACTCCTGTCCCTCACTGGGTGTGAATCCTGTCCCTCACTGGGTGTGTCTCCTGTCCCTCACTGGGTGTGTCTCCTGTCCCTCACTGGGTGTGACTCCTGTCCCTCACTACATGTGACTCCTGTCCTCACTGGGTGTGACTCCTGTCCTTCACTGGGTGTGTCTCCTGTCCCTCACTGGGTGTGTCTCCTGTCCCTCACTGGATGTGACTCCTGTCCCTCACTGGCTGTTACTCCTGTCCCTCACTGGGTGTGACTCCTGTCCCTCACTACATGTGACTCCTGTCCTCACTGGGTGTGTCTCCTGTCCCTCACTACATGTGACTCCTGTCCCTCACTGAGTGTGTCTTATGACCCTCACTGGGTTTGACTCCTGTCCCTCACTGGGTGTGTCTCCTGTCCCTCACTACAAGTGACTCCTGTCCCTCACTACAAGTGACTCCTGTCCCTCACTACATGTGACTCCTGTCCCTCACTGGGTGTGACTCCTGTCCCTCACTGGGTGTGACTCCTGTCCCTCACTGGGTGTGTCTCCTGTCCCTCACTACATGTGACTCCTGTCCCTCACTGGGTGTGTGTCCTGTCCCTCACTGGGTGTGTCTCCTGTCCCTCACTGGGTGTGACTCCTGTCCCTCACTGGGTGTGTCTCCTGTCCCTCACTGGGTGTGTCTCCTGTCCCTCACTGGGTGTGGCTCCTGTCCCTCACTGGGTGTGACTCCTGTCCCTCACTGGGTGTGTCACCTGTCCCTCACTACATGTGACTCCTGTCCTCACTGGGTGTGACTCCTGTCCCTCACTACATGTGACGCCTGTCCCTCACTACATGTGACTCGTGTCCTCACTGGGTGTGTCTCCTGTCCCTCACTGGGTGTGACTCCTGTCCCTAACTGGGTGTGTCTCCTGTCCCTCACTGGGTGTGACTCCTGTCCCTCACTGGATGTGTCACCTGTACCTCACTACATGTGACTCCTGTCCTCACTGGGTGTGACTCCTGTCCCTCACTGGGTGTGTCTCCTGTCCCCACTGGGTGTGTCTCCCGTCCCTCACTGGGTGTGACTCCTGTCCCTCACTACGTGACTCCTGTCCTCACTGGGAGTGACACCTGTCCCTCACTACATGTGAATCCTGTCCCTCACTGGGTGTGACTCCTGTCCCTCACTGGGTGTGTCTCCTGTCCCTCACAGGGTGTGACTCCTGTCCCTCACTGGGTGTGACTCCTGTCTCTCACTACGTGACTCCTGTCCTCACTGGGTGTGACTCCTGTCCCTCACTGGGTGTGACTCCTGTCCCTCACTGCATGACTCCTGTCCCTCACTACATGTGACTCCTGTCCTCACTGGGTGTGTCTCCTGTCCCTCACTGGGTGTGAATCCTGTCCCTCACTGGGTGTGTCACCTGTCCCTCACTGGGTGTGACACCTGTCCCTCACTGGGTGTGACTCCTGTCCCTCACTACATGTGACTCCTGTCCTCACTACATGTGACTCCAGTCCTCACTGGGTATGACTCCTGTCCCTCACTGGGTGTGACTCCTGTCCCTCACTGGGTGTGACTCCTGTCCCTCACTGCATGACTCCTGTCCCTCACCACATGTGACTCCTGTCCACACTGGGTGTGTCTCCTGTCCCTCACTGGGTGTGACTCCTGTCCCTCACTGGGTGTGAATCCTGTCCCTCACTGGGTGTGTCTCCTGTCCCTCACTGGGTGTGACTCCTGTCCCTCACTGGGTGTGAATCCTGTCCCTCACTAAGTGTGTCTCCTGTCCCTCACTACATGTGAATCCTGTGCTCACTGGGTGTGTCTCCTGTCCCTCACTGGGTGTGTCTCCTGTCCCTCACTACATGTGACTCCTGTGCTCACTGGGTGTGTCTCCTGTCCCTCGCTGGGACTGACTCCTGTCCCTCACTACGTGACTCCTGTCCCTCACTCCGTGACTCCTGTCCCTCACTGGGTGTGACTCCTGCCCTTCACTGGATGTGTCACCTGTCCCTCACTGCAAGTGACTCCTGTCCTCACTGGGTGTGACTCCTGTCCGTCACTGGGTGTGTCTCCTGTCCTCACTGGGTGTGACTCCTGTCCTTTACTGGGTGTGTCACCTGTCCCTCACTGGGTGTGACTCCTGTCCCTCACTGGGTGTGTCTCCTGTCCCTCACTGGGTGTGTCTCCTGTCGCTCACTGGGTGTGACTTCTGTCCCTCACTGGGTCTGACTCCTGTCCCTCACTACGTGACTCCTGTCCCTCACTAGCTGTGACTCCTGCCCTTCACTGGATGTGTCACCTGTCCCTCACTGCAAGTGACTCCTGTCCTCACTGGGTGTGACTCCTGTCCCTCACTGGGTGTGTCTCCTGTCCCTCACTGGGTGTGTCACCTGTCCCTCACTACATGTGACTCCTGTCCTCACAGGGTGTGTCTCCTGCCCCTCACTACATGTGACCCCTGTCACTCGCTGGATGTGTATCCTGTCCCTCACTGGGTGTGAATCCTGTCCCTCACTGGGTGTGTCTCCTGTCCCTCACTGGGTGTGTCTCCTGTCCCTCACTGGGTGTGACTCCTGTCCCTCACTACATGTGACTCCTGTCCTCACTGGGTGTGACTCCTGTCCTTCACTGGGTGTGTCTCCTGTCCCTCACTGGGTGTGTCTCCTGTCCCTCACTGGATGTGACTCCTGTCCCTCACTGGCTTTTACTCCTGTCCCTCACTGGGTGTGACTCCTGTCCCTCACTACATGTGACTCCTGTCCTCACTGGGTGTGTCTCCTGTCCCTCACTACATGTGACTCCTGTCCCTCACTGAGTGTGTCTTATGACCCTCACTGGGTTTGACTCCTGTCCCTCACTGGGTGTGTCTCCTGTCCCTCACTACAAGTGACTCCTGTCCCTCACTGTGTGTGACTCCTGTCCCTCACTACATGTGACTCCTGTCCCTCACTGGGTGTGACTCCTGTCCCTCACTGGGTGTGACTCCTGTCCCTCACTGGGTGTGTCTCCTGTCCCTCACTACATGTGACTCCTGTCCCTCACTGGGTGTGTGTCCTGTCCCTCACTGGGTGTGTCTCCTGTCCCTCACTGGGTGTGACTCCTGTCCCTCACTGGGTGTGTCTCCTGTCCCTCACTACAAGTGACTCCTGTCCCTCACTGGGTGTGTCTCCTGTCCCTCACTGGGTGTGTCTCCTGTCCCTCACTGGGTGTGGCTCCTGTCCCTCACTGGGTGTGACTCCTGTCCCTCACTGGGTGTGTCACCTGTCCCTCACTACATGTGACTCCTGTCCTCACTGGGTGTGACTCCTGTCCCTCACTACATGTGACGCCTGTCCCTCACTACATGTGACTCGTGTCCTCACTGGGTGTGTCTCCTGTCCCTCACTGGGTGTGACTCCTGTCCCTAACTGGGTGTGTCTCCTGTCCCTCACTGGGTGTGTCTCCTGTCCCTCACTGGGTGTGTCTCCTGTCCCTCACTGCATGTGTCTCCTGTCCCTCACTGGGTGTTACTCCTGTCCCTCACTGGGTGTGACTCCTGTCCCTCACTGGGTGTGACTCCTGTCCCAAACTGGGTGTGTCTCCTGTCCCTCACTGGTTGTGACTTCTGTCCCTCACTGTTTGTGTCTCCTGTCGCTCACTGAGTGTGACTCCTGTCCCTCACTGGGTGTGACTCCTGTCCCTCACTGGGTGTGACTCCTGTCCTCACTGGATATGTCTCCTGTCCCTCACTGAGTGTGACTCCTGTCCCTCACTACATGTGACTCCTGTCCTCACTGGGCGTCACCTGTCCCTCACTACAAATGACTCCTGACCTCACTGGGTGTGACTCCAGTCCCTCACTGGGTGTGTCTCCTGTCCCTCACTGGGTGTGACTTCTGTCCTTCACTGGGTGTGTTACCTGTCCCTCACTACATGTGACTCCTGTCCTCACTGGGTGTGTCTCCTGTCCCTCACTACATGTGACTCCTGTCCCTCACTGGGTGTGTCTCATGACCCACACTGGGTTTGACTCCTATCCCTCACTGGGTGTGTCTCCTGTCCCTCACTACAAGTGACTCCTGTCCCTCACTGTGTGTGACTCCTGTCCCTCACTACATGTGACTCCTGTCCCTCACTGGGTGTGACTCCTGTCCCTCACTGGGTGTGACTCCTGTCCCTCACTGGGTGTGTCTCCTGTCCCTCACTGGGTGTGTCTCCTGTCCCTCACTGGGTGTGACTCCTGTCCCTCACTGGGTGTGACTCCTGTCCCTCACTGGGTGTGTCTCCTATCCCTCACTGGGTGTGACTCCTGTCCTCACTGGGTGTGTCCCCTGTCCCTCACAGTGTGTGACTTCTGTCCCTCACTGGGTCTGACTCCTGTCCCTCACTGGGTGTGACTCCTGTCCCTCACTGGGTGTGTCTCCTGTCCCTCACTGGGTGTGTCTCCTGTCCCTCACTGGGTGTGACTCCTGTCCCTCACTGAGTGTGTCTCCTGTCCCTCACTACATGTGACTCCTGTCCTCACTGGGTGTGACTCCTGTCCTTCATTGGGCGTGTCTCCTGTCCCTCACTGGGTGTGACTCCTGTCCCTCACTGGGTGTGACTCCTGTCCCTCACTATGTGACTCCTGTCCTCACTGGGTGTGTCTCCTGTCCCTCATTACATATGACTCCTGTCCTCACTGGGTGTGTCTCCTGTCCCTCACTGGGTGTGACTCCAGTCCCTCACTGAGTGTGACTCCTGTCCCTCACTGGGTGTGACTCCTGTCCCTCACTGGGTGTGACATCTGTCCTCACTGGGAGTGACTCATGTCCCTCACTACATGTGACTCCTGTCCTCACTGGGTGTGTCTCCTATCCTTCACTGGGTGTGACTCCTGTCCCTCACTGGGTGTGAATCCTGTCCCTCACTAAGTGTGTCTCCTGTCCCTCACTACATGTGAATCCTGTGCTCACTGGGTGTGTCTCCTGTCCCTCACTGGGTGTGTCTCCTGTCCCTCACTACATGTGACTCCTGTGCTCACTGGGTGTGTCTCCTGTCCCTCGCTGGGACTGACTCCTGTCCCTCACTACGTGACTCCTGTCCCTCACTACGTGACTCCTGTCCCTCACTGGGTGTGACTCCTGCCCTTCACTGGATGTGTCACCTGTCCCTCACTGCAAGTGACTCCTGTCCTCACTGGGTGTGACTCCTGTCCGTCACTGGGTGTGTCTCCTGTCCTCACTGGGTGTGACTCCTGTCCTTTACTGGGTGTGTCACCTGTCCCTCACTGGGTGTGACTCCTGTCCCTCACTGGGTGTGTCTCCTGTCCCTCACTGGGTGTGTCTCCTGTCCCTCACTGGGTGTGTCTCCTGTCGCTCACTGGGTGTGACTTCTGTCCCTCACTGGGTCTGACTCCTGTCCCTCACTACGTGACTCCTGTCCCTCACTAGCTGTGACTCCTGCCCTTCACTGGATGTGTCACCTGTCCCTCACTGCAAGTGACTCCTGTCCTCACTGGGTGTGACTCCTGTCCCTCACTGGGTGTGTCTCCTGTCCTCACTGGGTGTGACTCCTGTCCTTTACTGGGTGTGTCTCCTGTCCCTCACTGGGTGTGACTCCTGTCCCTCACTGGGTGTGTCTCCTGTCCCTCACTGGGTGTGTCACCTGTCCCTCACTACATGTGACTCCTGTCCTCACAGGGTGTGTCTCCTGCCCCTCACTACATGTGACCCCTGTCACTCGCTGGATGTGTATCCTGTCCCTCACTGGGTGTGAATCCTGTCCCTCACTGGGTGTGTCTCCTGTCCCTCACTGGGTGTGTCTCCTGTCCCTCACTGGGTGTGACTCCTGTCCCTCACTACATGTGACTCCTGTCCTCACTGGGTGTGACTCCTGTCCTTCACTGGGTGTGTCTCCTGTCCCTCACTGGGTGTGTCTCCTGTCCCTCACTGGATGTGACTCCTGTCCCTCACTGGCTGTTACTCCTGTCCCTCACTGGGTGTGACTCCTGTCCCTCACTACATGTGACTCCTGTCATCACTGGGTGTGTCTCCTGTCCCTCACTACATGTGACTCCTGTCCCTCACTGAGTGTGTCTTATTACCCTCACTGGGTTTGACTCCTGTCCCTCACTGGGTGTGTCTCCTGTCCCTCACTACAAGTGACTCCTGTCCCTCACTGTGTGTGACTCCTGTCCCTCACTACATGTGACTCCTGTCCCTCACTGGGTGTGACTCCTGTCCCTCACTGGGTGTGACTCCTGTCCCTCACTGGGTGTGTCTCCTGTCCCTCACTACATGTGACTCCTGTCCCTCACTGGGTGTGTGTCCTGTCCCTCACTGGGTGTGTCTCCTGTCCCTCACTGGGTGTGACTCCTGTCCCTCACTGGGTGTGTCTCCTGTCCCTCACTACAAGTGACTCCTGTCCCTCACTGGGTGTGTCTCCTGTCCCTCACTGGGTGTGTCTCCTGTCCCTCACTGGGTGTGGCTCCTGTCCCTCACTGGGTGTGACTCCTGTCCCTCACTGGGTGTGTCACCTGTCCCTCACTACATGTGACTCCTGTCCTCACTGGGTGTGACTCCTGTCCCTCACTGCATGTGACGCCTGTCCCTCACTACATGTGACTCGTGTCCTCACTGGGTGTGTCTCCTGTCCCTCACTGGGTGTGTCTCCTGTCCCTCACTGGATGTGACTCCTGTCCCTCACTGGCTGTTACTCCTGTCCCTCACTGGGTGTGACTCCTGTCCCTCACTACATGTGACTCCTGTCATCACTGGGTGTGTCTCCTGTCCCTCACTACATGTGACTCCTGTCCCTCACTGAGTGTGTCTTATGACCCTCACTGGGTTTGACTCCTGTCCCTCACTGGGTGTGTCTCCTGTCCCTCACTACAAGTGACTCCTGTCCCTCACTGTGTGTGACTCCTGTCCCTCACTACATGTGACTCCTGTCCCTCACTGGGTGTGACTCCTGTCCCTCACTGGGTGTGACTCCTGTCCCTCACTGGGTGTGTCTCCTGTCCCTCACTACATGTGACTCCTGTCCCTCACTGGGTGTGTGTCCTGTCCCTCACTGGGTGTGTCTCCTGTCCCTCACTGGGTGTGACTCCTGTCCCTCACTGGGTGTGTCTCCTGTCCCTCACTACAAGTGACTCCTGTCCCTCACTGGGTGTGTCTCCTGTCCCTCACTGGGTGTGTCTCCTGTCCCTCACTGGGTGTGGCTCCTGTCCCTCACTGGGTGTGACTCCTGTCCCTCACTGGGTGTGTCACCTGTCCCTCACTACATGTGACTCCTGTCCTCACTGGGTGTGACTCCTGTCCCTCACTACATGTGACGCCTGTCCCTCACTACATGTGACTCGTGTCCTCACTGGGTGTGTCTCCTGTCCCTCACTGGGTGTGACTCCTGTCCCTAACTGGGTGTGTCTCCTGTCCCTCACTGGGTGTGACTCCTGTCCCTCACTGGATGTGTCACCTGTCCCTCACTACATGTGACTCCTGTCCTCACTGGGTGTGACTCCTGTCCCTCACTGGGTGTGTCTCCTGTCCCCACTGGGTGTGTCTCCCGTCCCTCACTGGGTGTGACTCCTGTCCCTCACTACGTGACTCCTGTCCTCACTGGGAGTGACACCTGTCCCTCACTACATGTGAATCCTGTCCCTCACTGGGTGTGACTCCTGTCCCTCACTGGGTGTGTCTCCTGTCCCTCACAGGGTGTGACTCCTGTCCCTCACTGGGTGTGACTCCTGTCTCTCACTACGTGACTCCTGTCCTCACTGGGTGTGACTCCTGTCCCTCACTGGGTGTGACTCCTGTCCCTCACTGCATGACTCCTGTCCCTCACTACATGTGACTCCTGTCCTCACTGGGTGTGTCTCCTGTCTCTCACTGGGTGTGAATCCTGTCCCTCACTGGGTGTGTCACCTGTCCCTCACTGGGTGTGACACCTGTCCCTCACTGGGTGTGACTCCTGTCCCTCACTACATGTGACTCCTGTCCTCACTACATGTGACTCCAGTCCTCACTGGGTATGACTCCTGTCCCTCACTGGGTGTGACTCCTGTCCCTCACTGGGTGTGACTCCTGTCCCTCACTGCATGACTCCTGTCCCTCACCACATGTGACTCCTGTCCACACTGGGTGTGTCTCCTGTCCCTCACTGGGTGTGACTCCTGTCCCTCACTGGGTGTGAATCCTGTCCCTCACTGGGTGTGTCTCCTGTCCCTCACTGGGTGTGACTCCTGTCCCTCACTGGGTGTGTCTCCTGTCCCTCACTGGGTGTGACTCCTGTCCCTCACTACGTGACTCCTGTCCTCACTGGGAGTGACTCCTGTCCCTCACTACATGTGACTCCTGTCCCTCACTGGGTGTGACTCCTGTCCCTCACTGGGTGTGTCTCCTGTCCCTCACTGGGTGTGACTCCTGTCCCTTACTGGGTGTGACTCCTGTCTCTCACTACGTGACTCCTGTCCTCACTGGGTGTGACTCCTGTCCCTCACTGGGTGTGACTCCTCTCCCTCACTGGGAGTGTCTCCTGTCCCTCATTACATGTGACTCCTGTCCTCACTGGGTGTGACTCCTGTCCCTCACTGGGTGTGTCTCCTGTCCCTCACTGAGTGTGACTCCTGTCCCTCACTGGGTGTGACTCCTGTCCATCACTGGGTGTGACTCCTGTCCCTCACTGGGTGTGTCTCCTTACCCTCACTACATGTGACTCCTGTCCTCACTGGGTATGACTCCTGTCCCTCACTGGGTGTGACTCCTGTCCCTCACTGGGTGTGTTTCCTGTCCCTCACTACATGTGACTCCTGTCCCTCACTGGGTGTGTCTCCTATCCCTCACTGGGTGTGACTCCTGTCCCTCACTGGGTGTGACTCCTGTCCCTCACTGGGTGTGTCTCCTGTCCCTCACTGGGTGTGACTCCTGTCCTCACTGGGTGTGTCTCCTGTCCCTCACTGAGTGTGACTCCTGTCCCTCACTGGGTGTGTCTCCTGTCCCTCACTGGGTGTGACTTCTGTCCTTCACTGGGTGTGTTACCTGTCCCTCACTACATGTGACTCCTGTCCCTCACTGGGTGTGTCTCCTATCCCTCACTGGGTGTGACTCCTGTCCCTCACTGGGTGTGACTCCTGTCCCTCACTGGGTGTGTCTCCTGTCCCTCACTGCATGTGACTCCTGTGCTCACTGGGTGTGTCTCCTGTCCCTCGCTGGGAGTGACTCCTGTCCCTCACTACGTAACTCCTGTCCCTCACTACATGACTCCTGTCCCTCACTGGGTGTGTCTCCTGTCGGTCACTGGTTGTGACTTCTGTCCCTCACTGGGTGTGTCTCCTGTCGCTCACTACGTCACTCCTGTCCCTCACTGGGTTTGTCTCCTGTCGCTCACTGGGTGTGACTTCTGTCCCTCACTGGGTCTGACTCCTGTCCCTCACTATGTGACTCCTGTCCCTCACTGGGTGTGACTCCTGTCCCTCACTGGGTGTGACTCCTGCCCTTCACTGGATGTGTCACCTGTCCCTCACTACAAGTGACTCCTGTCCTAACTGGGTGTGACTCCTGTCCCTCACTGGATGCGTCACCTGTCCCTCACTACGTGACTCCTGTCGCTCACTACATGACTCCTGTCCCTCACTGGGTGTGTCTCCTGTCCCTCACTGGGTGTGTCTCCTGTCCCTCACTGGGTGTGTCTCCTGTCCCTCACTGCATGTGACTCCTGTCCCTCACTGGGTGTTACTCCTGTCCCAAACTGGGTGTGTCTCCTGTCCCTCACTACATGTGACTCCTGTCCCTCACTGGGTGTGACTCCTGTCCTCACTGGATATGTCTCCTGTCCCTCACTGAGTGTCACTCCTGTCCCTCACTACATGTGACTCCTGTCCTCACTGGGCGTCACCTGTCCCTCACTACAAATGACTCCTGACCTCACTGGGTGTGACTCCAGTCCCTCACTGGGTGTGTCTCCTGTCCCTCACTGGGTGTGACTTCTGTCCTTCACTGGGTGTGTTACCTGTCCCTCACTACATGTGACTCCTGTCCCTCACTACATGTGACTCCTGTCCTCACTACATGTGACTCCAGTCCTCACTAGGTATGACTCCTGTCCCTCACTGGGTGTGACTCCTGTCCCTCACTGGGTGTGACTCCTGTCCCAAACTGGGTGTGTCTCCTGTCCCTCACTACATGTGACTCCTGTCCCTCACTGGGTGTGACTCCTGTCCTCACTGGATATGTCTCCTGTCCTCACTGGGTGTGACTCCTGTCCCTCACTGGGTGTGACTCCTGTCCCTCACTGCATGACTCCTGTCCCTCACTACATGTGACTCCTGTCCTCACTGGGTGTGTCTCCTGTCCCTCACTGGGTGTGAATCCTGTCCCTCACTGGGTGTGTCACCTGTCCCTCACTGGGTGTGACACCTGTCCCTCACTGGGTGTGACTCCTGTCCCTCACTACATGTGACTCCTGTCCTCACTACATGTGACTCCAGTCCTCACTGGGTATGACTCCTGTCCCTCACTGGGTGTGACTCCTGTCCCTCACTGGGTGTGACTCCTGTCCCTCACTGCATGACTCCTGTCCCTCACCACATGTGACTCCTGTCCACACTGGGTGTGTCTCCTGTCCCTCACTGGGTGTGACTCCTGTCCCTCACTGGGTGTGAATCCTGTCCCTCACTGGGTGTGTCTCCTGTCCCTCACTGGGTGTGACTCCTGTCCCTCACTGGGTGTGTCTCCTGTCCCTCACTGGGTGTGACTCCTGTCCCTCACTACGTGACTCCTGTCCTCACTGGGAGTGACTCCTGTCCCTCACTACATGTGACTCCTGTCCCTCACTGGGTGTGACTCCTGTCCCTCACTGGGTGTGTCTCCTGTCCCTCACTGGGTGTGACTCCTGTCCCTTACTGGGTGTGACTCCTGTCTCTCACTACGTGACTCCTGTCCTCACTGGGTGTGACTCCTGTCCCTCACTGGGTGTGACTCCTCTCCCTCACTGGGAGTGTCTCCTGTCCCTCATTACATGTGACTCCTGTCCTCACTGGGTGTGACTCCTGTCCCTCACTGGGTGTGTCTCCTGTCCCTCACTGAGTGTGACTCCTGTCCCTCACTGGGTGTGACTCCTGTCCATCACTGGGTGTGACTCCTGTCCCTCACTGGGTGTGTCTCCTTACCCTCACTACATGTGACTCCTGTCCTCACTGGGTATGACTCCTGTCCCTCACTGGGTGTGACTCCTGTCCCTCACTGGGTGTGTTTCCTGTCCCTCACTACATGTGACTCCTGTCCCTCACTGGGTGTGTCTCCTATCCCTCACTGGGTGTGACTCCTGTCCCTCACTGGGTGTGACTCCTGTCCCTCACTGGGTGTGTCTCCTGTCCCTCACTGGGTGTGACTCCTGTCCTCACTGGGTGTGTCTCCTGTCCCTCACTGAGTGTGACTCCTGTCCCTCACTGGGTGTGTCTCCTGTCCCTCACTGGGTGTGACTTCTGTCCTTCACTGGGTGTGTTACCTGTCCCTCACTACATGTGACTCCTGTCCCTCACTGGGTGTGTCTCCTATCCCTCACTGGGTGTGACTCCTGTCCCTCACTGGGTGTGACTCCTGTCCCTCACTGGGTGTGTCTCCTGTCCCTCACTGCATGTGACTCCTGTGCTCACTGGGTGTGTCTCCTGTCCCTCGCTGGGAGTGACTCCTGTCCCTCACTACGTGACTCCTGTCCCTCACTACATGACTCCTGTCCCTCACTGGGTGTGTCTCCTGTCGGTCACTGGTTGTGACTTCTGTCCCTCACTGGGTGTGTCTCCTGTCGCTCACTACGTCACTCCTGTCCCTCACTGGGTTTGTCTCCTGTCGCTCACTGGGTGTGACTTCTGTCCCTCACTGGGTCTGACTCCTGTCCCTCACTATGTGACTCCTGTCCCTCACTGGGTGTGACTCCTGTCCCTCACTGGGTGTGACTCCTGCCCTTCACTGGATGTGTCACCTGTCCCTCACTACAAGTGACTCTTGTCCTAACTGGGTGTGACTCCTGTCCCTCACTGGATGCGTCACCTGTCCCTCACTACGTGACTCCTGTCGCTCACTACATGACTCCTGTCCCTCACTGGGTGTGTCTCCTGTCCCTCACTGGGTGTGTCTCCTGTCCCTCACTGGGTGTGTCTCCTGTCCCTCACTGCATGTGACTCCTGTCCCTCACTGGGTGTTACTCCTGTCCCAAACTGGGTGTGTCTCCTGTCCCTCACTACATGTGACTCCTGTCCCTCACTGGGTGTGACTCCTGTCCTCACTGGATATGTCTCCTGTCCCTCACTGAGTGTCACTCCTGTCCCTCACTACATGTGACTCCTGTCCTCACTGGGCGTCACCTGTCCCTCACTACAAATGACTCCTGACCTCACTGGGTGTGACTCCAGTCCCTCACTGGGTGTGTCTCCTGTCCCTCACTGGGTGTGACTTCTGTCCTTCACTGGGTGTGTTACCTGTCCCTCACTACATGTGACTCCTGTCCTCACTGGGTGTGTCTCCTGTCCCTCACTACATGTGACTCCTGTCCCTCACTGGGTGTGTCTCATGACCCACACTGGGTTTGACTCCTGTCCCTCACTGGGTGTGTCTCCTGTCCCTCACTACAAGTGACTTCTGTCCCTCACTGTGTGTGACTCCTGTCCCTCACTACATGTGACTCCTGTCCCTCACTGGGTGTGACTCCTGTCCCTCACTGGGTGTGTCTCCTGTCCCTCACTGGGTGTGTCTCCTGTCCCTCACTGGGTGTGTCTCCTGTCCCTCACTGGGTGTGACTCCTGTCCCTCACTGGGTGTGACTCCTGTCCCTCACTGGGTGTGTCTCCTATCCCTCACTGGGTGTGACTCCTGACCTCACTGGGTGTGGCTCCTGTACCTCACTACATGTGACTCCTGTCCTCACTTCAAGTGACTCCTGTCCCTCACTGGGTGTGTCCCCTGTCCCTCACAGGGTGTGACTTCTGTCCCTCACTGGGTGTGTCTCCTGTCCCTCACTGGGTGTGTCTCCTGTCCCTCACTGGGTGTGACTCCTGTCCCTCACTGGGTGTGTCTCCTGTCCCTCACTGGGTGTGTCTCCTGTCCCTCACTGGGTGTGACTCCTGTCCCTCACTGAGTGTGTCTCCTGTCCCTCACTACATGTGACTCCTGTCCTCACTGGGTGTGACTCATGTCCTTCACTGGGCGTGTCTCCTGTCCCTCACTGGGTGTGACTCCTGTCCCTCACTGGGTGTGACTCCTGTCCCTCACTATGTGACTCCTGTCCTCACTGGGTGTGTCTCCTGTCCCTCATTACATATGACTCCTGTCCTCACTGGGTGTGTCTCCTGTCCCTCACTGGGTGTGACTCCAGTCCCTCACTGTGTGTGACTCCTGTCCCTCACTGGGTGTTACTACTGTCCCTCACTGGGTGCGACTCCTGTCCCTCACTGAGTGTGACTCCTGTCCCTCACTGGGTGTGACTCCTGTCCCTCACTGGGTGTGACATCTGTCCTCACTGGGAGTGACTCATGTCCCTCACTACATGTGACTCCTGTCCTCACTGGGTGTGTCTCCTGTCCCTCGCTGGGACTGACTCCTGTCCCTCACTACGTGACTCCTGTCCCTCACTACGTGACTCCTGTCCCTCACTGGGTGTGTCTCCTGTCGCTCACTGGGTGTGAATTCTGTCCCTCACTGGGTCTGACTCCTGTCCCTCACTACGTGACTCCTGTCCCTCACTGGGTGTGACTCCTGTCCCTTACTGGGTGTGACTCCTGCCCTTCACTGGATGTGTCACCTGTCCCTCACTGCAAGTGACTCCTGTCCTCACTGGGTGTGACTCCTGTCCCTCACTGGGTGTGTCTCCTGTCCTCACTGGGTGTGACTCCTGTCCTTTACTGGGTGTGTCACCTGTCCCTCACTGGGTGTGACTCCTGTCCCTCACTGGGTGTGTCTCCTGTCCCTCATCCCTCACTGGGTGTGTCTCCTGTCCCTCACTGGGTGTGTCACCGGTCCCTCACTACATGTGACTCCTGTCCTCACAGGGTGTGTCTCCTGCCCCTCACTACATGTGACCCCTGTCACTCGCTGGGTGTGTATCCTGTCCCTCACTGGGTGTGAATCCTGTCCCTCACTGGGTGTGTCTCCTGTCCCTCACTGGGTGTGTCTCCTGTCCCTCACTGGGTGTGACTCCTGTCCCTCACTACATGTGACTCCTGTCCCTCACTACATGTGACTCCTGTCCTTCACTGGGTGTGTCTCCTGTCCCTCACTGGGTGTGTCTCCTGTCCCTCACTGGATGTGACTCCTGTCCCTCACTGGATGTTACTCCTGTCCCTCACTGGGTGTGACTCCTGTCCCTCACTACATGTGACTCCTGTCCTCACTGGGTGTGTCTCCTGTCCCTCACTACATGTGACTCCTGTCCCTCACTGGGTGTGTCTTATGACCCTCACTGGGTTTGACTCCTGTCCCTCACTGGGTGTGTCTCCTGTCCCTCACTACAAGTGACTCCTGTCCCTCACTGTGTGTGACTCCTGTCCCTCACAACATGTGACTCCTGTCCCTCACTGGGTGTGACTCCTGTCCCTCACTGGGTGTGACTCCTGTCCCTCACTGGGTGTGTCTCCTGTCCCTCACTACATGTGACTCCTGTCCCTCACTGGGTGTGTCTCCTGTCCCTCACTGGGTGTGTCTCCTGTCCCTCACTGGGTGTGACTCCAGTCCCTCACTGGGTGTGTCTCCTGTCCCTCACTGGGTGTGTCTCCTGTCCCTCACTGGGTGTGTCTCCTGTCCCTCACTGGGTGTGACTCCTGTCCCTCACTGGGTGTGACTCCTGTCCCTCACTGGGTGTGACTCCTGTCCTCACTGGGTGTGGCTCCTGTACCTCACTACATGTGACTCCTGTCCTCACTACATGTGACTCCTGTCCTCACTACATGTGACTCCTGTCCCTCACTGGGTGTGTCTCCTGTCCCTCACTGGGTGTGACTCCTGTCCCTCACTACATGTGACTCCTGTCCTCACTGGGTGTGACTCCTGTCCTTCACTGGGTGTGTCTCCTGTCCCTCACTGGGTGTGTCTCCTGTCCCTCACTGGATGTGACTCCTGTCCCTCACTGGCTTTTACTCCTGTCCCTCACTGGGTGTGACTTCTGTCCTTCACTGAGTGTGTTACCTGTCCCTCACTACATGTGACTCCTGTCCCTCACTGGGTGTGACTCCTGTCCTCACTGGGTGTGTCTCCTGTCCCTCACTGGGTGTGACTCCTGTCCCTCACTACATGTGACTCCTGTGCTCACTGGGTGTGTCTCCTGTCCCTCGCTGGGAGTGACTCCTGTCCCTCACTACGTGACTCATGTCCCTCACTACATGACTCCTGTCCCTCACTGGGTGTGTCTCCTGTCGCTCACTGGTTGTGACTTCTGTCCCTCACTGGGTGTGTCTCCTGTCGCTCACTACGTCACTCCTGTCCCTCACTGGGTGTGTCTCCTGTCGCTCACTGGGTGTGACTTCTGTCCCTCACTGGGTCTGACTCCTGTCCCTCACTACGTGACTCCTGTCCCTCACTGGGTGTGACTCCAGTCCCTCACTGGGTGTGACTCCTGCCCTTCACTGGATGTGTCACCTGTCCCTCACTACAAGTGACTCCTGTCCTCACTGGGTGTGACTCCTGTCCCTCACTGGGTGTGTCTCCTGTCCCTCACTGGGTGTGACTCCTGTCCTTCACTGGGTGTGTCACCTGTCCCTCACTACATGTGACTCCTGTCCTCACTGGGTGTGTCTCCTGTCCCTCACTACATGTGACTCCTGTCACTCACTGGGCGTGTCTCCTGTCCCTCACTGGGTGTGACTCTTGTCCCTCACTGGGTGTGTCTCCTGTCCCTCACTGGGTGTGTCTCCTGTCCCTCACTGGGTGTGTCTCCTGTCCCTCACTACATATGACTCCAGTCCTCACTGGGTGTGACTCCTGTCCTTCACTGGGTGTGTCTCCTGTCCCTCACTTGGTGTGACTCCTGTCGCTCACTGGGTGTGACTCCTGTCCCTCACTATGTGACTCCTGTCCTCACTGGGTGTGTCTCCTGTCCCTCATTACATATGACTCCGGTCCTCAATGGGTGTCTCTCCTGTCCCTCACTGGGTGTGACTCCTGTCCCTCACTGGGTGTGTCTCCTGTCCCTCATTACATATGACTCCGGTCCTCAATGGGTGTCTCTCCTGTCCAAAACTGGGTGTGTCTCCTGTCCCTCACTGGGTGTGACTTCTGTCCCTCACTGTTTGTGTCTCCTGTCCCTCACTGAGTGTGACTCCTGTCCCTCACTGGGTGTGACTCCTGTCCTCACTGGGTGTGTCTCCTGTCCCTCACTGGGTGTGTCTCCTGTCCCTCACTACATGTGACTCCTGTCCCTCACTGGGTGTGACTCCTGTCCCTAACTGGGTGTGTCTCCTGTCCCTCACTGGGTGTGACGCCTGTCCCTCACTGGGTGTGTCACCTGTCCCTCACTACATGTGACTCCTGTCCTCACTGGGTGTGACTCCTGTCCCTCACTGGGTGTGTCTCCTGTCCTTCACTGGGTGTGTCTCCTGTCCCAACACTGTCCCTCACTGGGTGTGACTCCTGTCCCTCACTGGGTGTGTCTCCTGTCCCTCACTGGGTGTGACTCCTGTCCCTCACTGGGTGTGTCTCCTGTCCCTCACTACATGTGACTCTTGTCCTCACTGGGTGTGACTCCTGTCCCTCACTGCGTGTGTCTCCTGTCCCTCACTGGGTGTGTCTCCTGTCCCTCACTACATGTGACTCTTGTCCTCACTGGGTGTGTCTCCTGTCCCTCACTGGGTTTGTCTCCTGTCCCTCACTGGGTGTGTCTCCTGTCCCTCACTGGGTGTGACTCCTGTCCCTCACTACATGTGACACCTGTCCTTCTCTGGGTGTGTCTCCTGTCCCTGACTAAATGTGAATCCTATCCTCACTGGGTGTGACTGCTGTCCTTCACTGGGTGTGCCACCTGTCCCTCACTGGGTGTGACTCCTGTCCCTCACTGGGTGTGTCACCTGTCCCTCACTGGGTGTGACTCCTGTCCCTCACTACATGTGACTCCTGTCCTCACTACATGTGACTCCTGTCCTCACTGGGTGTGACTCCTGTCCCTCACTGGGTGTGACTCCTGTCCCTCACTGGGTGTGAATCCTGTCCCTCACTGCATGACTCCTGTCCCTCACTCCATGTGACTCCTGTCCTCACTGGGTGTGTCTCCTGTCCTTCACTGGGTGTGACTCCTGTGCCTCACTGGGTGTGACTCCTGTGCCTCACTGGGTGTGACTCCTGTCCCTCACTGGGTGTGACTCCTGTCCCTCACTGGGTGTGACACCTGTGTCTCACTACATGTGACTCCTGTCCTCACTGGGTGTGTCTCCTGTACCTCGCTGGGTGTGACTCCTGTCCCTCACTACGCGACTCCTGTCCCTCACTGGGTGTGTCTCCTGTCCCCCAACTGGGTGTGACTTCTGTCCCTCACTGGGTCTGACTCCTGCCCTCACTACGTGACTCCTGTCACTCGCTGGGTGTGTCTCCTGTACCTCACTACAAGTGACTCCTGTCCTTACTGGGTGTGAATCCTGTCCCTCACTGGGTGTGTCTCCTGTCCCTCATTGGGTGGGACTCCTGTCCCTCACTGGGTGTGACTCCTGTCCCTCACTGGGTGTGTCACCTGTCCCTCACTACATGTGACTCCTGTCCTCACTGGGTGTGTCTCCTGTCCTTCACTGGGTGTGTCTCCTGTCCCTCACTGGGTGTGTATCCTGTACCTCGCTGGGTGTGACTCCTGTCCCTCACTCCGTGACTCCTGTCCCTCACTGGGTGTGTCTCCTGTCCCCCAACTGGGTGTGACTTCTGTCCCTCACTGGGTCTGACTTCTGCCCTCACTACGTGACTCCTGTCACTCGCTGGGTGTGTCTCCTGTACCTCACTACAAGTGACTCCTGTCCTTACTGGGTGTGACTCCTGTCCCTCACTGGGTGTGTCTCCTGTCCCTCATTGGGTGGGACTCCTGTCCCTCACTGGGTGTGACTCCTGTCCCTCACTGGGTGTGTCACCTGTCCCTCACTACATGTGACTCCTGTCCTCACTGGGTGTGTCTCCTGTCCTTCACTGGGTGTGTCTCCTGTCCCAACACTGTCCCTCACTGGGTATGTCTCCGGTCCCTCACTGGGTGTGACTCCTGTCCCTCACTGGGTGTGTCTCCTGTCCCTCACTGGGTGTGACTCCTGTCCCTCACTGGGTGTGACTCCTGTCCCCCACTGGGTGTGTCTCCTGTCCCTCACTACATGTGACTCTTGTCCTCACTGGGTGTGACTCCTGTCCCTCACTGCGTGTGTCTCCTGTCCATCACTGGGTGTGACTCCTGTCCCTCACTACATGTGACTCCTGTCCCTCACTGGGTGTGTCTCCTGTCCCTCACTACATGTGACTCTTGTCCTCACTGGGTGTGTCTCCTGTCCCTCACTACGTGACTCCTGTCCCTCACTGGGTGTGTCTCCTGTCCCTCACTGGGTGTGTCTCCTTTCCCTCATTACATGTGACTCTTGTCCTCACTGGGTGTGTCTCCTGTCCCTCACTGGGTGTGTCTCCTGTCCCTCACTGGAATTGACTCATGTCCCTCACTGGGTGTGTCACCTGTCCCTCACTACATGTGACTCCTGTCCTCACTGGGTGTGACTCCTGTCCCTCACTACATGTGACACCTGTCCCTCACTACATGTGACTCGTGTCCTCACTGGGTGTGTCTCCTGACCCTCACTGGGTGTGTCTCCTGTCCCTCACTGGGTGTGACTCCTGTCCCTCACTGGGTGTGACTCCTGTCCCTCACTGGGTGTGTCTCCTGTCCCTCACTGGGTGTGTCTCCTGTCCCTCACTGGGTGTGGTTCCTGTCCCTCACTGGGTGTGACTCCTGTCCCTCACTGGGTGTGTCACCTGTCCCTCACTACATGTGACTCCTGTCCTCACTGGGTGTGACTCCTGTCCCTCACTACATGTGACGCCTGTCCCTCACTACATGTGACTCGTGTCCTCACTGGGTGTGTCTCCTGTCCCTCACTGGGTGTGACTCCTGTCCCTAACTGGGTGTGTCTCCTGTCCCTCACTGGGTGTGACTCCTGTCCCTCACTGGATGTGTCACCTGTACCTCACTACATGTGACTCCTGTCCTCACTGGGTGTGACTCCTGTCCCTCACTGGGTGTGTCTCCTGTCCCCACTGGGTGTGTCTCCCGTCCCTCACTGGGTGTGACTCCTGTCCCTCACTACGTGACTCCTGTCCTCACTGGGAGTGACACCTGTCCCTCACTACATGTGAATCCTGTCCCTCACTGGGTGTGACTCCTGTCCCTCACTGGGTGTGTCTCCTGTCCCTCACAGGGTGTGACTCCTGTCCCTCACTGGGTGTGACTCCTGTCTCTCACTACGTGACTCCTGTCCTCACTGGGTGTGACTCCTGTCCCTCACTGGGTGTGACTCCTGTCCCTCACTGCATGACTCCTGTCCCTCACTACATGTGACTCCTGTCCTCACTGGGTGTGTCTCCTGTCCCTCACTGGGTGTGAATCCTGTCCCTCACTGGGTGTGTCACCTGTCCCTCACTGGGTGTGACACCTGTCCCTCACTGGGTGTGACTCCTGTCCCTCACTACATGTGACTCCTGTCCTCACTACATGTGACTCCAGTCCTCACTGGGTATGACTCCTGTCCCTCACTGGGTGTGACTCCTGTCCCTCACTGGGTGTGACTCCTGTCCCTCACTGCATGACTCCTGTCCCTCACCACATGTGACTCCTGTCCACACTGGGTGTGTCTCCTGTCCCTCACTGGGTGTGACTCCTGTCCCTCACTGGGTGTGAATCCTGTCCCTCACTGGGTGTGTCTCCTGTCCCTCACTGGGTGTGACTCCTGTCCCTCACTGGGTGTGAATCCTGTCCCTCACTAAGTGTGTCTCCTGTCCCTCACTACATGTGAATCCTGTGCTCACTGGGTGTGTCTCCTGTCCCTCACTGGGTGTGTCTCCTGTCCCTCACTACATGTGACTCCTGTGCTCACTGGGTGTGTCTCCTGTCCCTCGCTGGGACTGACTCCTGTCCCTCACTACGTGACTCCTGTCCCTCACTCCGTGACTCCTGTCCCTCACTGGGTGTGACTCCTGCCCTTCACTGGATGTGTCACCTGTCCCTCACTGCAAGTGACTCCTGTCCTCACTGGGTGTGACTCCTGTCCGTCACTGGGTGTGTCTCCTGTCCTCACTGGGTGTGACTCCTGTCCTTTACTGGGTGTGTCACCTGTCCCTCACTGGGTGTGACTCCTGTCCCTCACTGGGTGTGTCTCCTGTCCCTCACTGGGTGTGTCTCCTGTCGCTCACTGGGTGTGACTTCTGTCCCTCACTGGGTCTGACTCCTGTCCCTCACTACGTGACTCCTGTCCCTCACTAGCTGTGACTCCTGCCCTTCACTGGATGTGTCACCTGTCCCTCACTGCAAGTGACTCCTGTCCTCACTGGGTGTGACTCCTGTCCCTCACTGGGTGTGTCTCCTGTCCCTCACTGGGTGTGTCACCTGTCCCTCACTACATGTGACTCCTGTCCTCACAGGGTGTGTCTCCTGCCCCTCACTACATGTGACCCCTGTCACTCGCTGGATGTGTATCCTGTCCCTCACTGGGTGTGAATCCTGTCCCTCACTGGGTGTGTCTCCTGTCCCTCACTGGGTGTGTCTCCTGTCCCTCACTGGGTGTGACTCCTGTCCCTCACTACATGTGACTCCTGTCCTCACTGGGTGTGACTCCTGTCCTTCACTGGGTGTGTCTCCTGTCCCTCACTGGGTGTGTCTCCTGTCCCTCACTGGATGTGACTCCTGTCCCTCACTGGCTTTTACTCCTGTCCCTCACTGGGTGTGACTCCTGTCCCTCACTACATGTGACTCCTGTCCTCACTGGGTGTGTCTCCTGTCCCTCACTACATGTGACTCCTGTCCCTCACTGAGTGTGTCTTATGACCCTCACTGGGTTTGACTCCTGTCCCTCACTGGGTGTGTCTCCTGTCCCTCACTACAAGTGACTCCTGTCCCTCACTGTGTGTGATTCCTGTCCCTCACTACATGTGACTCCTGTCCCTCACTGGGTGTGACTCCTGTCCCTCACTGGGTGTGACTCCTGTCCCTCACTGGGTGTGTCTCCTGTCCCTCACTACATGTGACTCCTGTCCCTCACTGGGTGTGTGTCCTGTCCCTCACTGGGTGTGTCTCCTGTCCCTCACTGGGTGTGACTCCTGTCCCTCACTGGGTGTGTCTCCTGTCCCTCACTACAAGTGACTCCTGTCCCTCACTGGGTGTGTCTCCTGTCCCTCACTGGGTGTGTCTCCTGTCCCTCACTGGGTGTGGCTCCTGTCCCTCACTGGGTGTGACTCCTGTCCCTCACTGGGTGTGTCACCTGTCCCTCACTACATGTGACTCCTGTCCTCACTGGGTGTGACTCCTGTCCCTCACTACATGTGACGCCTGTCCCTCACTACATGTGACTCGTGTCCTCACTGGGTGTGTCTCCTGTCCCTCACTGGGTGTGACTCCTGTCCCTAACTGGGTGTGTCTCCTGTCCCTCACTGGGTGTGTCTCCTGTCCCTCACTGGGTGTGTCTCCTGTCCCTCACTGCATGTGTCTCCTGTCCCTCACTGGGTGTTACTCCTGTCCCTCACTGGGTGTGACTCCTGTCCCTCACTGGGTGTGACTCCTGTCCCAAACTGGGTGTGTCTCCTGTCCCTCACTGGTTGTGACTTCTGTCCCTCACTGTTTGTGTCTCCTGTCGCTCACTGAGTGTGACTCCTGTCCCTCACTGGGTGTGAATCCTGTCCCTCACTGGGTGTGTCTCCTGTCCCTCACTGGGTGTGTCTCCTGTCCCTCACTGGGTGTGACTCCTGTCCCTCACTACATGTGACTCCTGTCCTCACTGGGTGTGACTCCTGTCCTTCACTGGGTGTGTCTCCTGTCCCTCACTGGGTGTGTCTCCTGTCCCTCACTGGATGTGACTCCTGTCCCTCACTGGCTGTTACTCCTGTCCCTCACTGGGTGTGACTCCTGTCCCTCACTACATGTGACTCCTGTCCTCACTGGGTGTGTCTCCTGTCCCTCACTACATGTGACTCCTGTCCCTCACTGAGTGTGTCTTATGACCCTCACTGGGTTTGACTCCTGTCCCTCACTGGGTGTGTCTCCTGTCCCTCACTACAAGTGACTCCTGTCCCTCACTACAAGTGACTCCTGTCCCTCACTACATGTGACTCCTGTCCCTCACTGGGTGTGACTCCTGTCCCTCACTGGGTGTGACTCCTGTCCCTCACTGGGTGTGTCTCCTGTCCCTCACTACATGTGACTCCTGTCCCTCACTGGGTGTGTGTCCTGTCCCTCACTGGGTGTGTCTCCTGTCCCTCACTGGGTGTGACTCCTGTCCCTCACTGGGTGTGTCTCCTGTCCCTCACTGGGTGTGTCTCCTGTCCCTCACTGGGTGTGGCTCCTGTCCCTCACTGGGTGTGACTCCTGTCCCTCACTGGGTGTGTCACCTGTCCCTCACTACATGTGACTCCTGTCCTCACTGGGTGTGACTCCTGTCCCTCACTACATGTGACGCCTGTCCCTCACTACATGTGACTCGTGTCCTCACTGGGTGTGTCTCCTGTCCCTCACTGGGTGTGACTCCTGTCCCTAACTGGGTGTGTCTCCTGTCCCTCACTGGGTGTGACTCCTGTCCCTCACTGGATGTGTCACCTGTACCTCACTACATGTGACTCCTGTCCTCACTGGGTGTGACTCCTGTCCCTCACTGGGTGTGTCTCCTGTCCCCACTGGGTGTGTCTCCCGTCCCTCACTGGGTGTGACTCCTGTCCCTCACTACGTGACTCCTGTCCTCACTGGGAGTGACACCTGTCCCTCACTACATGTGAATCCTGTCCCTCACTGGGTGTGACTCCTGTCCCTCACTGGGTGTGTCTCCTGTCCCTCACAGGGTGTGACTCCTGTCCCTCACTGGGTGTGACTCCTGTCTCTCACTACGTGACTCCTGTCCTCACTGGGTGTGACTCCTGTCCCTCACTGGGTGTGACTCCTGTCCCTCACTGCATGACTCCTGTCCCTCACTACATGTGACTCCTGTCCTCACTGGGTGTGTCTCCTGTCCCTCACTGGGTGTGAATCCTGTCCCTCACTGGGTGTGTCACCTGTCCCTCACTGGGTGTGACACCTGTCCCTCACTGGGTGTGACTCCTGTCCCTCACTACATGTGACTCCTGTCCTCACTACATGTGACTCCAGTCCTCACTGGGTATGACTCCTGTCCCTCACTGGGTGTGACTCCTGTCCCTCACTGGGTGTGACTCCTGTCCCTCACTGCATGACTCCTGTCCCTCACCACATGTGACTCCTGTCCACACTGGGTGTGTCTCCTGTCCCTCACTGGGTGTGACTCCTGTCCCTCACTGGGTGTGAATCCTGTCCCTCACTGGGTGTGTCTCCTGTCCCTCACTGGGTGTGACTCCTGTCCCTCACTGGGTGTGAATCCTGTCCCTCACTAAGTGTGTCTCCTGTCCCTCACTACATGTGAATCCTGTGCTCACTGGGTGTGTCTCCTGTCCCTCACTGGGTGTGTCTCCTGTCCCTCACTACATGTGACTCCTGTGCTCACTGGGTGTGTCTCCTGTCCCTCGCTGGGACTGACTCCTGTCCCTCACTACGTGACTCCTGTCCCTCACTCCGTGACTCCTGTCCCTCACTGGGTGTGACTCCTGCCCTTCACTGGATGTGTCACCTGTCCCTCACTGCAAGTGACTCCTGTCCTCACTGGGTGTGACTCCTGTCCGTCACTGGGTGTGTCTCCTGTCCTCACTGGGTGTGACTCCTGTCCTTTACTGGGTGTGTCACCTGTCCCTCACTGGGTGTGACTCCTGTCCCTCACTGGGTGTGTCTCCTGTCCCTCACTGGGTGTGTCTCCTGTCGCTCACTGGGTGTGACTTCTGTCCCTCACTGGGTCTGACTCCTGTCCCTCACTACGTGACTCCTGTCCCTCACTAGCTGTGACTCCTGCCCTTCACTGGATGTGTCACCTGTCCCTCACTGCAAGTGACTCCTGTCCTCACTGGGTGTGACTCCTGTCCCTCACTGGGTGTGTCTCCTGTCCCTCACTGGGTGTGTCACCTGTCCCTCACTACATGTGACTCCTGTCCTCACAGGGTGTGTCTCCTGCCCCTCACTACATGTGACCCCTGTCACTCGCTGGATGTGTATCCTGTCCCTCACTGGGTGTGAATCCTGTCCCTCACTGGGTGTGTCTCCTGTCCCTCACTGGGTGTGTCTCCTGTCCCTCACTGGGTGTGACTCCTGTCCCTCACTACATGTGACTCCTGTCCTCACTGGGTGTGACTCCTGTCCTTCACTGGGTGTGTCTCCTGTCCCTCACTGGGTGTGTCTCCTGTCCCTCACTGGATGTGACTCCTGTCCCTCACTGGCTTTTACTCCTGTCCCTCACTGGGTGTGACTCCTGTCCCTCACTACATGTGACTCCTGTCCTCACTGGGTGTGTCTCCTGTCCCTCACTACATGTGACTCCTGTCCCTCACTGAGTGTGTCTTATGACCCTCACTGGGTTTGACTCCTGTCCCTCACTGGGTGTGTCTCCTGTCCCTCACTACAAGTGACTCCTGTCCCTCACTGTGTGTGACTCCTGTCCCTCACTACATGTGACTCCTGTCCCTCACTGGGTGTGACTCCTGTCCCTCACTGGGTGTGACTCCTGTCCCTCACTGGGTGTGTCTCCTGTCCCTCACTACATGTGACTCCTGTCCCTCACTGGGTGTGTGTCCTGTCCCTCACTGGGTGTGTCTCCTGTCCCTCACTGGGTGTGACTCCTGTCCCTCACTGGGTGTGTCTCCTGTCCCTCACTACAAGTGACTCCTGTCCCTCACTGGGTGTGTCTCCTGTCCCTCACTGGGTGTGTCTCCTGTCCCTCACTGGGTGTGGCTCCTGTCCCTCACTGGGTGTGACTCCTGTCCCTCACTGGGTGTGTCACCTGTCCCTCACTACATGTGACTCCTGTCCTCACTGGGTGTGACTCCTGTCCCTCACTACATGTGACGCCTGTCCCTCACTACATGTGACTCGTGTCCTCACTGGGTGTGTCTCCTGTCCCTCACTGGGTGTGACTCCTGTCCCTAACTGGGTGTGTCTCCTGTCCCTCACTGGGTGTGTCTCCTGTCCCTCACTGGGTGTGTCTCCTGTCCCTCACTGCATGTGTCTCCTGTCCCTCACTGGGTGTTACTCCTGTCCCTCACTGGGTGTGACTCCTGTCCCTCACTGGGTGTGACTCCTGTCCCAAACTGGGTGTGTCTCCTGTCCCTCACTGGTTGTGACTTCTGTCCCTCACTGTTTGTGTCTCCTGTCGCTCACTGAGTGTGACTCCTGTCCCTCACTGGGTGTGACTCCTGTCCCTCACTGGGTGTGACTCCTGTCCTCACTGGATATGTCTCCTGTCCCTCACTGAGTGTGACTCCTGTCCCTCACTACATGTGACTCCTGTCCTCACTGGGCGTCACCTGTCCCTCACTACAAATGACTCCTGACCTCACTGGGTGTGACTCCAGTCCCTCACTGGGTGTGTCTCCTGTCCCTCACTGGGTGTGACTTCTGTCCTTCACTGGGTGTGTTACCTGTCCCTCACTACATGTGACTCCTGTCCTCACTGGGTGTGTCTCCTGTCCCTCACTACATGTGACTCCTGTCCCTCACTGGGTGTGTCTCATGACCCACACTGGGTTTGACTCCTATCCCTCACTGGGTGTGTCTCCTGTCCCTCACTACAAGTGACTCCTGTCCCTCACTGTGTGTGACTCCTGTCCCTCACTACATGTGACTCCTGTCCCTCACTGGGTGTGACTCCTGTCCCTCACTGGGTGTGACTCCTGTCCCTCACTGGGTGTGTCTCCTGTCCCTCACTGGGTGTGTCTCCTGTCCCTCACTGGGTGTGACTCCTGTCCCTCACTGGGTGTGACTCCTGTCCCTCACTGGGTGTGTCTCCTATCCCTCACTGGGTGTGACTCCTGTCCTCACTGGGTGTGTCCCCTGTCCCTCACAGGGTGTGACTTCTGTCCCTCACTGGGTCTGACTCCTGTCCCTCACTGGGTGTGACTCCTGTCCCTCACTGGGTGTGTCTCCTGTCCCTCACTGGGTGTGTCTCCTGTCCCTCACTGGGTGTGACTCCTGTCCCTCACTGAGTGTGTCTCCTGTCCCTCACTACATGTGACTCCTGTCCTCACTGGGTGTGACTCCTGTCCTTCATTGGGCGTGTCTCCTGTCCCTCACTGGGTGTGACTCCTGTCCCTCACTGGGTGTGACTCCTGTCCCTCACTATGTGACTCCTGTCCTCACTGGGTGTGTCTCCTGTCCCTCATTACATATGACTCCTGTCCTCACTGGGTGTGTCTCCTGTCCCTCACTGGGTGTGACTCCAGTCCCTCACTGAGTGTGACTCCTGTCCCTCACTGGGTGTGACTCCTGTCCCTCACTGGGTGTGACATCTGTCCTCACTGGGAGTGACTCATGTCCCTCACTACATGTGACTCCTGTCCTCACTGGGTGTGTCTCCTATCCTTCACTGGGTGTGACTCCTGTCCCTCACTGGGTGTGAATCCTGTCCCTCACTAAGTGTGTCTCCTGTCCCTCACTACATGTGAATCCTGTGCTCACTGGGTGTGTCTCCTGTCCCTCACTGGGTGTGTCTCCTGTCCCTCACTACATGTGACTCCTGTGCTCACTGGGTGTGTCTCCTGTCCCTCGCTGGGACTGACTCCTGTCCCTCACTACGTGACTCCTGTCCCTCACTACGTGACTCCTGTCCCTCACTGGGTGTGACTCCTGCCCTTCACTGGATGTGTCACCTGTCCCTCACTGCAAGTGACTCCTGTCCTCACTGGGTGTGACTCCTGTCCGTCACTGGGTGTGTCTCCTGTCCTCACTGGGTGTGACTCCTGTCCTTTACTGGGTGTGTCACCTGTCCCTCACTGGGTGTGACTCCTGTCCCTCACTGGGTGTGTCTCCTGTCCCTCACTGGGTGTGTCTCCTGTCCCTCACTGGGTGTGTCTCCTGTCGCTCACTGGGTGTGACTTCTGTCCCTCACTGGGTCTGACTCCTGTCCCTCACTACGTGACTCCTGTCCCTCACTAGCTGTGACTCCTGCCCTTCACTGGATGTGTCACCTGTCCCTCACTGCAAGTGACTCCTGTCCTCACTGGGTGTGACTCCTGTCCCTCACTGGGTGTGTCTCCTGTCCTCACTGGGTGTGACTCCTGTCCTTTACTGGGTGTGTCTCCTGTCCCTCACTGGGTGTGACTCCTGTCCCTCACTGGGTGTGTCTCCTGTCCCTCACTGGGTGTGTCACCTGTCCCTCACTACATGTGACTCCTGTCCTCACAGGGTGTGTCTCCTGCCCCTCACTACATGTGACCCCTGTCACTCGCTGGATGTGTATCCTGTCCCTCACTGGGTGTGAATCCTGTCCCTCACTGGGTGTGTCTCCTGTCCCTCACTGGGTGTGTCTCCTGTCCCTCACTGGGTGTGACTCCTGTCCCTCACTACATGTGACTCCTGTCCTCACTGGGTGTGACTCCTGTCCTTCACTGGGTGTGTCTCCTGTCCCTCACTGGGTGTGTCTCCTGTCCCTCACTGGATGTGACTCCTGTCCCTCACTGGCTGTTACTCCTGTCCCTCACTGGGTGTGACTCCTGTCCCTCACTACATGTGACTCCTGTCATCACTGGGTGTGTCTCCTGTCCCTCACTACATGTGACTCCTGTCCCTCACTGAGTGTGTCTTATTACCCTCACTGGGTTTGACTCCTGTCCCTCACTGGGTGTGTCTCCTGTCCCTCACTACAAGTGACTCCTGTCCCTCACTGTGTGTGACTCCTGTCCCTCACTACATGTGACTCCTGTCCCTCACTGGGTGTGACTCCTGTCCCTCACTGGGTGTGACTCCTGTCCCTCACTGGGTGTGTCTCCTGTCCCTCACTACATGTGACTCCTGTCCCTCACTGGGTGTGTGTCCTGTCCCTCACTGGGTGTGTCTCCTGTCCCTCACTGGGTGTGACTCCTGTCCCTCACTGGGTGTGTCTCCTGTCCCTCACTACAAGTGACTCCTGTCCCTCACTGGGTGTGTCTCCTGTCCCTCACTGGGTGTGTCTCCTGTCCCTCACTGGGTGTGGCTCCTGTCCCTCACTGGGTGTGACTCCTGTCCCTCACTGGGTGTGTCACCTGTCCCTCACTACATGTGACTCCTGTCCTCACTGGGTGTGACTCCTGTCCCTCACTGCATGTGACGCCTGTCCCTCACTACATGTGACTCGTGTCCTCACTGGGTGTGTCTCCTGTCCCTCACTGGGTGTGTCTCCTGTCCCTCACTGGATGTGACTCCTGTCCCTCACTGGCTGTTACTCCTGTCCCTCACTGGGTGTGACTCCTGTCCCTCACTACATGTGACTCCTGTCATCACTGGGTGTGTCTCCTGTCCCTCACTACATGTGACTCCTGTCCCTCACTGAGTGTGTCTTATGACCCTCACTGGGTTTGACTCCTGTCCCTCACTGGGTGTGTCTCCTGTCCCTCACTACAAGTGACTCCTGTCCCTCACTGTGTGTGACTCCTGTCCCTCACTACATGTGACTCCTGTCCCTCACTGGGTGTGACTCCTGTCCCTCACTGGGTGTGACTCCTGTCCCTCACTGGGTGTGTCTCCTGTCCCTCACTACATGTGACTCCTGTCCCTCACTGGGTGTGTGTCCTGTCCCTCACTGGGTGTGTCTCCTGTCCCTCACTGGGTGTGACTCCTGTCCCTCACTGGGTGTGTCTCCTGTCCCTCACTACAAGTGACTCCTGTCCCTCACTGGGTGTGTCTCCTGTCCCTCACTGGGTGTGTCTCCTGTCCCTCACTGGGTGTGGCTCCTGTCCCTCACTGGGTGTGACTCCTGTCCCTCACTGGGTGTGTCACCTGTCCCTCACTACATGTGACTCCTGTCCTCACTGGGTGTGACTCCTGTCCCTCACTACATGTGACGCCTGTCCCTCACTACATGTGACTCGTGTCCTCACTGGGTGTGTCTCCTGTCCCTCACTGGGTGTGACTCCTGTCCCTAACTGGGTGTGTCTCCTGTCCCTCACTGGGTGTGACTCCTGTCCCTCACTGGATGTGTCACCTGTCCCTCACTACATGTGACTCCTGTCCTCACTGGGTGTGACTCCTGTCCCTCACTGGGTGTGTCTCCTGTCCCCACTGGGTGTGTCTCCCGTCCCTCACTGGGTGTGACTCCTGTCCCTCACTACGTGACTCCTGTCCTCACTGGGAGTGACACCTGTCCCTCACTACATGTGAATCCTGTCCCTCACTGGGTGTGACTCCTGTCCCTCACTGGGTGTGTCTCCTGTCCCTCACAGGGTGTGACTCCTGTCCCTCACTGGGTGTGACTCCTGTCTCTCACTACGTGACTCCTGTCCTCACTGGGTGTGACTCCTGTCCCTCACTGGGTGTGACTCCTGTCCCTCACTGCATGACTCCTGTCCCTCACTACATGTGACTCCTGTCCTCACTGGGTGTGTCTCCTGTCTCTCACTGGGTGTGAATCCTGTCCCTCACTGGGTGTGTCACCTGTCCCTCACTGGGTGTGACACCTGTCCCTCACTGGGTGTGACTCCTGTCCCTCACTACATGTGACTCCTGTCCTCACTACATGTGACTCCAGTCCTCACTGGGTATGACTCCTGTCCCTCACTGGGTGTGACTCCTGTCCCTCACTGGGTGTGACTCCTGTCCCTCACTGCATGACTCCTGTCCCTCACCACATGTGACTCCTGTCCACACTGGGTGTGTCTCCTGTCCCTCACTGGGTGTGACTCCTGTCCCTCACTGGGTGTGAATCCTGTCCCTCACTGGGTGTGTCTCCTGTCCCTCACTGGGTGTGACTCCTGTCCCTCACTGGGTGTGTCTCCTGTCCCTCACTGGGTGTGACTCCTGTCCCTCACTACGTGACTCCTGTCCTCACTGGGAGTGACTCCTGTCCCTCACTACATGTGACTCCTGTCCCTCACTGGGTGTGACTCCTGTCCCTCACTGGGTGTGTCTCCTGTCCCTCACTGGGTGTGACTCCTGTCCCTTACTGGGTGTGACTCCTGTCTCTCACTACGTGACTCCTGTCCTCACTGGGTGTGACTCCTGTCCCTCACTGGGTGTGACTCCTCTCCCTCACTGGGAGTGTCTCCTGTCCCTCATTACATGTGACTCCTGTCCTCACTGGGTGTGACTCCTGTCCCTCACTGGGTGTGTCTCCTGTCCCTCACTGAGTGTGACTCCTGTCCCTCACTGGGTGTGACTCCTGTCCATCACTGGGTGTGACTCCTGTCCCTCACTGGGTGTGTCTCCTTACCCTCACTACATGTGACTCCTGTCCTCACTGGGTATGACTCCTGTCCCTCACTGGGTGTGACTCCTGTCCCTCACTGGGTGTGTTTCCTGTCCCTCACTACATGTGACTCCTGTCCCTCACTGGGTGTGTCTCCTATCCCTCACTGGGTGTGACTCCTGTCCCTCACTGGGTGTGACTCCTGTCCCTCACTGGGTGTGTCTCCTGTCCCTCACTGGGTGTGACTCCTGTCCTCACTGGGTGTGTCTCCTGTCCCTCACTGAGTGTGACTCCTGTCCCTCACTGGGTGTGTCTCCTGTCCCTCACTGGGTGTGACTTCTGTCCTTCACTGGGTGTGTTACCTGTCCCTCACTACATGTGACTCCTGTCCCTCACTGGGTGTGTCTCCTATCCCTCACTGGGTGTGACTCCTGTCCCTCACTGGGTGTGACTCCTGTCCCTCACTGGGTGTGTCTCCTGTCCCTCACTGCATGTGACTCCTGTGCTCACTGGGTGTGTCTCCTGTCCCTCGCTGGGAGTGACTCCTGTCCCTCACTACGTAACTCCTGTCCCTCACTACATGACTCCTGTCCCTCACTGGGTGTGTCTCCTGTCGGTCACTGGTTGTGACTTCTGTCCCTCACTGGGTGTGTCTCCTGTCGCTCACTACGTCACTCCTGTCCCTCACTGGGTTTGTCTCCTGTCGCTCACTGGGTGTGACTTCTGTCCCTCACTGGGTCTGACTCCTGTCCCTCACTATGTGACTCCTGTCCCTCACTGGGTGTGACTCCTGTCCCTCACTGGGTGTGACTCCTGCCCTTCACTGGATGTGTCACCTGTCCCTCACTACAAGTGACTCCTGTCCTAACTGGGTGTGACTCCTGTCCCTCACTGGATGCGTCACCTGTCCCTCACTACGTGACTCCTGTCGCTCACTACATGACTCCTGTCCCTCACTGGGTGTGTCTCCTGTCCCTCACTGGGTGTGTCTCCTGTCCCTCACTGGGTGTGTCTCCTGTCCCTCACTGCATGTGACTCCTGTCCCTCACTGGGTGTTACTCCTGTCCCAAACTGGGTGTGTCTCCTGTCCCTCACTACATGTGACTCCTGTCCCTCACTGGGTGTGACTCCTGTCCTCACTGGATATGTCTCCTGTCCCTCACTGAGTGTCACTCCTGTCCCTCACTACATGTGACTCCTGTCCTCACTGGGCGTCACCTGTCCCTCACTACAAATGACTCCTGACCTCACTGGGTGTGACTCCAGTCCCTCACTGGGTGTGTCTCCTGTCCCTCACTGGGTGTGACTTCTGTCCTTCACTGGGTGTGTTACCTGTCCCTCACTACATGTGACTCCTGTCCCTCACTACATGTGACTCCTGTCCTCACTACATGTGACTCCAGTCCTCACTAGGTATGACTCCTGTCCCTCACTGGGTGTGACTCCTGTCCCTCACTGGGTGTGACTCCTGTCCCAAACTGGGTGTGTCTCCTGTCCCTCACTACATGTGACTCCTGTCCCTCACTGGGTGTGACTCCTGTCCTCACTGGATATGTCTCCTGTCCTCACTGGGTGTGACTCCTGTCCCTCACTGGGTGTGACTCCTGTCCCTCACTGCATGACTCCTGTCCCTCACTACATGTGACTCCTGTCCTCACTGGGTGTGTCTCCTGTCCCTCACTGGGTGTGAATCCTGTCCCTCACTGGGTGTGTCACCTGTCCCTCACTGGGTGTGACACCTGTCCCTCACTGGGTGTGACTCCTGTCCCTCACTACATGTGACTCCTGTCCTCACTACATGTGACTCCAGTCCTCACTGGGTATGACTCCTGTCCCTCACTGGGTGTGACTCCTGTCCCTCACTGGGTGTGACTCCTGTCCCTCACTGCATGACTCCTGTCCCTCACCACATGTGACTCCTGTCCACACTGGGTGTGTCTCCTGTCCCTCACTGGGTGTGACTCCTGTCCCTCACTGGGTGTGAATCCTGTCCCTCACTGGGTGTGTCTCCTGTCCCTCACTGGGTGTGACTCCTGTCCCTCACTGGGTGTGTCTCCTGTCCCTCACTGGGTGTGACTCCTGTCCCTCACTACGTGACTCCTGTCCTCACTGGGAGTGACTCCTGTCCCTCACTACATGTGACTCCTGTCCCTCACTGGGTGTGACTCCTGTCCCTCACTGGGTGTGTCTCCTGTCCCTCACTGGGTGTGACTCCTGTCCCTTACTGGGTGTGACTCCTGTCTCTCACTACGTGACTCCTGTCCTCACTGGGTGTGACTCCTGTCCCTCACTGGGTGTGACTCCTCTCCCTCACTGGGAGTGTCTCCTGTCCCTCATTACATGTGACTCCTGTCCTCACTGGGTGTGACTCCTGTCCCTCACTGGGTGTGTCTCCTGTCCCTCACTGAGTGTGACTCCTGTCCCTCACTGGGTGTGACTCCTGTCCATCACTGGGTGTGACTCCTGTCCCTCACTGGGTGTGTCTCCTTACCCTCACTACATGTGACTCCTGTCCTCACTGGGTATGACTCCTGTCCCTCACTGGGTGTGACTCCTGTCCCTCACTGGGTGTGTTTCCTGTCCCTCACTACATGTGACTCCTGTCCCTCACTGGGTGTGTCTCCTATCCCTCACTGGGTGTGACTCCTGTCCCTCACTGGGTGTGACTCCTGTCCCTCACTGGGTGTGTCTCCTGTCCCTCACTGGGTGTGACTCCTGTCCTCACTGGGTGTGTCTCCTGTCCCTCACTGAGTGTGACTCCTGTCCCTCACTGGGTGTGTCTCCTGTCCCTCACTGGGTGTGACTTCTGTCCTTCACTGGGTGTGTTACCTGTCCCTCACTACATGTGACTCCTGTCCCTCACTGGGTGTGTCTCCTATCCCTCACTGGGTGTGACTCCTGTCCCTCACTGGGTGTGACTCCTGTCCCTCACTGGGTGTGTCTCCTGTCCCTCACTGCATGTGACTCCTGTGCTCACTGGGTGTGTCTCCTGTCCCTCGCTGGGAGTGACTCCTGTCCCTCACTACGTGACTCCTGTCCCTCACTACATGACTCCTGTCCCTCACTGGGTGTGTCTCCTGTCGGTCACTGGTTGTGACTTCTGTCCCTCACTGGGTGTGTCTCCTGTCGCTCACTACGTCACTCCTGTCCCTCACTGGGTTTGTCTCCTGTCGCTCACTGGGTGTGACTTCTGTCCCTCACTGGGTCTGACTCCTGTCCCTCACTATGTGACTCCTGTCCCTCACTGGGTGTGACTCCTGTCCCTCACTGGGTGTGACTCCTGCCCTTCACTGGATGTGTCACCTGTCCCTCACTACAAGTGACTCTTGTCCTAACTGGGTGTGACTCCTGTCCCTCACTGGATGCGTCACCTGTCCCTCACTACGTGACTCCTGTCGCTCACTACATGACTCCTGTCCCTCACTGGGTGTGTCTCCTGTCCCTCACTGGGTGTGTCTCCTGTCCCTCACTGGGTGTGTCTCCTGTCCCTCACTGCATGTGACTCCTGTCCCTCACTGGGTGTTACTCCTGTCCCAAACTGGGTGTGTCTCCTGTCCCTCACTACATGTGACTCCTGTCCCTCACTGGGTGTGACTCCTGTCCTCACTGGATATGTCTCCTGTCCCTCACTGAGTGTCACTCCTGTCCCTCACTACATGTGACTCCTGTCCTCACTGGGCGTCACCTGTCCCTCACTACAAATGACTCCTGACCTCACTGGGTGTGACTCCAGTCCCTCACTGGGTGTGTCTCCTGTCCCTCACTGGGTGTGACTTCTGTCCTTCACTGGGTGTGTTACCTGTCCCTCACTACATGTGACTCCTGTCCTCACTGGGTGTGTCTCCTGTCCCTCACTACATGTGACTCCTGTCCCTCACTGGGTGTGTCTCATGACCCACACTGGGTTTGACTCCTGTCCCTCACTGGGTGTGTCTCCTGTCCCTCACTACAAGTGACTTCTGTCCCTCACTGTGTGTGACTCCTGTCCCTCACTACATGTGACTCCTGTCCCTCACTGGGTGTGACTCCTGTCCCTCACTGGGTGTGTCTCCTGTCCCTCACTGGGTGTGTCTCCTGTCCCTCACTGGGTGTGTCTCCTGTCCCTCACTGGGTGTGACTCCTGTCCCTCACTGGGTGTGACTCCTGTCCCTCACTGGGTGTGTCTCCTATCCCTCACTGGGTGTGACTCCTGACCTCACTGGGTGTGGCTCCTGTACCTCACTACATGTGACTCCTGTCCTCACTTCAAGTGACTCCTGTCCCTCACTGGGTGTGTCCCCTGTCCCTCACAGGGTGTGACTTCTGTCCCTCACTGGGTGTGTCTCCTGTCCCTCACTGGGTGTGTCTCCTGTCCCTCACTGGGTGTGACTCCTGTCCCTCACTGGGTGTGTCTCCTGTCCCTCACTGGGTGTGTCTCCTGTCCCTCACTGGGTGTGACTCCTGTCCCTCACTGAGTGTGTCTCCTGTCCCTCACTACATGTGACTCCTGTCCTCACTGGGTGTGACTCATGTCCTTCACTGGGCGTGTCTCCTGTCCCTCACTGGGTGTGACTCCTGTCCCTCACTGGGTGTGACTCCTGTCCCTCACTATGTGACTCCTGTCCTCACTGGGTGTGTCTCCTGTCCCTCATTACATATGACTCCTGTCCTCACTGGGTGTGTCTCCTGTCCCTCACTGGGTGTGACTCCAGTCCCTCACTGTGTGTGACTCCTGTCCCTCACTGGGTGTTACTACTGTCCCTCACTGGGTGCGACTCCTGTCCCTCACTGAGTGTGACTCCTGTCCCTCACTGGGTGTGACTCCTGTCCCTCACTGGGTGTGACATCTGTCCTCACTGGGAGTGACTCATGTCCCTCACTACATGTGACTCCTGTCCTCACTGGGTGTGTCTCCTGTCCCTCGCTGGGACTGACTCCTGTCCCTCACTACGTGACTCCTGTCCCTCACTACGTGACTCCTGTCCCTCACTGGGTGTGTCTCCTGTCGCTCACTGGGTGTGAATTCTGTCCCTCACTGGGTCTGACTCCTGTCCCTCACTACGTGACTCCTGTCCCTCACTGGGTGTGACTCCTGTCCCTTACTGGGTGTGACTCCTGCCCTTCACTGGATGTGTCACCTGTCCCTCACTGCAAGTGACTCCTGTCCTCACTGGGTGTGACTCCTGTCCCTCACTGGGTGTGTCTCCTGTCCTCACTGGGTGTGACTCCTGTCCTTTACTGGGTGTGTCACCTGTCCCTCACTGGGTGTGACTCCTGTCCCTCACTGGGTGTGTCTCCTGTCCCTCATCCCTCACTGGGTGTGTCTCCTGTCCCTCACTGGGTGTGTCACCGGTCCCTCACTACATGTGACTCCTGTCCTCACAGGGTGTGTCTCCTGCCCCTCACTACATGTGACCCCTGTCACTCGCTGGGTGTGTATCCTGTCCCTCACTGGGTGTGAATCCTGTCCCTCACTGGGTGTGTCTCCTGTCCCTCACTGGGTGTGTCTCCTGTCCCTCACTGGGTGTGACTCCTGTCCCTCACTACATGTGACTCCTGTCCCTCACTACATGTGACTCCTGTCCTTCACTGGGTGTGTCTCCTGTCCCTCACTGGGTGTGTCTCCTGTCCCTCACTGGATGTGACTCCTGTCCCTCACTGGATGTTACTCCTGTCCCTCACTGGGTGTGACTCCTGTCCCTCACTACATGTGACTCCTGTCCTCACTGGGTGTGTCTCCTGTCCCTCACTACATGTGACTCCTGTCCCTCACTGGGTGTGTCTTATGACCCTCACTGGGTTTGACTCCTGTCCCTCACTGGGTGTGTCTCCTGTCCCTCACTACAAGTGACTCCTGTCCCTCACTGTGTGTGACTCCTGTCCCTCACAACATGTGACTCCTGTCCCTCACTGGGTGTGACTCCTGTCCCTCACTGGGTGTGACTCCTGTCCCTCACTGGGTGTGTCTCCTGTCCCTCACTACATGTGACTCCTGTCCCTCACTGGGTGTGTCTCCTGTCCCTCACTGGGTGTGTCTCCTGTCCCTCACTGGGTGTGACTCCAGTCCCTCACTGGGTGTGTCTCCTGTCCCTCACTGGGTGTGACTCCTGTCCCTCACTGGGTGTGTCTCCTGTCCCTCACTGGGTGTGTCTCCTGTCCCTCACTGGGTGTGACTCCTGTCCCTCACTGGGTGTGACTCCTGTCCCTCACTGGGTGTGACTCCTGTCCTCACTGGGTGTGGCTCCTGTACCTCACTACATGTGACTCCTGTCCTCACTACATGTGACTCCTGTCCTCACTACATGTGACTCCTGTCCCTCACTGGGTGTGTCTCCTGTCCCTCACTGGGTGTGACTCCTGTCCCTCACTACATGTGACTCCTGTCCTCACTGGGTGTGACTCCTGTCCTTCACTGGGTGTGTCTCCTGTCCCTCACTGGGTGTGTCTCCTGTCCCTCACTGGATGTGACTCCTGTCCCTCACTGGCTTTTACTCCTGTCCCTCACTGGGTGTGACTTCTGTCCTTCACTGAGTGTGTTACCTGTCCCTCACTACATGTGACTCCTGTCCCTCACTGGGTGTGACTCCTGTCCTCACTGGGTGTGTCTCCTGTCCCTCACTGGGTGTGACTCCTGTCCCTCACTACATGTGACTCCTGTGCTCACTGGGTGTGTCTCCTGTCCCTCGCTGGGAGTGACTCCTGTCCCTCACTACGTGACTCATGTCCCTCACTACATGACTCCTGTCCCTCACTGGGTGTGTCTCCTGTCGCTCACTGGTTGTGACTTCTGTCCCTCACTGGGTGTGTCTCCTGTCGCTCACTACGTCACTCCTGTCCCTCACTGGGTGTGTCTCCTGTCGCTCACTGGGTGTGACTTCTGTCCCTCACTGGGTCTGACTCCTGTCCCTCACTACGTGACTCCTGTCCCTCACTGGGTGTGACTCCAGTCCCTCACTGGGTGTGACTCCTGCCCTTCACTGGATGTGTCACCTGTCCCTCACTACAAGTGACTCCTGTCCTCACTGGGTGTGACTCCTGTCCCTCACTGGGTGTGTCTCCTGTCCCTCACTGGGTGTGACTCCTGTCCTTCACTGGGTGTGTCACCTGTCCCTCACTACATGTGACTCCTGTCCTCACTGGGTGTGTCTCCTGTCCCTCACTACATGTGACTCCTGTCACTCACTGGGCGTGTCTCCTGTCCCTCACTGGGTGTGACTCTTGTCCCTCACTGGGTGTGTCTCCTGTCCCTCACTGGGTGTGTCTCCTGTCCCTCACTGGGTGTGTCTCCTGTCCCTCACTACATATGACTCCAGTCCTCACTGGGTGTGACTCCTGTCCTTCACTGGGTGTGTCTCCTGTCCCTCACTTGGTGTGACTCCTGTCGCTCACTGGGTGTGACTCCTGTCCCTCACTATGTGACTCCTGTCCTCACTGGGTGTGTCTCCTGTCCCTCATTACATATGACTCCGGTCCTCAATGGGTGTCTCTCCTGTCCCTCACTGGGTGTGACTCCTGTCCCTCACTGGGTGTGTCTCCTGTCCCTCATTACATATGACTCCGGTCCTCAATGGGTGTCTCTCCTGTCCAAAACTGGGTGTGTCTCCTGTCCCTCACTGGGTGTGACTTCTGTCCCTCACTGTTTGTGTCTCCTGTCCCTCACTGAGTGTGACTCCTGTCCCTCACTGGGTGTGACTCCTGTCCTCACTGGGTGTGTCTCCTGTCCCTCACTGGGTGTGTCTCCTGTCCCTCACTACATGTGACTCCTGTCCCTCACTGGGTGTGACTCCTGTCCCTAACTGGGTGTGTCTCCTGTCCCTCACTGGGTGTGACGCCTGTCCCTCACTGGGTGTGTCACCTGTCCCTCACTACATGTGACTCCTGTCCTCACTGGGTGTGACTCCTGTCCCTCACTGGGTGTGTCTCCTGTCCTTCACTGGGTGTGTCTCCTGTCCCAACACTGTCCCTCACTGGGTGTGACTCCTGTCCCTCACTGGGTGTGTCTCCTGTCCCTCACTGGGTGTGACTCCTGTCCCTCACTGGGTGTGTCTCCTGTCCCTCACTACATGTGACTCTTGTCCTCACTGGGTGTGACTCCTGTCCCTCACTGCGTGTGTCTCCTGTCCCTCACTGGGTGTGTCTCCTGTCCCTCACTACATGTGACTCTTGTCCTCACTGGGTGTGTCTCCTGTCCCTCACTGGGTTTGTCTCCTGTCCCTCACTGGGTGTGTCTCCTGTCCCTCACTGGGTGTGACTCCTGTCCCTCACTACATGTGACACCTGTCCTTCTCTGGGTGTGTCTCCTGTCCCTGACTAAATGTGAATCCTATCCTCACTGGGTGTGACTGCTGTCCTTCACTGGGTGTGCCACCTGTCCCTCACTGGGTGTGACTCCTGTCCCTCACTGGGTGTGTCACCTGTCCCTCACTGGGTGTGACTCCTGTCCCTCACTACATGTGACTCCTGTCCTCACTACATGTGACTCCTGTCCTCACTGGGTGTGACTCCTGTCCCTCACTGGGTGTGACTCCTGTCCCTCACTGGGTGTGAATCCTGTCCCTCACTGCATGACTCCTGTCCCTCACTCCATGTGACTCCTGTCCTCACTGGGTGTGTCTCCTGTCCCTCACTGGGTGTGACTCCTGTGCCTCACTGGGTGTGACTCCTGTGCCTCACTGGGTGTGACTCCTGTCCCTCACTGGGTGTGACTCCTGTCCCTCACTGGGTGTGACACCTGTGTCTCACTACATGTGACTCCTGTCCTCACTGGGTGTGTCTCCTGTACCTCGCTGGGTGTGACTCCTGTCCCTCACTACGCGACTCCTGTCCCTCACTGGGTGTGTCTCCTGTCCCCCAACTGGGTGTGACTTCTGTCCCTCACTGGGTCTGACTCCTGCCCTCACTACGTGACTCCTGTCACTCGCTGGGTGTGTCTCCTGTACCTCACTACAAGTGACTCCTGTCCTTACTGGGTGTGAATCCTGTCCCTCACTGGGTGTGTCTCCTGTCCCTCATTGGGTGGGACTCCTGTCCCTCACTGGGTGTGACTCCTGTCCCTCACTGGGTGTGTCACCTGTCCCTCACTACATGTGACTCCTGTCCTCACTGGGTGTGTCTCCTGTCCTTCACTGGGTGTGTCTCCTGTCCCTCACTGGGTGTGTATCCTGTACCTCGCTGGGTGTGACTCCTGTCCCTCACTCCGTGACTCCTGTCCCTCACTGGGTGTGTCTCCTGTCCCCCAACTGGGTGTGACTTCTGTCCCTCACTGGGTCTGACTTCTGCCCTCACTACGTGACTCCTGTCACTCGCTGGGTGTGTCTCCTGTACCTCACTACAAGTGACTCCTGTCCTTACTGGGTGTGACTCCTGTCCCTCACTGGGTGTGTCTCCTGTCCCTCATTGGGTGGGACTCCTGTCCCTCACTGGGTGTGACTCCTGTCCCTCACTGGGTGTGTCACCTGTCCCTCACTACATGTGACTCCTGTCCTCACTGGGTGTGTCTCCTGTCCTTCACTGGGTGTGTCTCCTGTCCCAACACTGTCCCTCACTGGGTATGTCTCCGGTCCCTCACTGGGTGTGACTCCTGTCCCTCACTGGGTGTGTCTCCTGTCCCTCACTGGGTGTGACTCCTGTCCCTCACTGGGTGTGACTCCTGTCCCCCACTGGGTGTGTCTCCTGTCCCTCACTACATGTGACTCTTGTCCTCACTGGGTGTGACTCCTGTCCCTCACTGCGTGTGTCTCCTGTCCATCACTGGGTGTGACTCCTGTCCCTCACTACATGTGACTCCTGTCCCTCACTGGGTGTGTCTCCTGTCCCTCACTACATGTGACTCTTGTCCTCACTGGGTGTGTCTCCTGTCCCTCACTACGTGACTCCTGTCCCTCACTGGGTGTGTCTCCTGTCCCTCACTGGGTGTGTCTCCTTTCCCTCATTACATGTGACTCTTGTCCTCACTGGGTGTGTCTCCTGTCCCTCACTGGGTGTGTCTCCTGTCCCTCACTGGAATTGACTCATGTCCCTCACTGGGTGTGTCACCTGTCCCTCACTACATGTGACTCCTGTCCTCACTGGGTGTGACTCCTGTCCCTCACTACATGTGACACCTGTCCCTCACTACATGTGACTCGTGTCCTCACTGGGTGTGTCTCCTGACCCTCACTGGGTGTGTCTCCTGTCCCTCACTGGGTGTGACTCCTGTCCCTCACTGGGTGTGACTCCTGTCCCTCACTACATGTGAATCCTATCCTCACTGGGTGTGTCTCCTGTCCCTCACTGGGTGTGACTCCTGTCCCTCACTGGGTGTGACACCTGTCCCTCACTGTGTGTGTCTCCTGTCACTCACTACATGTGACTCCTGTCCTCAACGTGTCTGTCTACTCTCCCTCGCTGGGTGTGACTCCTGTCGCTCACTGCGTGTGTCTCCTGTCCATCACTGGGTGTGACTCCTGTCCCTCACTACATGTGACTCCTGTCCCTCACTGGGTGTGTCTCCTGTCCCTCACTACATGTGACTCTTGTCCTCACTGGGTGTGTCTCCTGTCCCTCACTACGTGACTCCTGTCCCTCACTGGGTGTGTCTCCTGTCCCTCACTGGGTGTGTCTCCTTTCCCTCATTACATGTGACTCTTGTCCTCACTGGGTGTGTCTCCTGTCCCTCACTGGGTGTGTCTCCTGTCCCTCACTGGAATTGACTCCTGTCCCTCACTGGGTGTGTCACCTGTCCCTCACTACATGTGACTCCTGTCCTCACTGGGTGTGACTCCTGTCCCTCACTACATGTGACACCTGTCCCTCACTACATGTGACCCGTGTCCTCACTGGGTGTGTCTCCTGACCCTCACTGGGTGTGTCTCCTGTCCCTCACTGGGTGTGACTCCTGTCCCTCACTGGGTGTGACTCCTGTCCCTCACTACATGTGAATCCTATCCTCACTGGGTGTGTCTCCTGTCCCTCACTGGGTGTGACTCCTGTCCCTCACTGGGTGTGACACCTGTCCCTCACTGGGTGTGTCTCCTGTCACTCACTACATGTGACTCCTGTCCTCAACGTGTCTGTCTGCTCTCCCTCGCTGGGTGTGACTCCTGTCGCTCACTGGGTGTGACTCCTGTCCCTCACTGGGTGTGTCTACTGTCCCTCACTGGGTGTGACTTCTGTCCCTCACTGGGTCTGACCCCTGTCCCTCCCTACATGTGACCCTTGTCCTCACTGGGTGTGACTCCTGTCCCTCACTGGGTGTGCCTCCTGTCCCTCACTACGTGTGACTCCTGTGCCTCACTGGGTGTGACTCCTGTGCCTCACTGGGTGTGACTCCTGTCCCTCACTGGGTGTGACTCCTGTGCCTCACTGGGTGTGACTCCTGTGCCTCACTGGGTGTGACTCCTGTCCCTCACTGGGTGTGACTCCTGTCCCTCACTGGGTGTGATTCCTGTGCCTCACTGGGTGTGACTCCTGTCCCTCACTGGGTGTGTCTCCTGTCCCTCACTACATGTGACTCCTGTCCTCACTGGGTGTGACTCCTGTCCCTCACTGGGTGTGTCTCCTGTCCTTCACTGGGTGTGTCTCCTGACCCAACACTGTACCTCACTGGGTGTGACTCCTGTCCCTCACTGGGTGTGTCTCCTGTCCCTCACTGGGTGTGACTCCTGTCCCTCATTGGGTGTGTCTCCTGTCCCTCACTAGATGTGACTCTTGTCCTCACTGGGTGTGTCTCCTGTCCCTCACTGCGTGTGTCTCCTGTCCCTCACTGGGTGTGTCTCCTGTCCCTCACTACATGTGACTCCTGTCCTTCACTGGGTGTGTCTCCTGTCCCTGACTAAATGTGAATCCTATCCTCACTGGGTGTGACTGCTGTCCTTCACTGGGTGTGTCACCTGTCCCTCACTGGGTGTGACTCCTGTCCCTCACTGGGTGTGTCACCTGTCCCTCACTGGGTGTGACTCCTGTCCCTCACTACATGTGACTCCTGTCCTCACTACATGTGACTCCTGTCCTCACTGGGTGTGACTCCTGTCCCTCACTGGGTGTGACTCCTGTCCCTCACTGGGTGTGAATCCTGTCCCTCACTGCATGACTCCTGTCCCTCACTACATGTGACTCCTGTCCCTCACTGGGTGTGTCTCCTGTCCCTCACTACATGTGACTCCTGTCCTCACTGGGTGTGACTCCTGTCCCTCACTGGGTGTGACTACTGTGCCTCACTGGGTGTGACTCCTGTCCCTCACTGGGTGTGACTCCTGTCCCTCACTGGGTGTGACACCTGTGCCTCACTACATGTGACTCCTGTCCTCACTGGGTGTGTCTCCTGTACCTCGCTGGGTGTGACTCCTGTCCCTCACTATGTGACTCCTGTCCCTCACTGGGTGTGTCTCCTGTCCCCCAACTGGGTGTGACTTCTGTCCCTCACTGGGTCTGACTCCTGCCCTCACTACGTGACTCATGTCACTCGCTGGGTGTGTCTCCTGTACCTCACTACAAGTGACTCCTGTCCTTACTGGGTGTGACTCCTGTCCCTCACTGGATGTGTCTCCTGTCCCTCATTGGGTGGGACTCCTGTCCCTAACTGGGTGTGTCTCCTGTCCCTCACTGGGTGTGACTCCTGTCCCTCACTGGGTGTGTCACCTGTTCCTCACGACATGTGACTCCTGTCCTCACTGGGTGTGTCTCCTGTCCTTCACTGGGTGTGTCTCCTGTCCCAACACTGTCCCTCACTGGGTATGTCTCCGGTCCCTCACTGGGTGTGACTCCTGACCCTCACTGGGTGTGTCTCCTGTCCCTCACTGGGTGTGACTCCTGTACCTCACTGGGTGTGACTCCTGTCCCTCACTGGGTGTGACTCCTGTCCCCCACTGGGTGTGTCTCCTGTCCCTCACTACATGTGACTCTTGTCCTCACTGGGTGTGACTCCTGTCCCTCACTGCGTGTGTCTCCTGTCCCTCACTACATGTGACTCCTGTCCCTCACTGGGTGTGACTCCTGTCCCTAACTGGGTGTGTCTCCTGTCCCTCACTGGGTGTGACGCCTGTCCCTCACTGGGTGTGTCACCTGTCCCTCACTACATGTGACTCCTGTCCTCACTGGGTGTGACTCCTGTCCCTCACTGGGTGTGTCTCCTGTCCTTCACTGGGTGTGTCTCCTGACCCAACACTGTCCCTCCCTGGGTGTGACTCCTGTCCCTCACTGGGTGTGTCTCCTGTCCCTCACTGGGTGTGACTCCTGTCCCTCACTGGGTGTGTCTCCTGTCCCTCACTACATGTGACTCTTGTCCTCACTGGGTGTGACTCCTGTCCCTCACTGGGTGTGTCTCCTGTCCCTCACTACATGTGACTCTTGTCCTCACTGGGTGTGACTCCTGTCCCTCACTGCGTGTGTCTCCTGTCCCTCACTGGGTGTGTCTCCTGTCCCTCACTACATGTGACTCTTGTCCTCACTGGGTGTGTCTCCTGTCCCTCACTGGGTTTGTCTCCTGTCACTCACTGGGTGTGACTCCTGTCCCTCACTACATGTGACACCTGTCCTTCTCTGGGTGTGTCTCCTGTCCCTTACTAAATGTGAATCCTATCCTCACTGGGTGTGACTGCTGTCCTTCACTGGGTGTGCCACCTGTCCCTCACTGGGTGTGACTCCTGTCCCTTACTGGGTGTGTCACCTGTCCCTCACTGGGTGTGACTCCTGTCCCTCACTACATGTGACTCCTGTCCTCACTACATGTGACTCCTGTCCTCACTGGGTGTGACTCCTGCCCCTCACTGGGTGTGACTCCTGTCCCTCACTGGGTGTGAATCCTGTCCCTCACTGCATGACTCCTGTCCCTCACTACATGTGACTCCTGTCCTCACTGGGTGTGTCTCCTGTCCCTCACTGGGTGTGACTCCTGTGCCTCACTGGGTGTGACTCCTGTGCCTCACTGGGTGTGACTCCCGTCCCTCACTGGGTGTGACTCCTGTCCCTCACTACATGTGACTCCTGTCCTCACTGGGTGTGTCTCCTGTACCTCGCTGGGTGTGACTCCTGTCCCTCACTACGTGACTCCTGTCCCTCACTGGGTGTGTCTCCTGTCCCCCAACTGGGTGTGACTTCTGTCCCTCACTGGGTCTGACTCCTGCCCTCACTACGTGACTCCTGTCACTCGCTGGGTGTGTCTCCTGTACCTCACTACAAGTGACTCCTGTCCTTACTGGGTGTGACTCCTGTCCCTCACTGGGTGTGTCTCCTGTCCCTCATTGGGTGGGACTCCTGTCCCTAACTGGGTGTGTCTCCTGTCCCTCACTGGGTGTGACTCCTGTCCCTCACTGGGTGTGTCACCTGTCCCTCACTACATGTGACTCCTGTCCTCACTGGGTGTGTCTCCTGTCCTTCACTGGGTGTGTCTCCTGTCCCAACACTGTCCCTCACTGGGTATGTCTCCGGTCCCTCACTGGGTGTGACTCCTGTCCCTCACTGGGTGTGTCTCCTGTCCCTCACTGGGTGTGACTCCTGTCCCTCACTGGGTGTGACTCCTGTCCCCCACTGGGTGTGTCTCCTGTCCCTCACTACATGTGACTCTTGTCCTCACTGGGTGTGACTCCTGTCCCTCACTGCGTGTGTCTCCTGTCCATCACTGGGTGTGACTCCTGTCCCTCACTACATGTGACTCCTGTCCCTCACTGGGTGTGTCTCCTGTCCCTCACTACATGTGACTCTTGTCCTCACTGGGTGTGTCTCCTGTCCCTCACTACGTGACTCCTGTCCCTCACTGGGTGTGTCTCCTGTCCCTCACTGGGTGTGTCTCCTTTCCCTCATTACATGTGACTCTTGTCCTCACTGGGTGTGTCTCCTGTCCCTCACTGGGTGTGTCTCCTGTCCCTCACTGGAATTGACTCCTGTCCCTCACTGGGTGTGTCACCTGTCCCTCACTACATGTGACTTCTGTCCTCACTGGGTGTGACTCCTGTCCCTCACTACATGTGACACCTGTCCCTCACTACATGTGACTCGTGTCCTCACTGGGTGTGTCTCCTGACCCTCACTGGGTGTGTCTCCTGTCCCTCACTGGGTGTGACTCCTGTCCCTCACTGGGTGTGACTCCTGTCCCTCACTACATGTGAATCCTATCCTCACTGGGTGTGTCTCCTGTCCCTCACTGGGTGTGACTCCTGTCCCTCACTGGGTGTGACACCTGTCCCTCACTGGGTGTGTCTCCTGTCACTCACTACATGTGACTCCTGTCCTCAACCTGTCTGTCTACTCTCCCTCGCTGGGTGTGACTCCTGTCGCTCACTGGGTGTGACTCCTGTCCCTCACTGGGTGTGTCTACTGTCCCTCACTGGGTGTGACTTCTGTCCCTCACTGGGTCTGACCCCTGTCCCTCCCTACATGTGACCCTTGTCCTCACTGGGTGTGATTCCTGTCCCTCACTGGGTGTGCCTCCTGTCCCTCACTGCGTGTGACTCCTGTGCCTCACTGGGTGTGACTCCTGTGCCTCACTGGGTGTGACTCCTGTCCCTCACTGGGTGTGACTCCTGTCCCTCACTGGGTGTGATTCCTGTGCCTCACTGGGTGTGACTCCTGTCCCTCACTGGGTGTGTCTCCTGTCCCTCACTACATGTGACTCCTGTCCTCACTGGGTGTGACTCCTGTCCCTCACTGGGTGTGTCTCCTGTCCTTCACTGTGTGTGTCTCCTGACCCAACACTGTCCCTCACTGGGTGTGACTCCTGTCCCTCACTGGGTGTGTCTCCTGTCCCTCACTGGGTGTGACTCCTGTCCCTCACTGGGTGTGTCTCCTGTCCCTCACTACATGTGACTCTTGTCCTCACTGGGTGTGACTCCTGTCCCTCACTGCGTGTGTCTCCTGTCCCTCACTGGGTGTGTCTCCTGTCCCTCACTACATGTGACTCTTGTCCTCACTGGGTGTGTCTCCTGTCCCTCACTGCGTGTGTCTCCTGTCCCTCACTGGGTGTGTCTCCTGTCCCTCACTACATGTGACTCCTGTCCTTCACTGGGTGTGTCTCCTGTCCCTGACTAAATGTGAATCCTATCCTCACTGGGTGTGACTGCTGTCCTTCACTGGGTGTGTCACCTGTCCCTCACTGGGTGTGACTCCTGTCCCTCACTGGGTGTGTCACCTGTCCCTCACTGGGTGTGACTCCTGTCCCTCACTACATGTGACTCCTGTCCTCACTACATGTGACTCCTGTCCTCACTGGGTGTGACTCCTGTCCCTCACTGGGTGTGACTCCTGTCCCTCACTGGGTGTGAATCCTGTCCCTCACTGCATGACTCCTGTCCCTCATTATATGTGACTCCTGTCCTCACTGGGTGTGTCTCCTGTCCCTCACTGGGTGTGACTCCTGTGCCTCACTGGGTGTGACTCCTGTCCCTCACTGTGTGTGACTCCTGTCCCTCACTGGGTGTGACACCTGTGCCTCACTACATGTGACTCCTGTCCTCACTGGGTGTGTCTCCTGTACCTCGCTGGGTGTGACTCCTGTCCCTCACTATGTGACTCCTGTCCCTCACTGGGTGTGTCTCCTGTCCCCCAACTGGGTGTGACTTCTGTCCCTCACTGGGTCTGACTCCTGCTCTCACTACGTGACTCATGTCACTCGCTGGGTGTGTCTCCTGTACCTCACTACAAGTGACTCCTGTCCTTACTGGGTGTGACTCCTGTCCCTCACTGGATGTGTCTCCTGTCCCTCATTGGGTGGGACTCCTGTCCCTAACTGGGTGTGTCTCCTGTCCCTCACTGGGTGTGACTCCTGTCCCTCACTGGGTGTGTCACCTGTCCCTCACTACATGTGACTCCTGTCCTCACTGGGTGTGTCTCCTGTCCTTCACTGGGTGTGTCTCCTGTCCCAACACTGTCCCTCACTGGGTATGTCTCCGGTCCCTCACTGGGTGTGACTCCTGACCCTCACTGGGTGTGTCTCCTGTCCCTCACTGGGTGTGACTCCTGTACCTCACTGGGTGTGACTCCTGTCCCTCACTGGGTGTGACTCCTGTCCCCCACTGGGTGTGTCTCCTGTCCCTCACTACATGTGACTCTTGTCCTCACTGGGTGTGTCTCCTGTCCCTCACTACGTGACTCCTGTCCCTCACTGGGTGTGTCTCCTGTCCCTCACTGGGTGTGTCTCCTTTCCCTCATTACATGTAACTCTTGTCCTCACTGGGTGTGTCTCCTGTCCCTCACTGGGTGTGTCTCCTGTCCCTCACTGGGTGTGTCACCTGTCCCTCACTACATGTGACTCCTGTCCTCACTGGGTGTGACTCCTGTCCCTCACTACATGTGACACCTGTCCCTCACGACATGTGACTCGTGTCCTCACTGGGTGTGTCTCCTGACCCTCACTGGGTGTGCCTCCTGTCCCTCACTGGGTGTGACTCCTGTCCCTCACTGGGTGTGACTCCTGTCCCTCACTACATGTGAATCCTATCCTCACTGAGTGTGTCTCCTGTCCCTCACTGGGTGTGACTCCTGTCCCTCACTGGGTGTGTCTCCTGTCACTCACTACATGTGACTCCTGTCCTCAACGTGTCTGTCTACTCTCCCTCGCTGGGTGTGACTCCTGTCCCTCACTGGGTGTGACTCCTGTCCCTCACTGGGTGTGTCTACTGTCCCTCACTGGGTGTGACTTCTGTCCCTCACTGGGTCTGACCCCTGTCCCTCCCTACATGTGACCCTTGTCCTCACTGGGTGTGACTCCTGTGCCTCACTGGGTGTGACACCTGTCCCTCACTGGGTCTGACTCCTGTCCCTCACTACGTGACTCCTGTCCCTCACTGGGTGTGTCTCCTGTCCCTCACTACATGTGACTCCTGTCCTCACTGGGTGTGTCTCCTGTCCCTCACTACATGTGACACCTGTCTCTCACTGGGTGTGTCTCCTGTCCCTCACTGCGTGTGTCTCCTGTCCCTCACTAGGTTTGTCTCCTGTCCCTCACTACATGTGACTCCTGTCCTCACTGGGTGTGACTCCTGTCCCTCACTACGTGACGCCTGTCCCTCACTACATGTGACTCGTGTCCTCACTGGGTGTGTCTCCTGAACCTCACTGGGTGTGTCTCCTGTCCCTCACTGGGTGTGACTCCTGTCCCTCACTGGGTGTGACACCTGTCCCTCACTGGGTGTGTCTCCTGTCACTCACGACATGTGACCCTGTCCTCACCGTGTCTGTCTACTCTCCCTCGCTGGGTCTGACTCCTGTCCCTCACTGGGTGTGACTCCTGTCCTTCACTGGGTGTGTCTCCTGTCCCTCACTGGGTGTGACTTCTGTCCCTCACTGGGTCTGCTCCCTGTCCCTCACTACATGTGACTCTTGTCCTTACTGGGTGTGACTCCTGTGCCTCACTGGGTGTGACTCCTGTCCCTCACTGGGTGTGACTCCTGTCCCTTACTGGGTGTGACTCCTGTCCCTCACTGGGTATGTCTACTGTCCCTCACTACATGTGACTCCTGTCCTCACTGGGTGTGTCTCCTGTACCTCACTGGGTGTGACTTCTGTCCCTCACTGGGTGTGACTCCTGTCCCTCACTGGGTGTGTCTCCTGTCCCCCAACTGGATGTGACTTCTGTCCCTCACTGGGTCTGACTCCAGTCCTCACTACGTGACTCCTGTCACTCACTGGGTGTGTCTCCTGTCCCTCACTACAAGTGACTCCTGTCCTTACTGGGTGTGACTCCTGTCCCTCACTGGGTGTGTCTCCTGTCCCTCACTGGGTGTGACTCCTGTCCCTAACTGGGTGTGTCTCCTGTCCCTCACTGGGTGTGACTCCTGTCCCTCACTGGGTGTGTCACCTGTCCCTCACTACATGTGACTCCTGTCCTCACTGGGTGTGTCTCCTGTCCCTCACTACATGTGACTCCTGTCCCTCACTGGGTGTGTCTCATGACCCACACTGGGTTTGACTCCTGTCCCTCACTGGGTGTGTCTCCTGTCCCTCACTACAAGTGACTTCTGTCCCTCACTGTGTGTGACTCCTGTCCCTCACTGGGTGTGTCTCCTGTCCCTCACTGGGTGTGTCTCCTGTCCCTCACTGGGTGTGACTCCTGTCCCTCACTGGGTGTGACTCCTGTCCCTCACTGGGTGTGACTCCTGACCTCACTGGGTGTGGCTCCTGTACGTCACTACATGTGACTCCTGTCCTCACTTCAAGTGACTCCTGTCCCTCACTGGGTGTGTCCCCTGTCCCTCACAGGGTGTGACTTCTGTCCCTCACTGGGTCTGACTCCTGTCCCTCACTGGGTGTGACTCCTGTCCCTCACTGGGTGTGTCTCCGGTCCCTCACTGGGTGTGTCTCCTGTCCCTCACTGGGTGTGACTCCTGTCCCTCACTGAGTGTGTCTCCTGTCCCTCACTACATGTGACTCCTGTCCTCACTGGGTGTGACTCCTGTCCTTCACTGGGCGTGTCTCCTGTCCCTCACTGGGTGTGACTCCTGTCCCTCACTGGGTGTGACTCCTGTCCCTCACTATGTGACTCCTGTCCTCACTGGGTGTGTCTCCTGTCCCTCATTACATATGACTCCTGTCCTCACTGGGTGTGACTCCTGTCCCTCACTGGGTGTGACTCCAGTCCCTCACTGTGTGTGACTCCTGTCCCTCACTGGGTGTGATTCCTGTGCCTCACTGGGTGTGACTCCTGTCCCTCACTGGGTGTGTCTCCTGTCCCTCACTACATGTGACTCCTGTCCTCACTGGGTGTGACTCCTGTCCCTCACTGGGTGTGTCTCCTGTCCTTCACTGGGTGTGTCTCCTGACCCAACACTGTCCCTCACTGGGTGTGACTCCTGTCCCTCACTGGGTGTGTCTCCTGTCCCTCATTGGGTGTGACTCCTGTCCCTCACTGGGTGTGTCTCCTGTCCCTCACTACATGTGACTCTTGTCCTCACTGGGTGTGACTCCTGTCCCTCACTGCGTGTGTCTCCTGTCCCTCACTGGGTGTGTCTCCTGTCCCTCACTACATGTGACTCTTGTCCTCACTGGGTGTGTCTCCTGTCCCTCACTGCGTGTGTCTCCTGTCCCTCACTGGGTGTGTCTCCTGTCCCTCACTGCGTGTGTCTCCTGTCCCTCACTGGGTGTGTCTCCTGTCCCTCACTGGGTGTGTCTCCTGTCCCTCACTGGGTGTGACTCCTGTCCCTCACTGGGTGTGACTCCTGTCCCTCACTACATGTGACTCCTGTCCTTCACTGGGTGTGTCTCCTGTCCCTGACTAAATGTGAATCCTATCCTCACTGGGTGTGACTGCTGTCCTTCACTGGGTGTGTCACCTGTCCCTCACTGGGTGTGACTCCTGTCCCTCACTGGGTGTGTCACCTGTCCCTCACTGGGTGTGACTCCTGTCCCTCACTACATGTGACTCCTGTCCTCACTACATGTGACTCCTGTCCTCACTGGGTGTGACTCCTGTCCCTCACTGGGTGTGACTCCTGTCCCTCACTGGGTGTGAATCCTGTCCCTCACTGCATGACTCCTGTCCCTCACTACATGTGACTCCTGTCCCTCACTGGGTGTGTCTCCTGTCCCTCACTACATGTGACTCCTGTCCTCACTGGGTGTGACTCCTGTCCCTCACTGGGTGTGTCTCCTGTCCTTCACTGGGTGTGTCACCTGTCCCTCACTGGGTGTGTCTCCTGTCACTCACGACATGTGACCCTGTCCTCACCGTGTCTGTCTACTCTCCCTCGCTGGGTCTGACTCCTGTCCCTCACTGGGTGTGACTCCTGTCCTTCACTGGGTGTGTCTCCTGTCCCTCACTGGGTGTGACTTCTGTCCCTCACTGGGTCTGCTCCCTGTCCCTCACTACATGTGACTCTTGTCCTTACTGGGTGTGACTCCTGTGCCTCACTGGGTGTGACTCCTGTCCCTCACTGGGTGTGACTCCTGTCCCTCACTGGGTGTGACTCCTGTCCCTCACTGGGTATGTCTACTGTCCCTCACTACATGTGACTCCTGTCCTCACTGGGTGTGTCTCCTGTACCTCACTGGGTGTGACTTCTGTCCCTCACTGGGTGTGACTCCTGTCCCTCACTGGGTGTGTCTCCTGTCCCCCAACTGGATGTGACTTCTGTCCCTCACTGGGTCTGACTCCAGTCCTCACTACGTGACTCCTGTCACTCACTGGGTGTGTCTCCTGTCCCTCACTACAAGTGACTCCTGTCCTTACTGGGTGTGACTCCTGTCCCTCACTGGGTGTGTCTCCTGTCCCTCACTGGGTGTGACTCCTGTCCCTAACTGGGTGTGTCTCCTGTCCCTCACTGGGTGTGACTCCTGTCCCTCACTGGGTGTGTCACCTGTCCCTCACTACATGTGACTCCTGTCCTCACTGGGTGTGTCTCCTGTCCCTCACTACATGTGACTCCTGTCCCTCACTGGGTGTGTCTCATGACCCACACTGGGTTTGACTCCTGTCCCTCACTGGGTGTGTCTCCTGTCCCTCACTACAAGTGACTTCTGTCCCTCACTGTGTGTGACTCCTGTCCCTCACTGGGTGTGTCTCCTGTCCCTCACTGGGTGTGTCTCCTGTCCCTCACTGGGTGTGACTCCTGTCCCTCACTGGGTGTGACTCCTGTCCCTCACTGGGTGTGACTCCTGACCTCACTGGGTGTGGCTCCTGTACGTCACTACATGTGACTCCTGTCCTCACTTCAAGTGACTCCTGTCCCTCACTGGGTGTGTCCCCTGTCCCTCACAGGGTGTGACTTCTGTCCCTCACTGGGTCTGACTCCTGTCCCTCACTGGGTGTGACTCCTGTCCCTCACTGGGTGTGTCTCCGGTCCCTCACTGGGTGTGTCTCCTGTCCCTCACTGGGTGTGACTCCTGTCCCTCACTGAGTGTGTCTCCTGTCCCTCACTACATGTGACTCCTGTCCTCACTGGGTGTGACTCCTGTCCTTCACTGGGCGAGTCTCCTGTCCCTCACTGGGTGTGACTCCTGTCCCTCACTGGGTGTGACTCCTGTCCCTCACTATGTGACTCCTGTCCTCACTGGGTGTGTCTCCTGTCCCTCATTACATATGACTCCTGTCCTCACTGGGTGTGACTCCTGTCCCTCACTGGGTGTGACTCCAGTCCCTCACTGTGTGTGACTCCTGTCCCTCACTGGGTGTGATTCCTGTGCCTCACTGGGTGTGACTCCTGTCCCTCACTGGGTGTGTCTCCTGTCCCTCACTACATGTGACTCCTGTCCTCACTGGGTGTGACTCCTGTCCCTCACTGGGTGTGTCTCCTGTCCTTCACTGGGTGTGTCTCCTGACCCAACACTGTCCCTCACTGGGTGTGACTCCTGTCCCTCACTGGGTGTGTCTCCTGTCCCTCATTGGGTGTGACTCCTGTCCCTCACTGGGTGTGTCTCCTGTCCCTCACTACATGTGACTCTTGTCCTCACTGGGTGTGACTCCTGTCCCTCACTGCGTGTGTCTCCTGTCCCTCACTGGGTGTGTCTCCTGTCCCTCACTACATGTGACTCTTGTCCTCACTGGGTGTGTCTCCTGTCCCTCACTGCGTGTGTCTCCTGTCCCTCACTGGGTGTGTCTCCTGTCCCTCACTACATGTGACTCCTGTCCTTCACTGGGTGTGTCTCCTGTCCCTGACTAAATGTGAATCCTATCCTCACTGGGTGTGACTGCTGTCCTTCACTGGGTGTGTCACCTGTCCCTCACTGGGTGTGACTCCTGTCCCTCACTGGGTGTGTCACCTGTCCCTCACTGGGTGTGACTCCTGTCCCTCACTACATGTGACTCCTGTCCTCACTACATGTGACTCCTGTCCTCACTGGGTGTGACTCCTGTCCCTCACTGGGTGTGACTCCTGTCCCTCACTGGGTGTGAATCCTGTCCCTCACTGCATGACTCCTGTCCCTCACTACATGTGACTCCTGTCCCTCACTGGGTGTGTCTCCTGTCCCTCACTACATGTGACTCCTGTCCTCACTGGGTGTGACTCCTGTCCCTCACTGGGTGTGTCTCCTGTCCTTCACTGGGTGTGTCTCCTGACCCAACACTGTCCCTCACTGGGTGTGACTCCTGTCCCTCACTGGGTGTGTCTCCTGTCCCTCACTGGGTGTGACTCCTGTCCCTCACTGGGTGTGTCTCCTGTCCCTCACTACATGTGACTCTTGTCCTCACTGGGTGTGACTCCTGTCCCTCACTGCGTGTGTCTCCTGTCCCTCACTGGGTGTGTCTCCTGTCCCTCACTACATGTGACTCTTGTCCTCACTGGGTGTGTCTCCTGTCCCTCACTGCGTGTGTCTCCTGTCCCTCACTGGGTGTGTCTCCTGTCCCTCACTACATGTGACTCCTGTCCTTCACTGGTTGTGTCTCCTGTCCCTGACTAAATGTGAATCCTATCCTCACTGGGTGTGACTGCTGTCCTTCACTGGGTGTGTCACCTGTCCCTCACTGGGTGTGACTCCTGTCCCTCACTGGGTGTGTCACCTGTCCCTCACTGGGTGTGACTCCTGTCCCTCACTATATGTGACTCCTGTCCTCACTACATGTGACTCCTGTCCTCACTGGGTGTGACTCCTGTCCCTCACTGGGTGTGACTCCTGTCCCTCACTGGGTGTGAATCCTGTCCCTCACTGCATGACTCCTGTCCCTCATTATATGTGACTCCTGTCCTCACTGGGTGTGTCTCCTGTCCCTCACTGGGTGTGACTCCTGTGCCTCACTGGGTGTGACTCCTGTCCCTCACTGGGTGTGACTCCTGTCCCTCACTGGGTGTGACACCTGTGCCTCACTACATGTGACTCCTGTCCTCACTGGGTGTGTCTCCTGTACCTCGCTGGGTGTGACTCCTGTCCCTCACTATGTGACTCCTGTCCCTCACTGGGTGTGTCTCCTGTCCCTCACTGGGTGTGTCTCATGACCCACACTGGGTTTGACTCCTGTCCCTCACTGGGTGTGTCTCCTGTCCCTCACTACAAGTGACTCCTGTCCCTCACTGGGTGTGACTCCTGTGCCTCACTGGGTGTGACTCCTGTCCCTCACTGGTGTGTCTCCTGTCCCTCAATACATGTGACTCCTGTCCTCACTGGGTGTGTCTCCTGTACCTCACTGGGTGTGACTCCTGTCCCTCACTGGGTGTGACTCCTGTCCCTCACTGGGTGTGTCTCCTGTCCCCCAACTGGGTGTGACTTCTGTCCCTCACTTGGTCTGACTCCTGTCCTCACTACGTGACTCCTGTCACTCACTGCGTGTGTCTCCTGTCCCTCACTACAAGTGACTCCTGTCCTTACTGGGTGTGACTCCTGTCCCTCACTGGGTATGTCTCCTGTCCCTCACTGGGTGTGATTCCTGTCCCTAACTGGGTGTGTCTCCTGTCCCTCACTGGGTGTGACTCCTATCCCTCACTGGGTGTGTCACCTGTCCCTCACTACATGTGACTCCTGTCCCTCACTGGGTGTGACTCCTGTCCCTCACTGGGTGTGTCTCCGGTCCCTCACTGGGTGTGTCTCCTGTCCCTCACTGGGTGTGACTCCTGTCCCTCACTGAGTGTGTCTCCTGTCCCTCACTACATGTGACTCCTGTCCTCACTGGGTGTGACTCCTGTCCTTCACTGGGCGTGTCTCCTGTCCCTCACTGGGTGTGACTCCTGTCCCTCACTGGGTGTGACTCCTGTCCCTCACTATGTGACTCCTGTCCTCACTGGGTGTGTCTCCTGTCCCTCATTACATATGACTCCTGTCCTCACTGGGTGTGACTCCTGTCCCTCACTGGGTGTGACTCCAGTCCCTCACTGTGTGTGACTCCTGTCCCTCACTGGGTGTGATTCCTGTGCCTCACTGGGTGTGACTCCTGTCCCTCACTGGGTGTGTCTCCTGTCCCTCACTACATGTGACTCCTGTCCTCACTGGGTGTGACTCCTGTCCCTCACTGGGTGTGTCTCCTGTCCTTCACTGGGTGTGTCTCCTGACCCAACACTGTCCCTCACTGGGTGTGACTCCTGTCCCTCACTGGGTGTGTCTCCTGTCCCTCACTACATGTGACTCTTGTCCTCACTGGGTGTGACTCCTGTCCCTCACTGCGTGTGTCCCCTGTCCCTCACTGGGTGTGTCTCCTGTCCCTCACTACATGTGACTCTTGTCCTCACTGGGTGTGTCTCCTGTCCCTCACTGCGTGTGTCTCCTGTCCCTCACTGGGTGTGTCTCCTGTCCCTCACTACATGTGACTCCTGTCCTTCACTGGGTGTGTCACCTGTCCCTCACTGGGTGTGACTCCTGTCCCTCACTGGGTGTGTCACCTGTCCCTCACTGGGTGTGACTCCTGTCCCTCACTACATGTGACTCCTGTCCTCACTACATGTGACTCCTGTCCTCACTGGGTGTGACTCCTGTCCCTCACTGGGTGTGACTCCTGTCCCTCACTGGGTGTGAATCCTGTCCCTCACTGCATGACTCCTGTCCCTCACTACATGTGACTCCTGTCCCTCACTGGGTGTGTCTCCTGTCCCTCACTACATGTGACTCCTGTCCTCACTGGGTGTGACTCCTGTCCCTCACTGGGTGTGTCTCCTGTCCTTCACTGGGTGTGTCACCTGTCCCTCACTGGGTGTGTCTCCTGTCACTCACGACATGTGACCCTGTCCTCACCGTGTCTGTCTACTCTCCCTCGCTGGGTCTGACTCCTGTCCCTCACTGGGTGTGACTCCTGTCCTTCACTGGGTGTGTCTCCTGTCCCTCACTGGGTGTGACTTCTGTCCCTCACTGGGTCTGCTCCCTGTCCCTCACTACATGTGACTCTTGTCCTTACTGGGTGTGACTCCTGTGCCTCACTGGGTGTGACTCCTGTCCCTCACTGGGTGTGACTCCTGTCCCTCACTGGGTGTGACTCCTGTCCCTCACTGGGTATGTCTACTGTCCCTCACTACATGTGACTCCTGTCCTCACTGGGTGTGTCTCCTGTACCTCACTGGGTGTGACTTCTGTCCCTCACTGGGTGTGACTCCTGTCCCTCACTGGGTGTGTCTCCTGTCCCCCAACTGGATGTGACTTCTGTCCCTCACTGGGTCTGACTCCAGTCCTCACTACGTGACTCCTGTCACTCACTGGGTGTGTCTCCTGTCCCTCACTACAAGTGACTCCTGTCCTTACTGGGTGTGACTCCTGTCCCTCACTGGGTGTGTCTCCTGTCCCTCACTGGGTGTGACTCCTGTCCCTAACTGGGTGTGTCTCCTGTCCCTCACTGGGTGTGACTCCTGTCCCTCACTGGGTGTGTCACCTGTCCCTCACTACATGTGACTCCTGTCCTCACTGGGTGTGTCTCCTGTCCCTCACTACATGTGACTCCTGTCCCTCACTGGGTGTGTCTCATGACCCACACTGGGTTTGACTCCTGTCCCTCACTGGGTGTGTCTCCTGTCCCTCACTACAAGTGACTTCTGTCCCTCACTGTGTGTGACTCCTGTCCCTCACTGGGTGTGTCTCCTGTCCCTCACTGGGTGTGTCTCCTGTCCCTCACTGGGTGTGACTCCTGTCCCTCACTGGGTGTGACTCCTGTCCCTCACTGGGTGTGACTCCTGACCTCACTGGGTGTGGCTCCTGTACGTCACTACATGTGACTCCTGTCCTCACTTCAAGTGACTCCTGTCCCTCACTGGGTGTGTCCCCTGTCCCTCACAGGGTGTGACTTCTGTCCCTCACTGGGTCTGACTCCTGTCCCTCACTGGGTGTGACTCCTGTCCCTCACTGGGTGTGTCTCCGGTCCCTCACTGGGTGTGTCTCCTGTCCCTCACTGGGTGTGACTCCTGTCCCTCACTGAGTGTGTCTCCTGTCCCTCACTACATGTGACTCCTGTCCTCACTGGGTGTGACTCCTGTCCTTCACTGGGCGTGTCTCCTGTCCCTCACTGGGTGTGACTCCTGTCCCTCACTGGGTGTGACTCCTGTCCCTCACTATGTGACTCCTGTCCTCACTGGGTGTGTCTCCTGTCCCTCATTACATATGACTCCTGTCCTCACTGGGTGTGACTCCTGTCCCTCACTGGGTGTGACTCCAGTCCCTCACTGTGTGTGACTCCTGTCCCTCACTGGGTGTGATTCCTGTGCCTCACTGGGTGTGACTCCTGTCCCTCACTGGGTGTGTCTCCTGTCCCTCACTACATGTGACTCCTGTCCTCACTGGGTGTGACTCCTGTCCCTCACTGGGTGTGTCTCCTGTCCTTCACTGGGTGTGTCTCCTGACCCAACACTGTCCCTCACTGGGTGTGACTCCTGTCCCTCACTGGGTGTGTCTCCTGTCCCTCATTGGGTGTGACTCCTGTCCCTCACTGGGTGTGTCTCCTGTCCCTCACTACATGTGACTCTTGTCCTCACTGGGTGTGACTCCTGTCCCTCACTGCGTGTGTCTCCTGTCCCTCACTGGGTGTGTCTCCTGTCCCTCACTACATGTGACTCTTGTCCTCACTGGGTGTGTCTCCTGTCCCTCACTGCGTGTGTCTCCTGTCCCTCACTGGGTGTGTCTCCTGTCCCTCACTACATGTGACTCCTGTCCTTCACTGGGTGTGTCTCCTGTCCCTGACTAAATGTGAATCCTATCCTCACTGGGTGTGACTGCTGTCCTTCACTGGGTGTGTCACCTGTCCCTCACTGGGTGTGACTCCTGTCCCTCACTGGGTGTGTCACCTGTCCCTCACTGGGTGTGACTCCTGTCCCTCACTACATGTGACTCCTGTCCTCACTACATGTGACTCCTGTCCTCACTGGGTGTGACTCCTGTCCCTCACTGGGTGTGACTCCTGTCCCTCACTGGGTGTGAATCCTGTCCCTCACTGCATGACTCCTGTCCCTCACTACATGTGACTCCTGTCCCTCACTGGGTGTGTCTCCTGTCCCTCACTACATGTGACTCCTGTCCTCACTGGGTGTGACTCCTGTCCCTCACTGGGTGTGTCTCCTGTCCTTCACTGGGTGTGTCTCCTGACCCAACACTGTCCCTCACTGGGTGTGACTCCTGTCCCTCACTGGGTGTGTCTCCTGTCCCTCACTGGGTGTGACTCCTGTCCCTCACTGGGTGTGTCTCCTGTCCCTCACTACATGTGACTCTTGTCCTCACTGGGTGTGACTCCTGTCCCTCACTGCGTGTGTCTCCTGTCCCTCACTGGGTGTGTCTCCTGTCCCTCACTACATGTGACTCTTGTCCTCACTGGGTGTGTCTCCTGTCCCTCACTGCGTGTGTCTCCTGTCCCTCACTGGGTGTGTCTCCTGTCCCTCACTACATGTGACTCCTGTCCTTCACTGGTTGTGTCTCCTGTCCCTGACTAAATGTGAATCCTATCCTCACTGGGTGTGACTGCTGTCCTTCACTGGGTGTGTCACCTGTCCCTCACTGGGTGTGACTCCTGTCCCTCACTGGGTGTGTCACCTGTCCCTCACTGGGTGTGACTCCTGTCCCTCACTATATGTGACTCCTGTCCTCACTACATGTGACTCCTGTCCTCACTGGGTGTGACTCCTGTCCCTCACTGGGTGTGACTCCTGTCCCTCACTGGGTGTGAATCCTGTCCCTCACTGCATGACTCCTGTCCCTCATTATATGTGACTCCTGTCCTCACTGGGTGTGTCTCCTGTCCCTCACTGGGTGTGACTCCTGTGCCTCACTGGGTGTGACTCCTGTCCCTCACTGGGTGTGACTCCTGTCCCTCACTGGGTGTGACACCTGTGCCTCACTACATGTGACTCCTGTCCTCACTGGGTGTGTCTCCTGTACCTCGCTGGGTGTGACTCCTGTCCCTCACTATGTGACTCCTGTCCCTCACTGGGTGTGTCTCCTGTCCCTCACTGGGTGTGTCTCATGACCCACACTGGGTTTGACTCCTGTCCCTCACTGGGTGTGTCTCCTGTCCCTCACTACAAGTGACTCCTGTCCCTCACTGGGTGTGACTCCTGTGCCTCACTGGGTGTGACTCCTGTCCCTCACTGGTGTGTCTCCTGTCCCTCAATACATGTGACTCCTGTCCTCACTGGGTGTGTCTCCTGTACCTCACTGGGTGTGACTCCTGTCCCTCACTGGGTGTGACTCCTGTCCCTCACTGGGTGTGTCTCCTGTCCCCCAACTGGGTGTGACTTCTGTCCCTCACTTGGTCTGACTCCTGTCCTCACTACGTGACTCCTGTCACTCACTGCGTGTGTCTCCTGTCCCTCACTACAAGTGACTCCTGTCCTTACTGGGTGTGACTCCTGTCCCTCACTGGGTATGTCTCCTGTCCCTCACTGGGTGTGATTCCTGTCCCTAACTGGGTGTGTCTCCTGTCCCTCACTGGGTGTGACTCCTATCCCTCACTGGGTGTGTCACCTGTCCCTCACTACATGTGACTCCTGTCCTCACTGGGTGTGACTCCTGTCCCTTACTGGGTGTGACTCCTGTCCCTCACTGGGTGTGTCTCCTGTCCCTCACTGGGTGTGACTCCTGTCCCTCACTGGGTGTGACTCCTGTCCCTCACTGGGTGTGTCTCCTGTCCCTCACTACATGTGACTCTTGTCCTCACTGGGTGTGACTCCTGTCCCTCACTGCGTGTGTCTCCTGTCCCTCACTGGGTTTGTCTCCTGTCCCTCACTACATGTGACTCTTGTCCTCACTGGGTGTGTCTCCTGTCCCTCACTGGGTTTGTCTCCTGTCCCTCACTGGGTGTGACTCCTGTCCCTCACTGGGTGTGACTCCTGTCCCTCACTACATGTGACTCCTGTCCTTCACTGGGTGTGTCTCCTGTCCCTGACTAAATGTGAATCCTATCCTCACTGGGTGTGACTGCTGTCCTTCACTGGGTGTGTCACCTGTCCCTCACTGGGTGTGACTCTGGTCCCTCACTGGGTGTGGACCTGTCCCTCACTGGGTGTGATTCCTGTCCCTCACTACATGTGACTCCTGTCCTCACTACATGTGACTCCTGTCCTTCACTGTGTGTGACTCCTGTCCCTCACTGGGTGTGACTCCTGTCCCTCACTGCATGACTCCTGTCCCTCACTACATGTGACTCCTGTCCTCACTGGGTGTGACTCCTGTGCCTCACTGGGTGTGACTCCTGTGCCTCACTGGGTGTGACTCCTGTCCCTCACTGGGTGTGACACCTGTGCCTCACTACATGTGACTCCTGTCCTCACTGGGTGTGTCTCCTGTATCTCGCTGGGTGTGACTCCTGTCCCTCACTATGTGACTCCTGTCCCTCACTGGGTGTGTCTCCTGTCCCCCAACTGGGTGTGACTTCTGTCCCTCACTGGGTCTGACTCCTGCCCTCACTACGTGACTCCTGTCACTCGCTGGGTGTGTCTCCTGTACCTCACTACAAGTGACTCCTGTCCTTACTGGGTGTGACTCCTGTCCCTCACTGGGTGTGTCTCCTGTCCCTCATTGGGTGGGACTCCTGTCCCTAACTGGGTGTGTCTCCTGTCCCTCACTGGGTGTGACTCCTGTCCCTCACTGGGTGTGTCACCTGTCCCTCACGACATGTGACTCCTGTCCTCACTGGGTGTGTCTCCTGTCCTTCACTGGGTGTGTCTCCTGTCCCAACACTGTCCCTCACTGGGTATGTCTCCGGTCCCTCACTGGGTGTGACTCCTGTCCCTCAGTGGGTGTGACTCCTGTCCCCCACTGGGTGTGTCTCCTGTCCATCACTACATGTGACTCTTGTCCTCACTGGGTGTGACTCCTGTCCCTCACTGCGTGTGTCTCCTGTCCATCACTGGGTGTGACTCCTGTCCCTCACTACATGTGACTCCTGTCCCTCACTGGGTGTGTCTCCTGTCCCTCACTACATGTGACTCTTGTCCTCACTGGGTGTGTCTCCTGTCCCTCACTACGTGACTCCTGTCCCTCACTGGGTGTGTCTCCTGTCCCTCACTGGGTGTGTCTCCTGTCCCTCATTACATGTGACTCTTGTCCTCACTGGGTGTGACTCCTGTCCCTCAGTGGGTGTGACTCCTGTCCCCCACTGGGTGTGTCTCCTGTCCATCACTACATGTGACTCTTGTCCTCACTGGGTGTGACTCCTGTCCATCACTACATATGACTCTTGTCCTCACTGGGTGTGACTCCTGTCCCTCACTGCGTGTGTCTCCTGTCCATCACTGGGTGTGACTCCTGTCCCTCACTACATGTGACTCCTGTCCCTCACTGGGTGTGTCTCCTGTCCCTCACTACATGTGACTCTTGTCCTCACTGGGTGTGTCTCCTGTCCCTCACTACGTGACTCCTGTCCCTCACTGGGTGTGTCTCCTGTCCCTCACTGGGTGTGTCTCCTGTCCCTCATTACATGTGACTCTTGTCCTCACTGGGATTGACTCCTGTCCCTCACTGGGTGTGTCACCTGTCCCTCACTACATGTGACTCCTGTCCTCTCTGGGTGTGACTCCTGTCCCTCACTACATGTGACACCTGTCCCTCACTACATGTGACTCGCGTCCTCACTGGGTGTGTCTCCTGACCCTCACTTGGTGTGTCTCCTGTCCCTCACTGGGTGTGTCTCCTGTCACTCACTACATGTGACTCCTGTCCTCAACGTGTCTGTCTCCTCTCCCTCGCTGGGTGTGAGTCCTGTCCCTCACTGGGTGTGACTCCTGTCCCTCACTGGGTGTCTCTACTGTCCCTCACTGGGTGTGACTTCTGTCCCTCACTGGGTCTGACCCCTGTCCCTCCCTACATGTGACCCTTGTCCTCACTGGGTGTGACTCCTGTCCCTCACTGGGTGTGCCTCCTGTCCCTCACTGGGTGTGTCTCCTGTCCCTCACTACATGTGACTCCTGTCCTCACTGGGTGTGACTCCTGTCCCTCACTGGGTGTGACTCCTGTCCCTCACTGGGTGTGACTCCTGTCCCTCACTGGGTGTGACTCCTGTCCCTCACTGGGTGTGTCTCCTGTCCTTCACTGGGTGTGTCTCCTGACCCAACACTGTCCCTCACTGGGTGTGACTCCTGTCCCTCACTGGGTGTGTCTCCTGTCCCTCACTGGGTGTGACTCCTGTCCCTCACTGGGTGTGTCTCCTGTCCCTCACTACATGTGACTCTTGTCCTCACTGGGTGTGACTCCTGTCCCTCACTGCGTGTGTCTCCTGTCCCTCACTGGGTGTGTCTCCTGTCCCTCACTACTTGTGACTCTTGTCCTCACTGGGTGTGTCTCCTGTCCCTCACTGGGTTTGTCTCCTGTCCCTCACTGGGTGTGTCTCCTGTCCCTCACTGGGTGTGACTCCTGTCCCTCACTACATGTGACTCCTGTCCTTCACTGGGTGTGTCTCCTGTCCCTGACTAAATGTGAATCCTATCCTCACTGGGTGTGACTGCTGTCCTTCACTGGGTGTGACTCCTGTCCCTCACTGGGTGTGACTCCTGTGCCTCACTGGGTGTGACTCCTGTCCCTCACTGGTGTGTCTCCTGTCCCTCAATACATGTGACTCCTGTCCTCACTGGGTGTGTCTCCTGTACCTCACTGGGTGTGACTCCTGTCCCTCACTGGGTGTGACTCCTGTCCCTCACTGGGTGTGTCTCCTGTCCCCCAACTGGGTGTGACTTCTGTCCCTCACTTGGTCTGACTCCTGTCCTCACTACGTGACTCCTGTCACTCACTGCGTGTGTCTCCTGTCCCTCACTACAAGTGACTCCTGTCCTTACTGGGTGTGACTCCTGTCCCTCACTGGGTGTGTCCCCTGTCCCTCACTGGGTGTGATTCCTGTCCCTAACTGGGTGTGTCTCCTGTCCCTCACTGGGTGTGACTCCTGTCCCTCACTGGGTGTGTCACCTGTCCCTCACTACATGTGACTCCTGTCCTCACTGGGTGTGACTCCTGTCCCTTACTGGGTGTGTCTCCTGTCCTTCACTGGGTGTGTCTCCTGACCCAACACTGTCCCTCACTGGGTGTGACTCCTGTCCCTCACTGGGTGTGTCTCCTGTCCCTCACTGGGTGTGACTCCTGTCCCTCACTGGGTGTGTCTCCTGTCCCTCACTACATGTGACTCTTGTCCTCACTGGGTGTGACTCCTGTCCCTCACTGTGTGTGTCTCCTGTCCCTCACTGGGTGTGTCTCCTGTCCCTCACTGCATGTGACTCTTGTCCTCACTGGGTGTGTCTCCTGTCCCTCACTGGGTTTGTCTCCTGTCCCTCACTGGGTGTGTCTCCTGTCCCTCACTGGGTGTGACTCCTGTCCCTCACTACATGTGACTCCTGTCCTTCACTGGGTGTGTCTCCTGTCCCTGACTAAATGTGAATCCTATCCTGACTGGGTGTGACTGCTGTCCTTCACTGGGTGTGTCACCTGTCCCTCACTGGGTGTGACTCCTGTCCCTCACTGGGTGTGTCACCTGTCCCTCACTGGGTGTGACTCCTGTCCCTCACTGGGTGTGTCACCTGTCCCTCACTGGGTGTGACTCCTGTCCCTCACTACATGTGACTCCTGTCCTCACTACATGTGACTCCTGTCCTCACTGGGTGTGACTCCCGTCCCTCACTGGGTGTGACTCCTGTCCCTCACTGGGTGTGAATCCTGTCCCTCACTGCATGACTCCTGTCCCTCACTACATGTGACTCCTGTCCTCACTGGGTGTGTCTCCTGTCCCTAACTGGGTGTGACTCCTGTGCCTCACTGGGTGTGACTCCTGTGCCTCACTGGGTGTGACTCCTGTCTCTCACTGGGTGTGACTCCTGTCCCTCACTGGGTGTGACACCTGTGCCTCACTACATGTGACTCCTGTCCTCACTGGGTGTGTCTCCTGTACCTCGCTGGGTGTGACTCCTGTCCCTCATTACGTGACTCCTGTCCCTCACTGGGTGTGTCTCCTGTCCCCCAACTGGGTGTGACTTCTGTCCCTCACTGGGTCTGACTCCTGCCCTCACTACGTGACTCCTGTCACTCGCTGGGTGTGTCTCCTGTACCTCACTACAAGTCACTCCTGTCCTTACTGGGTGTGAGTCCTGTCCCTCACTGGGTGTGTCTCCTGTCCCTCATTGGGTGTGACTCCTGTCCCTAACTGGGTGTGTCTCCTGTCCCTCACTGGGTGTGACTCCTGTCCCTCACTGGGTGTGTCACCTGTCCCTCACTACATGTGACTCCTGTCCTCACTGGGTGTGTCTCCTGTCCTTCACTGGGTGTGTCTCCTGTCCCAACACTGTCCCTCACTGGGTATGTCTCCGGTCCCTCACTGGGTGTGACTCCTGTCCCTCACTGGGTGTGTCTCCTGTCCCTCACTGGGTGTGACTCCTGTCCCTCACTGGGTGTGACTCCTGTCCCTCACTGGGTGTGACTCCTGTCCCCCACTGGGTGTGTCTCCTGTCCCTCACTACATGTGACTCTTGTCCTCACTGGGTGTGACTCCTGTCCCTCACTGCGTGTGTCTCCTGTCCATCACTGGGTGTGACTCCTGTCCCTCACTACATGTGACTCTTGTCCTCACTGGGTGTGTCTCCTGTCCCTCACTACGTGACTCCTGTCCCTCACTGGGTGTGTCTCCTTTCCCTCATTACATGTGACTCTTGTCCTCACTGGGTGTGTCTCCTGTCCCTCACTGGGTGTGTCTCCTGTCCCTCACTGGGATTGACTCCTGTCCCTCACTGGGTGTGTCACCTGTCCCTCACTACATGTGACTCCTGTCCTCACTGGGTGTGACTCCTGTCCCTCACTACATGTGACACCTGTCCCTCACTACATGTGACTCGTGTCCTCACTGGGTGTGTCTCCTGACCCTCACTGGGTGTGTCTCCTGTCGCTCACTGGGTGTGACTCCTGTCCCTCACTGGGTGTGACTCCTGTCCCTCACTACATGTGAATCCTATCCTCACTGGGTGTGTCTCCTGTCCCTCACTGGGTGTGACTTCTGTCCCTCACTGGGTGTGACACCTGTCCCTCACTGGGTGTGTCTCCTGTCACTCACTACATGTGACTCCTGTCCTCAACGTGTCTGTCTCCTCTCCCTCGCTGGGTGTGACTCCTGTCCCTCACTGGGTGTGACTCCTGTCCCTCACTGGGTGTGTCTACTGTCCCTCACTGGGTGTGACTTCTGTCCCTCACTGGGTCTGACCCCTGTCCCTCCCTACATGTGACCCTTGTCCTCACTGGGTGTGACTCCTGTCCCTCACTGGGTGTGCCTCCTGTCCCTCACTGGGTGTGACTCCTTTGCCTCACTGGGTGTGACTCCTGTCCCTCACTAGGTGTGACTCCTGTCCCTCACTGGGTGTGACTCCTGTGCCTCACTGGGTGTGACTCCTGTCCCTCACTGGGTGTGTCTCCTGTCCCTCACTACATGTGACTCCTGTCCTCACTGGGTGTGACTCCTGTCCCTCACTGGGTGTGTCTCCTGTCCTTCACTGGGTGTGTCTCCTGACCCAACACTGTCCCTCACTGGGTGTGACTCCTGTCCCTCACTGGGTGTGTCTCCTGTCCCTCACTGGGTGTGACTCCTGTCCCTCACTGGGTGTGTCTCCTGTCCCTCACTACATGTGACTCTTGTCCTCACTGGGTGTGACTCCTGTCCCTCACTGCGTGTGTCTCCTGTCCCTCACTGGGTGTGTCTCCTGTCCCTCACTACATGTGACTCTTGTCCTCACTGGGTGTGTCTCCTGTCCCTCACTGGGTTTGTCTCCTGTCCCTCACTGGGTGTGTCTCCTGTCCCTCACTGGGTGTGACTCCTGTCCCTCACTACATGTGACTCCTGTCCTTCACTGGGTGTGTCTCCTGTCCCTGACTAAATGTGAATCCTATCCTCACTGGGTGTGACTGCTGTCCTTCACTGGGTATGACTCCTGTCCCTCACTGGGTGTGACTCCTGTGCCTCACTGGGTGTGACTCCTGTCCCTCACTGGTGTGTCTCCTGTCCCTCAATACATGTGACTCCTGTCCTCACTGGGTGTGTCTCCTGTACCTCACTGGGTGTGACTCCTGTCCCTCACTGGGTGTGACTCCTGTCCCTCACTGGGTGTGTCTCCTGTCCGCCAACTGGGTGTGACTTCTGTCCCTCACTTGGTCTGACTCCTGTCCTCACTACGTGACTCCTGTCACTCACTGCGTGTGTCTCCTGTCCCTCACTACAAGTGACTCCTGTCCTTACTGGGTGTGACTCCTGTCCCTTACTGGGTGTGTCTCCTGTCCTTCACTGGGTGTGTCTCCTGACCCAACACTGTCCCTCACTGGGTGTGACTCCTGTCCCTCACTGGGTGTGTCTCCTGTCCCTCACTGGGTGTGACTCCTGTCCCTCACTGGGTGTGACTCCTGTCCCTCACTACATGTGACTCTTGTCCTCACTGGGTGTGACTCCTGTCCCTCACTGCGTGTGTCTCCTGTCCCTCACTGGGTGTGTCTCCTGTCCCTCACTGCATGTGACTCTTGTCCTCACTGGGTGTGTCTCCTGTCCCTCACTGGGTTTGTCTCCTGTCCCTCACTGGGTGTGTCTCCTGTCCCTCACTGGGTGTGTCTCCTGTCCTTCACTGGGTGTGTCTCCTGACCCAACACTGTCCCTCACTGGGTGTGACTCCTGTCCCTCACTGGGTGTGTCTCCTGTCCCTCACTGGGTGTGACTCCTGTCCCTCACTGGGTGTGACTCCTGTCCCTCACTGGGTGTGTCTCCTGTCCCTCACTACATGTGACTCTTGTCCTCACTGGGTGTGACTCCTGTCCCTCACTGCGTGTGTCTCCTGTCCCTCACTGGGTTTGTCTCCTGTCCCTCACTACATGTGACTCTTGTCCTCACTGGGTGTGTCTCCTGTCCCTCACTGGGTTTGTCTCCTGTCCCTCACTGGGTGTGTCTCCTGTCCCTCACTGGGTGTGACTCCTGTCCCTCACTACATGTGACTCCTGTCCTTCACTGGGTGTGTCTCCTGTCCCTGACTAAATGTGAATCCTATCCTCACTGGGTGTGACTGCTGTCCTTCACTGGGTGTGTCACCTGTCCCTCACTGGGTTTGACTCTGGTCCCTCACTGGGTGTGGACCTGTCCCTCACTGGGTGTGACTCCTGTCCCTCACTACATGTGACTCCTGTCCTCACTACATGTGACTCCTGTCCCTCACTGTGTGTGACTCCTGTCCCTCACTGGGTGTGACTCCTGTCCCTCACTGCATGACTCCTGTCCCTCACTACATGTGACTCCTGTCCTCACTGGGTGTGACTCCTGTGCCTCACTGGGTGTGACTCCTGTCCCTCACTGGGTGTGACTCCTGTCCCTCACTGGGTGTGACACCTGTGCCTCACTACATGTGACTCCTGTCCTCACTGGGTGTGTCTCCTGTATCTCGCTGGGTGTGACTCCTGTCCCTCACTATGTGACTCCTGTCCCTCACTGGGTGTGTCTCCTGTCCCCCAACTGGGTGTGACTTCTGTCCCTCACTGGGTCTGACTCCTGCCCTCACTACGTGACTCCTGTCACTCGCTGGGTGTGTCTCCTGTACCTCACTACAAGTGACTCCTGTCCTTACTGGGTGTGACTCCTGTCCCTCACTGGGTGTGTCTCCTGTCCCTCATTGGGTGGGACTCCTGTCCCTAACTGGGTGTGTCTCCTGTCCCTCACTGGGTGTGACTCCTGTCCCTCACTGGGTGTGTCACCTGTCCCTCACGACATGTGACTCCTGTCCTCACTGGGTGTGTCTCCTGTCCTTCACTGGGTGTGTCTCCTGTCCCAACACTGTCCCTCACTGGTTATGTCTCCGGTCCCTCACTGGGTGTGACTCCTGTCCCTCAGTGGGTGTGACTCCTGTCCCCCACTGGGTGTGTCTCCTGTCCATCACTACATGTGACTCTTGTCCTCACTGGGTGTGACTCCTGTCCCTCACTGCGTGTGTCTCCTGTCCATCACTGGGTGTGACTCCTGTCCCTCACTACATGTGACTCCTGTCCCTCACTGGGTGTGTCTCCTGTCCCTCACTACATGTGACTCTTGTCCTCACTGGGTGTGTCTCCTGTCCCTCACTACGTGACTCCTGTCCCTCACTGGGTGTGTCTCCTGTCCCTCACTGGGTGTGTCTCCTGTCCCTCATTACATGTGACTCTTGTCCTCACTGGGTGTGTCTCCTGTCCCTCACTGGGTGTGTCTCCTGTCCCTCACTGGGATTGACTCCTGTCCCTCACTGGGTGTGTCACCTGTCCCTCACTACATGTGACTCCTGTCCTCTCTGGGTGTGACTCCTGTCCCTCACTACATGTGACACCTGTCCCTCACTACATGTGACTCGTGTCCTCACTGGGTGTGTCTCCTGACCCTCACTTGGTGTGTCTCCTGTCCCTCACTGGGTGTGACTCCTGTCCCTCACTGGGTGTGACTCCTGTCCCTCACTACATGTGAATCCTATCTTCACTGGGTGTGTCTCCTGTCCCTCACTGGGTGTGACTCCTGTCCCTCACTGGGTGTGACACCTGTCCCTCACTGGGTGTGTCTCCTGTCACTCACTACATGTGACTCCTGTCCTCAACGTGTCTGTCTCCTCTCCCTCGCTGGGTGTGACTCCTGTCCCTCACTGGGTGTGACTCCTGTCCCTCACTGGGTGTGTCTACTGTCCCTCACTGGGTGTGACTTCTGTCCCTCACTGGGTCTGACCCCTGTCCCTCCCTACATGTGACCCTTGTCCTCACTGGGTGTGACTCCTGTCCCTCACTGGGTGTGCCTCCTGTCCCTCACTGGGTGTGACTCCTGTGCCTCACTGGGTGTGACTCCTGTGCCTCACTGGGTGTGACTCCTGTCCCTCACTGGGTGTGACTCCTGTCCCTCACTGGGTGTGTCTCCTGTCCCTCACTACATGTGACTCCTGTCCTCACTGGGTGTGACTCCCGTCCCTCACTGGGTGTGACTCCTGTCCCTCACTGGGTGTGACTCCTGTCCCTCACTGGGTGTGACTCCTGTCCCTCACTGGGTGTGTCTCCTGTCCTTCACTGGGTGTGTCTCCTGACCCAACACTGTCCCTCACTGGGTGTGACTCCTGTCCCTCACTGGGTGTGTCTCCTGTCCCTCACTGGGTGTGACTCCTGTCCCTCACTGGGTGTGTCTCCTGTCCCTCACTACATGTGACTCTTGTCCTCACTGGGTGTGACTCCTGTCCCTCACTGCGTGTGTCTCCTGTCCCTCACTGGGTGTGTCTCCTGTCCCTCACTACATGTGACTCTTGTCCTCACTGGGTGTGTCTCCTGTCCCTCACTGGGTTTGTCTCCTGTCCCTCACTGGGTGTGTCTCCTGTCCCTCACTGGGTGTGACTCCTGTCCCTCACTACATGTGACTCCTGTCCTTCACTGGGTGTGTCTCCTGTCCCTGACTAAATGTGAATCCTATCCTCACTGGGTGTGACTGCTGTCCTTCACTGGGTGTGACTCCTGTCCCTCACTGGGTGTGACTCCTGTGCCTCACTGGGTGTGACTCCTGTCCCTCACTGGTGTGTCTCCTGTCCCTCAATACATGTGACTCCTGTCCTCACTGGGTGTGTCTCCTGTACCTCACTGGGTGTGACTCCTGTCCCTCACTGGGTGTGACTCCTGTCCCTCACTGGGTGTGTCTCCTGTCCCCCAACTGGGTGTGACTTCTGTCCCTCACTTGGTCTGACTCCTGTCCTCACTACGTGACTCCTGTCACTCACTGCGTGTGTCTCCTGTCCCTCACTACAAGTGACTCCTGTCCTTACTGGGTGTGACTCCTGTCCCTCACTGGGTGTGTCTCCTGTCCCTCACTACATGTGACTCTTGTCCTCACTGGGTGTGTCTCCTGTCCCTCACTACGTGACTCCTGTCCCTCACTGGGTGTGTCTCCTGTCCCTCACTGGGTGTGTCTCCTGTCCCTCATTACATGTGACTCTTGTCCTCACTGGGATTGACTCCTGTCCCTCACTGGGTGTGTCACCTGTCCCTCACTACATGTGACTCCTGTCCTCTCTGGGTGTGACTCCTGTCCCTCACTACATGTGACACCTGTCCCTCACTACATGTGACTCGCGTCCTCACTGGGTGTGTCTCCTGACCCTCACTTGGTGTGTCTCCTGTCCCTCACTGGGTGTGTCTCCTGTCACTCACTACATGTGACTCCTGTCCTCAACGTGTCTGTCTCCTCTCCCTCGCTGGGTGTGAGTCCTGTCCCTCACTGGGTGTGACTCCTGTCCCTCACTGGGTGTCTCTACTGTCCCTCACTGGGTGTGACTTCTGTCCCTCACTGGGTCTGACCCCTGTCCCTCCCTACATGTGACCCTTGTCCTCACTGGGTGTGACTCCTGTCCCTCACTGGGTGTGCCTCCTGTCCCTCACTGGGTGTGTCTCCTGTCCCTCACTACATGTGACTCCTGTCCTCACTGGGTGTGACTCCTGTCCCTCACTGGGTGTGACTCCTGTCCCTCACTGGGTGTGTCTCCTGTCCTTCACTGGGTGTGTCTCCTGACCCAACACTGTCCCTCACTGGGTGTGACTCCTGTCCCTCACTGGGTGTGTCTCCTGTCCCTCACTGGGTGTGACTCCTGTCCCTCACTGGGTGTGTCTCCTGTCCCTCACTACATGTGACTCTTGTCCTCACTGGGTGTGACTCCTGTCCCTCACTGCGTGTGTCTCCTGTCCCTCACTGGGTGTGTCTCCTGTCCCTCACTACTTGTGACTCTTGTCCTCACTGGGTGTGTCTCCTGTCCCTCACTGGGTTTGTCTCCTGTCCCTCACTGGGTGTGTCTCCTGTCCCTCACTGGGTGTGACTCCTGTCCCTCACTACATGTGACTCTTGTCCTCACTGGGATTGACTCCTGTCCCTCACTGGGTGTGTCACCTGTCCCTCACTACATGTGACTCCTGTCCTCTCTGGGTGTGACTCCTGTCCCTCACTACATGTGACACCTGTCCCTCACTACATGTGACTCGCGTCCTCACTGGGTGTGTCTCCTGACCCTCACTTGGTGTGTCTCCTGTCCCTCACTGGGTGTGTCTCCTGTCACTCACTACATGTGACTCCTGTCCTCAACGTGTCTGTCTCCTCTCCCTCGCTGGGTGTGAGTCCTGTCCCTCACTGGGTGTGACTCCTGTCCCTCACTGGGTGTCTCTACTGTCCCTCACTGGGTGTGACTTCTGTCCCTCACTGGGTCTGACCCCTGTCCCTCCCTACATGTGACCCTTGTCCTCACTGGGTGTGACTCCTGTCCCTCACTGGGTGTGCCTCCTGTCCCTCACTGGGTGTGTCTCCTGTCCCTCACTACATGTGACTCCTGTCCTCACTGGGTGTGACTCCTGTCCCTCACTGGGTGTGACTCCTGTCCCTCACTGGGTGTGTCTCCTGTCCTTCACTGGGTGTGTCTCCTGACCCAACACTGTCCCTCACTGGGTGTGACTCCTGTCCCTCACTGGGTGTGTCTCCTGTCCCTCACTGGGTGTGACTCCTGTCCCTCACTGGGTGTGTCTCCTGTCCCTCACTACATGTGACTCTTGTCCTCACTGGGTGTGACTCCTGTCCCTCACTGCGTGTGTCTCCTGTCCCTCACTGGGTGTGTCTCCTGTCCCTCACTACTTGTGACTCTTGTCCTCACTGGGTGTGTCTCCTGTCCCTCACTGGGTTTGTCTCCTGTCCCTCACTGGGTGTGTCTCCTGTCCCTCACTGGGTGTGACTCCTGTCCCTCACTACATGTGACTCCTGTCCTTCACTGGGTGTGTCTCCTGTCCCTGACTAAATGTGAATCCTATCCTCACTGGGTGTGACTGCTGTCCTTCACTGGGTGTGACTCCTGTCCCTCACTGGGTGTGACTCCTGTGCCTCACTGGGTGTGACTCCTGTCCCTCACTGGTGTGTCTCCTGTCCCTCAATACATGTGACTCCTGTCCTCACTGGGTGTGTCTCCTGTACCTCACTGGGTGTGACTCCTGTCCCTCACTGGGTGTGACTCCTGTCCCTCACTGGGTGTGTCTCCTGTCCCCCAACTGGGTGTGACTTCTGTCCCTCACTTGGTCTGACTCCTGTCCTCACTACGTGACTCCTGTCACTCACTGCGTGTGTCTCCTGTCCCTCACTACAAGTGACTCCTGTCCTTACTGGGTGTGACTCCTGTCCCTCACTGGGTGTGTCCCCTGTCCCTCACTGGGTGTGATTCCTGTCCCTAACTGGGTGTGTCTCCTGTCCCTCACTGGGTGTGACTCCTGTCCCTCACTGGGTGTGTCACCTGTCCCTCACTACATGTGACTCCTGTCCTCACTGGGTGTGACTCCTGTCCCTTACTGGGTGTGTCTCCTGTCCTTCACTGGGTGTGTCTCCTGACCCAACACTGTCCCTCACTGGGTGTGACTCCTGTCCCTCACTGGGTGTGTCTCCTGTCCCTCACTGGGTGTGACTCCTGTCCCTCACTGGGTGTGTCTCCTGTCCCTCACTACATGTGACTCTTGTCCTCACTGGGTGTGACTCCTGTCCCTCACTGTGTGTGTCTCCTGTCCCTCACTGGGTGTGTCTCCTGTCCCTCACTGCATGTGACTCTTGTCCTCACTGGGTGTGTCTCCTGTCCCTCACTGGGTTTGTCTCCTGTCCCTCACTGGGTGTGTCTCCTGTCCCTCACTGGGTGTGACTCCTGTCCCTCACTACATGTGACTCCTGTCCTTCACTGGGTGTGTCTCCTGTCCCTGACTAAATGTGAATCCTATCCTGACTGGGTGTGACTGCTGTCCTTCACTGGGTGTGTCACCTGTCCCTCACTGGGTGTGACTCCTGTCCCTCACTGGGTGTGTCACCTGTCCCTCACTGGGTGTGACTCCTGTCCCTCACTGGGTGTGTCACCTGTCCCTCACTGGGTGTGACTCCTGTCCCTCACTACATGTGACTCCTGTCCTCACTACATGTGACTCCTGTCCTCACTGGGTGTGACTCCCGTCCCTCACTGGGTGTGACTCCTGTCCCTCACTGGGTGTGAATCCTGTCCCTCACTGCATGACTCCTGTCCCTCACTACATGTGACTCCTGTCCTCACTGGGTGTGTCTCCTGTCCCTAACTGGGTGTGACTCCTGTGCCTCACTGGGTGTGACTCCTGTGCCTCACTGGGTGTGACTCCTGTCTCTCACTGGGTGTGACTCCTGTCCCTCACTGGGTGTGACACCTGTGCCTCACTACATGTGACTCCTGTCCTCACTGGGTGTGTCTCCTGTACCTCGCTGGGTGTGACTCCTGTCCCTCATTACGTGACTCCTGTCCCTCACTGGGTGTGTCTCCTGTCCCCCAACTGGGTGTGACTTCTGTCCCTCACTGGGTCTGACTCCTGCCCTCACTACGTGACTCCTGTCACTCGCTGGGTGTGTCTCCTGTACCTCACTACAAGTCACTCCTGTCCTTACTGGGTGTGAGTCCTGTCCCTCACTGGGTGTGTCTCCTGTCCCTCATTGGGTGTGACTCCTGTCCCTAACTGGGTGTGTCTCCTGTCCCTCACTGGGTGTGACTCCTGTCCCTCACTGGGTGTGTCACCTGTCCCTCACTACATGTGACTCCTGTCCTCACTGGGTGTGTCTCCTGTCCTTCACTGGGTGTGTCTCCTGTCCCAACACTGTCCCTCACTGGGTATGTCTCCGGTCCCTCACTGGGTGTGACTCCTGTCCCTCACTGGGTGTGTCTCCTGTCCCTCACTGGGTGTGACTCCTGTCCCTCACTGGGTGTGACTCCTGTCCCTCACTGGGTGTGACTCCTGTCCCCCACTGGGTGTGTCTCCTGTCCCTCACTACATGTGACTCTTGTCCTCACTGGGTGTGACTCCTGTCCCTCACTGCGTGTGTCTCCTGTCCATCACTGGGTGTGACTCCTGTCCCTCACTACATGTGACTCTTGTCCTCACTGGGTGTGTCTCCTGTCCCTCACTACGTGACTCCTGTCCCTCACTGGGTGTGTCTCCTTTCCCTCATTACATGTGACTCTTGTCCTCACTGGGTGTGTCTCCTGTCCCTCACTGGGTGTGTCTCCTGTCCCTCACTGGGATTGACTCCTGTCCCTCACTGGGTGTGTCACCTGTCCCTCACTACATGTGACTCCTGTCCTCACTGGGTGTGACTCCTGTCCCTCACTACATGTGACACCTGTCCCTCACTACATGTGACTCGTGTCCTCACTGGGTGTGTCTCCTGACCCTCACTGGGTGTGTCTCCTGTCGCTCACTGGGTGTGACTCCTGTCCCTCACTGGGTGTGACTCCTGTCCCTCACTACATGTGAATCCTATCCTCACTGGGTGTGTCTCCTGTCCCTCACTGGGTGTGACTTCTGTCCCTCACTGGGTGTGACACCTGTCCCTCACTGGGTGTGTCTCCTGTCACTCACTACATGTGACTCCTGTCCTCAACGTGTCTGTCTCCTCTCCCTCGCTGGGTGTGACTCCTGTCCCTCACTGGGTGTGACTCCTGTCCCTCACTGGGTGTGTCTACTGTCCCTCACTGGGTGTGACTTCTGTCCCTCACTGGGTCTGACCCCTGTCCCTCCCTACATGTGACCCTTGTCCTCACTGGGTGTGACTCCTGTCCCTCACTGGGTGTGCCTCCTGTCCCTCACTGGGTGTGACTCCTTTGCCTCACTGGGTGTGACTCCTGTCCCTCACTAGGTGTGACTCCTGTCCCTCACTGGGTGTGACTCCTGTGCCTCACTGGGTGTGACTCCTGTCCCTCACTGGGTGTGTCTCCTGTCCCTCACTACATGTGACTCCTGTCCTCACTGGGTGTGACTCCTGTCCCTCACTGGGTGTGTCTCCTGTCCTTCACTGGGTGTGTCTCCTGACCCAACACTGTCCCTCACTGGGTGTGACTCCTGTCCCTCACTGGGTGTGTCTCCTGTCCCTCACTGGGTGTGACTCCTGTCCCTCACTGGGTGTGTCTCCTGTCCCTCACTACATGTGACTCTTGTCCTCACTGGGTGTGACTCCTGTCCCTCACTGCGTGTGTCTCCTGTCCCTCACTGGGTGTGTCTCCTGTCCCTCACTACATGTGACTCTTGTCCTCACTGGGTGTGTCTCCTGTCCCTCACTGGGTTTGTCTCCTGTCCCTCACTGGGTGTGTCTCCTGTCCCTCACTGGGTGTGACTCCTGTCCCTCACTACATGTGACTCCTGTCCTTCACTGGGTGTGTCTCCTGTCCCTGACTAAATGTGAATCCTATCCTCACTGGGTGTGACTGCTGTCCTTCACTGGGTATGACTCCTGTCCCTCACTGGGTGTGACTCCTGTGCCTCACTGGGTGTGACTCCTGTCCCTCACTGGTGTGTCTCCTGTCCCTCAATACATGTGACTCCTGTCCTCACTGGGTGTGTCTCCTGTACCTCACTGGGTGTGACTCCTGTCCCTCACTGGGTGTGACTCCTGTCCCTCACTGGGTGTGTCTCCTGTCCGCCAACTGGGTGTGACTTCTGTCCCTCACTTGGTCTGACTCCTGTCCTCACTACGTGACTCCTGTCACTCACTGCGTGTGTCTCCTGTCCCTCACTACAAGTGACTCCTGTCCTTACTGGGTGTGACTCCTGTCCCTTACTGGGTGTGTCTCCTGTCCTTCACTGGGTGTGTCTCCTGACCCAACACTGTCCCTCACTGGGTGTGACTCCTGTCCCTCACTGGGTGTGTCTCCTGTCCCTCACTGGGTGTGACTCCTGTCCCTCACTGGGTGTGACTCCTGTCCCTCACTACATGTGACTCTTGTCCTCACTGGGTGTGACTCCTGTCCCTCACTGCGTGTGTCTCCTGTCCCTCACTGGGTGTGTCTCCTGTCCCTCACTGCATGTGACTCTTGTCCTCACTGGGTGTGTCTCCTGTCCCTCACTGGGTTTGTCTCCTGTCCCTCACTGGGTGTGTCTCCTGTCCCTCACTGGGTGTGTCTCCTGTCCTTCACTGGGTGTGTCTCCTGACCCAACACTGTCCCTCACTGGGTGTGACTCCTGTCCCTCACTGGGTGTGTCTCCTGTCCCTCACTGGGTGTGACTCCTGTCCCTCACTGGGTGTGACTCCTGTCCCTCACTGGGTGTGTCTCCTGTCCCTCACTACATGTGACTCTTGTCCTCACTGGGTGTGACTCCTGTCCCTCACTGCGTGTGTCTCCTGTCCCTCACTGGGTTTGTCTCCTGTCCCTCACTACATGTGACTCTTGTCCTCACTGGGTGTGTCTCCTGTCCCTCACTGGGTTTGTCTCCTGTCCCTCACTGGGTGTGTCTCCTGTCCCTCACTGGGTGTGACTCCTGTCCCTCACTACATGTGACTCCTGTCCTTCACTGGGTGTGTCTCCTGTCCCTGACTAAATGTGAATCCTATCCTCACTGGGTGTGACTGCTGTCCTTCACTGGGTGTGTCACCTGTCCCTCACTGGGTTTGACTCTGGTCCCTCACTGGGTGTGGACCTGTCCCTCACTGGGTGTGACTCCTGTCCCTCACTACATGTGACTCCTGTCCTCACTACATGTGACTCCTGTCCCTCACTGTGTGTGACTCCTGTCCCTCACTGGGTGTGACTCCTGTCCCTCACTGCATGACTCCTGTCCCTCACTACATGTGACTCCTGTCCTCACTGGGTGTGACTCCTGTGCCTCACTGGGTGTGACTCCTGTCCCTCACTGGGTGTGACTCCTGTCCCTCACTGGGTGTGACACCTGTGCCTCACTACATGTGACTCCTGTCCTCACTGGGTGTGTCTCCTGTATCTCGCTGGGTGTGACTCCTGTCCCTCACTATGTGACTCCTGTCCCTCACTGGGTGTGTCTCCTGTCCCCCAACTGGGTGTGACTTCTGTCCCTCACTGGGTCTGACTCCTGCCCTCACTACGTGACTCCTGTCACTCGCTGGGTGTGTCTCCTGTACCTCACTACAAGTGACTCCTGTCCTTACTGGGTGTGACTCCTGTCCCTCACTGGGTGTGTCTCCTGTCCCTCATTGGGTGGGACTCCTGTCCCTAACTGGGTGTGTCTCCTGTCCCTCACTGGGTGTGACTCCTGTCCCTCACTGGGTGTGTCACCTGTCCCTCACGACATGTGACTCCTGTCCTCACTGGGTGTGTCTCCTGTCCTTCACTGGGTGTGTCTCCTGTCCCAACACTGTCCCTCACTGGTTATGTCTCCGGTCCCTCACTGGGTGTGACTCCTGTCCCTCAGTGGGTGTGACTCCTGTCCCCCACTGGGTGTGTCTCCTGTCCATCACTACATGTGACTCTTGTCCTCACTGGGTGTGACTCCTGTCCCTCACTGCGTGTGTCTCCTGTCCATCACTGGGTGTGACTCCTGTCCCTCACTACATGTGACTCCTGTCCCTCACTGGGTGTGTCTCCTGTCCCTCACTACATGTGACTCTTGTCCTCACTGGGTGTGTCTCCTGTCCCTCACTACGTGACTCCTGTCCCTCACTGGGTGTGTCTCCTGTCCCTCACTGGGTGTGTCTCCTGTCCCTCATTACATGTGACTCTTGTCCTCACTGGGTGTGTCTCCTGTCCCTCACTGGGTGTGTCTCCTGTCCCTCACTGGGATTGACTCCTGTCCCTCACTGGGTGTGTCACCTGTCCCTCACTACATGTGACTCCTGTCCTCTCTGGGTGTGACTCCTGTCCCTCACTACATGTGACACCTGTCCCTCACTACATGTGACTCGTGTCCTCACTGGGTGTGTCTCCTGACCCTCACTTGGTGTGTCTCCTGTCCCTCACTGGGTGTGACTCCTGTCCCTCACTGGGTGTGACTCCTGTCCCTCACTACATGTGAATCCTATCTTCACTGGGTGTGTCTCCTGTCCCTCACTGGGTGTGACTCCTGTCCCTCACTGGGTGTGACACCTGTCCCTCACTGGGTGTGTCTCCTGTCACTCACTACATGTGACTCCTGTCCTCAACGTGTCTGTCTCCTCTCCCTCGCTGGGTGTGACTCCTGTCCCTCACTGGGTGTGACTCCTGTCCCTCACTGGGTGTGTCTACTGTCCCTCACTGGGTGTGACTTCTGTCCCTCACTGGGTCTGACCCCTGTCCCTCCCTACATGTGACCCTTGTCCTCACTGGGTGTGACTCCTGTCCCTCACTGGGTGTGCCTCCTGTCCCTCACTGGGTGTGACTCCTGTGCCTCACTGGGTGTGACTCCTGTGCCTCACTGGGTGTGACTCCTGTCCCTCACTGGGTGTGACTCCTGTCCCTCACTGGGTGTGACTCCTGTCCCTCACTGGGTGTGTCTCCTGTCCCTCACTACATGTGACTCCTGTCCTCACTGGGTGTGACTCCCGTCCCTCACTGGGTGTGACTCCTGTCCCTCACTGGGTGTGACTCCTGTCCCTCACTGGGTGTGACTCCTGTCCCTCACTGGGTGTGTCTCCTGTCCTTCACTGGGTGTGTCTCCTGACCCAACACTGTCCCTCACTGGGTGTGACTCCTGTCCCTCACTGGGTGTGTCTCCTGTCCCTCACTGGGTGTGACTCCTGTCCCTCACTGGGTGTGTCTCCTGTCCCTCACTACATGTGACTCTTGTCCTCACTGGGTGTGACTCCTGTCCCTCACTGCGTGTGTCTCCTGTCCCTCACTGGGTGTGTCTCCTGTCCCTCACTACATGTGACTCTTGTCCTCACTGGGTGTGTCTCCTGTCCCTCACTGGGTTTGTCTCCTGTCCCTCACTGGGTGTGTCTCCTGTCCCTCACTGGGTGTGACTCCTGTCCCTCACTACATGTGACTCCTGTCCTTCACTGGGTGTGTCTCCTGTCCCTGACTAAATGTGAATCCTATCCTCACTGGGTGTGACTGCTGTCCTTCACTGGGTGTGACTCCTGTCCCTCACTGGGTGTGACTCCTGTGCCTCACTGGGTGTGACTCCTGTCCCTCACTGGTGTGTCTCCTGTCCCTCAATACATGTGACTCCTGTCCTCACTGGGTGTGTCTCCTGTACCTCACTGGGTGTGACTCCTGTCCCTCACTGGGTGTGACTCCTGTCCCTCACTGGGTGTGTCTCCTGTCCCCCAACTGGGTGTGACTTCTGTCCCTCACTTGGTCTGACTCCTGTCCTCACTACGTGACTCCTGTCACTCACTGCGTGTGTCTCCTGTCCCTCACTACAAGTGACTCCTGTCCTTACTGGGTGTGACTCCTGTCCCTCACTGGGTGTGTCTCCTGTCCCTCACTGGGTGTGATTCCTGTCCCTAACTGGGTGTGTCTCCTGTCCCTCACTGGGTGTGACTCCTGTCCCTCACTGGGTGTGTCACCTGTCCCTCACTACATGTGACTCCTGTCCTCACTGGGTGTGACTCCTGTCCCTTACTGGGTGTGTCTCCTGTCCTTCACTGGGTGTGTCTCCTGACCCAACACTGTCCCTCACTGGGTGTGACTCCTGTCCCTCACTGGGTGTGTCTCCTGTCCCTCACTGGGTGTGACTCCTGTCCCTCACTGGGTGTGTCTCCTGTCCCTCACTACATGTGACTCTTGTCCTCACTGGGTGTGACTCCTGTCCCTCACTGTGTGTGTCTCCTGTCCCTCACTGGGTGTGTCTCCTGTCCCTCACTGCATGTGACTCTTGTCCTCACTGGGTGTGTCTCCTGTCCCTCACTGGGTTTGTCTCCTGTCCCTCACTGGGTGTGTCTCCTGTCCCTCACTGGGTGTGACTCCTGTCCCTCACTACATGTGACTCCTGTCCTTCACTGGGTGTGTCTCCTGTCCCTGACTAAATGTGAATCCTATCCTGACTGGGTGTGACTGCTGTCCTTCACTGGGTGTGTCACCTGTCCCTCACTGGGTGTGACTCCTGTCCCTCACTGGGTGTGTCACCTGTCCCTCACTGGGTGTGACTCCTGTCCCTCACTGGGTGTGTCACCTGTCCCTCACTGGGTGTGACTCCTGTCCCTCACTACATGTGACTCCTGTCCTCACTACATGTGACTCCTGTCCTCACTTGGTGTGACTCCCGTCCCTCACTGGGTGTGACTCCTGTCCCTCACTGGGTGTGAATCCTGTCCCTCACTGCATGACTCCTGTCCCTCACTACATGTGACTCCTGTCCTCACTGGGTGTGTCTCCTGTCCCTAACTGGGTGTGACTCCTGTGCCTCACTGGGTGTGACTCCTGTGCCTCACTGGGTGTGACTCCTGTCTCTCACTGGGTGTGACTCCTGTCCCTCACTGGGTGTGACACCTGTGCCTCACTACATGTGACTCCTGTCCTCACTGGGTGTGTCTCCTGTACCTCGCTGGGTGTGACTCCTGTCCCTCACTACGTGACTCCTGTCCCTCACTGGGTGTGTCTCCTGTCCCCCAACTGGGTGTGACTTCTGTCCCTCACTGGGTCTGACTCCTGCCCTCACTACGTGACTCCTGTCACTCGCTGGGTGTGTCTCCTGTACCTCACTACAAGTCACTCCTGTCCTTACTGGGTGTGAGTCCTGTCCCTCACTGGGTGTGTCTCCTGTCCCTCATTGGGTGTGACTCCTGTCCCTAACTGGGTGTGTCTCCTGTCCCTCACTGGGTGTGACTCCTGTCCCTCACTGGGTGTGTCACCTGTCCCTCACTACATGTGACTCCTGTCCTCACTGGGTGTGTCTCCTGTCCTTCACTGGGTGTGTCTCCTGTCCCAACACTGTCCCTCACTGGGTATGTCTCCGGTCCCTCACTGGATGTGACTCCTGTCCCTCACTGGGTGTGTCTCCTGTCCCTCACTGGGTGTGACTCCTGTCCCTCACTGGGTGTGACTCCTGTCCCCCACTGGGTGTGTCTCCTGTCCCTCACTACATGTGACTCTTGTCCTCACTGGGTGTGACTCCTGTCCCTCACTGCGTGTGTCTCCTGTCCATCACTGGGTGTGACTCCTGTCCCTCACTACATGTGACTCTTGTCCTCACTGGGTGTGTCTCCTGTCCCTCACTGGGTGTGTCTCCTGTCCCTCACTGGGATTGACTCCTGTCCCTCACTGGGTGTGTCACCTGTCCCTCACTACATGTGACTCCTGTCCTCACTGGGTGTGACTCCTGTCCCTCACTACATGTGACACCTGTCCCTCACTACATGTGACTCGTGTCCTCACTGGGTGTGTCTCCTGACCCTCACTGGGTGTGTCTCCTGTCGCTCACTGGGTGTGACTCCTGTCCCTCACTGGGTGTGACTCCTGTCCCTCACTACATGTGAATCCTATCCTCACTGGGTGTGTCTCCTGTCCCTCACTGGGTGTGACTTCTGTCCCTCACTGGGTGTGACACCTGTCCCTCACTGGGTGTGTCTCCTGTCACTCACTACATGTGACTCCTGTCCTCAACGTGTCTGTCTCCTCTCCCTCGCTGGGTGTGACTCCTGTCCCTCACTGGGTGTGACTCCTGTCCCTCACTGGGTGTGTCTACTGTCCCTCACTGGGTGTGACTTCTGTCCCTCACTGGGTCTGACCCCTGTCCCTCCCTACATGTGACCCTTGTCCTCACTGGGTGTGACTCCTGTCCCTCACTGGGTGTGCCTCCTGTCCCTCACTGGGTGTGTCTCCTTTCCCTCATTACATGTGACTCTTGTCCTCACTGGGTGTGTCTCCTGTCCCTCACTGGGTGTGTCTCCTGTCCCTCACTGGGATTGACTCCTGTCCCTCACTGGGTGTGTCACCTGTCCCTCACTACATGTGACTCCTGTCCTCACTGGGTGTGACTCCTGTCCCTCACTACATGTGACACCTGTCCCTCACTACATGTGACTCGTGTCCTCACTGGGTGTGTCTCCTGACCCTCACTGGGTGTGTCTCCTGTCGCTCACTGGGTGTGACTCCTGTCCCTCACTGGGTGTGACTCCTGTCCCTCACTACATGTGAATCCTATCCTCACTGGGTGTGTCTCCTGTCCCTCACTGGGTGTGACTTCTGTCCCTCACTGGGTGTGACACCTGTCCCTCACTGGGTGTGTCTCCTGTCACTCACTACATGTGACTCCTGTCCTCAACGTGTCTGTCTCCTCTCCCTCGCTGGGTGTGACTCCTGTCCCTCACTGGGTGTGACTCCTGTCCCTCACTGGGTGTGTCTACTGTCCCTCACTGGGTGTGACTTCTGTCCCTCACTGGGTCTGACCCCTGTCCCTCCCTACATGTGACCCTTGTCCTCACTGGGTGTGACTCCTGTCCCTCACTGGGTGTGCCTCCTGTCCCTCACTGGGTGTGACTCCTGTGCCTCACTGGGTGTGACTCCTGTCCCTCACTAGGTGTGACTCCTGTCCCTCACTGGGTGTGACTCCTGTGCCTCACTGGGTGTGACTCCTGTCCCTCACTGGGTGTGTCTCCTGTCCCTCACTACATGTGACTCCTGTCCTCACTGGGTGTGACTCCTGTCCCTCACTGGGTGTGTCTCCTGTCCTTCACTGGGTGTGTCTCCTGACCCAACACTGTCCCTCACTGGGTGTGACTCCTGTCCCTCACTGGGTGTGTCTCCTGTCCCTCACTGGGTGTGACTCCTGTCCCTCACTGGGTGTGTCTCCTGTCCCTCACTACATGTGACTCTTGTCCTCACTGGGTGTGACTCCTGTCCCTCACTGCGTGTGTCTCCTGTCCCTCACTGGGTGTGTCTCCTGTCCCTCACTACATGTGACTCTTGTCCTCACTGGGTGTGTCTCCTGTCCCTCACTGGGTTTGTCTCCTGTCCCTCACTGGGTGTGTCTCCTGTCCCTCACTGGGTGTGACTCCTGTCCCTCACTACATGTGACTCCTGTCCTTCACTGGGTGTGTCTCCTGTCCCTGACTAAATGTGAATCCTATCCTCACTGGGTGTGACTGCTGTCCTTCACTGGGTATGACTCCTGTCCCTCACTGGGTGTGACTCCTGTGCCTCACTGGGTGTGACTCCTGTCCCTCACTGGTGTGTCTCCTGTCCCTCAATACATGTGACTCCTGTCCTCACTGGGTGTGTCTCCTGTACCTCACTGGGTGTGACTCCTGTCCCTCACTGGGTGTGACTCCTGTCCCTCACTGGGTGTGTCTCCTGTCCGCCAACTGGGTGTGACTTCTGTCCCTCACTTGGTCTGACTCCTGTCCTCACTACGTGACTCCTGTCACTCACTGCGTGTGTCTCCTGTCCCTCACTACAAGTGACTCCTGTCCTTACTGGGTGTGACTCCTGTCCCTTACTGGGTGTGTCTCCTGTCCTTCACTGGGTGTGTCTCCTGACCCAACACTGTCCCTCACTGGGTGTGACTCCTGTCCCTCACTGGGTGTGTCGCCTGTCCCTCACTGGGTGTGACTCCTGTCCCTCACTGGGTGTGACTCCTGTCCCTCACTACATGTGACTCCTGTCCCTCGCTGAGTGTGACTCCTGTCCCTGACTGGGTGTGTCTCCTGTCCCTCACTGGGTGTGACTCCTGTCCCTCACTGGGTGTGTCTCCTGTCCCTCACTGGGTGTGGACCTGTCCCTCACTGGGTGTGACTCCTGTCCCTCACTACATGTGACTCCTGTCCTCACTACATGTGACTCCTGTCCCTCACTGTGTGTGACTCCTGTCCCTCACTGGGTGTGACTCCTGTCCCTCACTGCATGACTCCTGTCCCTCACTACATGTGACTCCTGTCCTCACTGGGTGTGACTCCTGTGCCTCACTGGGTGTGACTCCTGTCCCTCACTGGGTGTGACTCCTGTCCCTCACTGGGTGTGATCCTGTCCCTCACTACATGTGACTCCTGTCCCTCACTGGGTGTGTCTCCTGTCCTTCACTACATGTGACTCCTGTCCCTCGCTGAGTGTGACTCCTGTCCCTGACTGGGTGTGTCTCCTGTCCCTCACTGGGTGTGACTCCTGTCCCTCACTGGGTGTGTCTCCTGTCCCTCACTGGGTGTGACTCCTGTCCCTCACTGGGTGTGACTCCTGTCCCTCACTACGTGACTCCAATCCTCACTGGGAGTGACTCCTGTCCCTCACTACATGTGACTCCTGTCCTCACTGGGTGTGTCTCCTGTCCCTCACTGGATTTGACTGCTGTCCCTCACTGAATGTGACTCCTGTCCCTCACTAATTGTGTCTCCTGTCCCTCACTGGGTGTGACTCCTGTCCCTCACTGGATGTGACTCCTGTCCCTCACTGGGTGTGACTCCTGTCCCTCACTGGGTGTGTCTCCTGTCCCTCACTGTGTGTGTCTCCTGTCCCTCACTGGGTGTGACTCCTGTCCCTCACTGGATGTGACTCCTGTCCCTCACTGGGTGTGACTCCTGTCCCTCACTGGGTGTGACTCTTGTCCTTACTGGGTGTGACTCCTGTCCCTCACTGGGTGTGTCTCCTGTCCCTCACTGGGTGTGTCTCCTGTCCCTCACTGGGTGTGACTCCTTTCCTTCACTGGGTGTGTCACCTGTCCCTCACTACATGTGACTCCTGTCCCTCACTGGGTGTGACTCCTGTCCCTCACTGGGTGTGACTCCTGTCCCTCACTACATGTGACTCCTTTCCCTCACTGAGTGTGACTCCTGTCCCTCACTGGGTGTGTCTTCTGTCCTTCACTACATGTGACTCCTGTTACTCACTGAGTGTGATTCCTGTCCCTCACTGGGTGTGTCTCCTGTCCCTCACTGGGTGTGACTCCTGTCCCTCACTGGGTGCGTCTCCTGTCCCTCACTGGGTGTGACTCCTGTCCCTCACTGGGTGTGACTCCTGTCCCTCACTACGTGCCTCCTGTCCTCACTGGGAGTGACTCCTGTCCCTCACTACATGTGACTCCTGTCCTCACTGGGTGTGTCTCCTGTCCCTCACTGGATTTGACTCCTGTCCCTCACTGAATGTGACTCCTGTCCCTCACTAATTGTGTCTCCTGTCCCTCACTGGGTGTGACTCCTGTCCCTCACTGGATGTGACTCCTGTCCCTCACTGGGTGTGACTCCTGTCCCTCACTGGGTGTGTCTCCTGTCCCTCACTGTGTGTGTCTCCTGTCCCTCACTGGGTGTGACTCCTGTCCCTCACTGGGTGTGTCTCCTGTCGCTCACTGGATGTGACTCCTGTCCCTCACTGGGTGTGACTCCTCTCCCTCACTGGGTGTGACTCCTGTCCTTCACTGGGTGTGTCTCCTGTCCCTCACTGGGTGTGACTCCTGTCCTCACTAGGTGTGTCTCCTGTCCCTCACTGGGTGTGACTCCTGTCCCTCACTGGGTGTGACTCCTGTCCCTCACTGGGTGTGACTCCTGTCCTTCACTGGGTGTGTCTCCTGTCCCTCACTGGGTGTGACTCCTGTCCTCACTAGGTGTGTCTCCTGTCCCTCACTGGATGTGACTCCTGTCCCTCACTGGGTGTGACTCCTCTCCCTCACTGGGTGTGACTCCTGTCCTTCACTGGGTGTGTCTCCTGTCCCTCACTGGGTGTGACTCCTGTCCTCACTAGGTGTGTCTCCTGTCCCTCACTGGGTGTGACTCCTGTCCCTCACTGGGTGTGACTCCTGTCCCTCATTGGGTGTGACTCCTGTCCTTCACTGGGTGTGTCTCCTGTCCCTCACTGGGTGTGACTCCTGTCCTCACTAGGTGTGACTCCTGTCCCTCACTGGGTGTGTCTCCTGTCCCTCACTACGTGACTCCTGTCCCTCACTACATGTGATTCCTGTCCTCACTGGGTGTGACTCCTGTCCCTCACTGGGTCTGACTCCTGTCCCTCACTGGGTGTGTCTCCTGTCCCTCACTACATGTGACTCTTGTCCTCACTGGGTGTGACTCCTGTCCCTCACTGGGAGTGTCTCCTGTCCCTCACTATGTGACTCCTGTCCCTCACTGGGTGTGTCTCCTGTCCCTCACTGGGTGTGACTCCTGTCCCTCACTGGGTGTGACTCCTGTCCCTCACTGGGTGTGACTCCTGTCCTTCACTGGTTGTGTCTCCTGTCCCTCACTATATGTGACTCCTGTCCTCACTGGATGTGACTCCTGTCCCTCACTGCATGTGACTCCTGTCCTTCACTGGGTGTGTCTCCTGTCCCTCAATACATGTGACTCCTGCCCTCACTGGGTGTGACGCCTGTCCCTCACTGGGTGTGACTCCTGTCCCTCACTGGGTGTGACTCCTGTCCTTCACTGGGTGTGTCTCCTGTCCCTCACTACATGTGACTCCTGTCCTCACTGGGTGTGACTCCTGTCCCTCACTGGGTGTGACTCCTGTCCTTCACTGGGTGTGTCTCCTGTCCCTCACTACATGTGACTCCTGTCCTCGCTGGGTGTGACTCCTGTCCCTCACTGGGTGTGACTCCTGTCCTTCTCTGGGTGTGACTCCTGTCCCTCACTACATGTGACTCCTGTCCCTCACTACATGTGACTCCTGTCCTCACTGGGTGTGACTCCTGTCCCTCACTGGGTGTGACTCCTGTCCCTCACTACATGTGACTCCTGTCCTCACTACATGTGACTCCTGTCCCTCACTGGGTGTGACTCCTGTGCTCACTGGGTGTGTCTCCTGTCCCTCACTGTGTGTGACTCCTGTCCCTCACTGGGTGTGACTCCTGCCCCTCACCGGGTGTGTCTCCTGTCCCTCATTGGGTGTGACTCCTGTCCCTCACTGGGTCTGACTCCTGTCCCTCACTACATGTGACTTCTGTCCCTCACTACATGTGACTCCTGTCCTCACTGGGTGTGACTCCTGTCCCTCACTGGGTGTGACTCCTGTCCCTCACTACATGTGACTCCTGTCCTCACTACATGTGACTCCTGTCCCTCACTGGGTGTGACTCCTGTCCACACTGGGTGTGTCTCCTGTCCCTCACTGTGTGTGACTCCTGTCCCTCACTGGGTGTGACTCCTGCCCCTCACCGGGTGTGTCTCCTGTCCCTCATTGGGTGTGACTCCTGTTCCTCACTGGGTCTGACTCCTGTCCCTCACTACATGTGACTCCTGTCCTCACTGGGTGTGACTCCTGTCCCTCACTGGGTGTGACTCCTGTCCCTCACTACATGTGACTCTTGTCCACACTGGGTCTGACTCCTGTCCCTCACTGGGTGTGTCTCCTGTCCCTCACTACATGTGACTCTTGTCCTAACTGGGTGTGACTCCTGTCCCTCACTGGGTGTGTCTCCTGTCCCTCACTATGTGACTCCTGTCCCTCACTGGGTGTGTCTCCTGTCCCTCACTGGGTGTGACTCCTGTCCCTCACTGGGTGTGACTCCTGTCCCTCACTGGGTGTGACTCCTGTCCTTCACTGGTTGTGTCTCCTGTCCCTCACTACATGTGACTCCTGTCCTCACTGGGTGTGTCTCCTGTCCCTCACTGGGTGTGACTCCTGTCCCTCACTGGATGTGACTCCTGTCCTTCACTGGGTGTGACTCCTGTCCCTCACTGGGTGTGTCTCCTGTCCCTCACTGGGTGTGACTCCTGTCCCTCACTGGATGTGACTCCTGTCCCTCACTGGGTGTGACTCCTGTCCCTCACTGGGTGTGACTCCTGTCCCTCACTTGGTGTGTCTACTGTCCCTCACTGGGTGTGACTCCTGTCCTCACTGGGTGTGACTCCTGTCCCTCACTGGGTGTGTCTCCTGTCCCTCACTGGGTGTGACTCCTGTCCCTCACTGGGTGTGTCTCCTGTCCTTCACTACATGTGACTCCTGTCCCTCACTGGGTGTGACTCCTGTCCTCACTGGGTGTGTCTCCTGTCCCTCACTGGATGTGACTCCTGTCCCTCACTGGGTGTGACTCCTGTCCCTCACTACATGTGACTCCTGTCCCTCACTGGGTGTGTCTCCTGTCCTTCTCTACATGTGACTCCTGTCCCTCACTGGGTGTGACTCCTGTCCCTCACTGCATGTGACTCCTGTCCTCACTGGGTGTGACTCCTGTCCCTCACTGGGTGTGACTCCTGTCCCTCACTGGGTGTGACTCCTGTCCTCAATGGGTGTGACTCCTGCCCTTCACTGGGTGTGTCTCCTGTCCCTCACTGGGTGTGTCTCCTGTCCCTCACTGGGTGTGACTCCTGTCCCTCACTGGGTGAGACTCCTGTCCTTCACTGGGTGTGTCTCCTGTCCCTCACTACATGTGACTCCTGTCCTCACTGGGTGTGTCTCCTGTCCCTCACTGCGTGTGACTCCTGTCCTTCACTGGGTGTGACTCCTGTCCCTCACTACATATGACTCCTGTCCCTCACTACATGTGACTCCTGTCCCTCACTGGGTGTGTCTCCTGTCCCTCACTGGGTGTGACTCCTGTCCCTCACTGGATGTGACACCTGTCCCTCACTACATGTGACTCCTGTCCTCACTGGGTGTGATTCCTGTCCCTCACTGGGTGTGTCTCCTGTCCCTCCCTGGGTGTGACTCCTGTCCTTCACTGGGTGTGTCTCCTGTCCCTCACTGGTTATGACTCCTGTCCCTCACTGGGTGTGACTCCTGTCCTTCACTGGGTGTGACTCCTGTCCCTCACTGGGTGTGACTCCTGTCCTTCACTGGGTGTGTCTCCTGTCCCTCACTACATGTGACTCCTGTCCTCGCTGGGTGTGACTACTGTCCCTCACTGGGTGTGACTCCTGTCCCTCACTGGGTGTGTCTCCTGTCCCTCACTACGTGACTCCTGTCCCTCACTACATGTGACTCCTGTCCTCACTGTGTGTGACTCCTGTCCCTCACTGGGTGTGACTCCTGTCCCTCACTACATGTGACTCTTGTCCACACTGGGTCTGACTCCTGTCCCTCACTGGGTGTGTCTCCTGTCCCTCACTACATGTGACTCTTGTCCTAACTGGGTGTGACTCCTGTCCCTCACTGGGTATGTCTCCTGTCCCTCACTGGGTGTGATTCCTGTCCCTAACTGGGTGTGTCTCCTGTCCCTCACTACATGTGACTCTTGTCCTCACTGGGTGTGACTCCTGTCCCTCACTGCGTGTGTCTCCTGTCCCTCACTGGGTGTGTCTCCTGTCCCTCACTACATGTGACTCTTGTCCTCACTGGGTGTGTCTCCTGTCCCTCACTGCGTGTGTCTCCTGTCCCTCACTGGGTGTGTCTCCTGTCCCTCACTACATGTGACTCCTGTCCTTCACTGGGTGTGTCTCCTGTCCCTGACTAAATGTGAATCCTATCCTCACTGGGTGTGACTGCTGTCCTTCACTGGGTGTGTCACCTGTCCCTCACTGGGTGTGACTCCTGTCCCTCACTGGGTGTGTCACCTGTCCCTCACTGGGTGTGACTCCTGTCCCTCACTACATGTGACTCCTGTCCTCACTACATGTGACTCCTGTCCTCACTGGGTGTGACTCCTGTCCCTCACTGGGTGTGACTCCTGTCCCTCACTGGGTGTGAATCCTGTCCCTCACTGCATGACTCCTGTCCCTCATTATATGTGACTCCTGTCCTCACTGGGTGTGTCTCCTGTCCCTCACTGGGTGTGACTCCTGTGCCTCACTGGGTGTGACTCCTGTCCCTCACTGGGTGTGACACCTGTGCCTCACTACATGTGACTCCTGTCCTCACTGGGTGTGTCTCCTGTACCTCGCTGGGTGTGACTCCTGTCCCTCACTATGTGACTCCTGTCCCTCACTGGGTGTGTCTCCTGTCCCTCACTGGGTGTGTCTCATGACCCACACTGGGTTTGACTCCTGTCCCTCACTGGGTGTGTCTCCTGTCCCTCACTACAAGTGACTCCTGTCCCTCACTGGGTGTGACTCCTGTGCCTCACTGGGTGTGACTCCTGTCCCTCACTGGTGTGTCTCCTGTCCCTCAATAGATGTGACTCCTGTCCTCACTGGGTGTGTCTCCTGTACCTCACTGGGTGTGACTCCTGTCCCTCACTGGGTGTGACTCCTGTCCCTCACTGGGTGTGTCTCCTGTCCCCCAACTGGGTGTGACTTCTGTCCCTCACTTGGTCTGACTCCTGTCCTCACTACGTGACTCCTGTCACTCACTGCGTGTGTCTCCTGTCCCTCACTACAAGTGACTCCTGTCCTTACTGGGTGTGACTCCTGTCCCTCACTGGGTATGTCTCCTGTCCCTCACTGGGTGTGATTCCTGTCCCTAACTGGGTGTGTCTCCTGTCCCTCACTGGGTGTGACTCCTGTCCATTACTGGGTGTGACTCCTGTCCCTCACTGGATGTGACTCCTGTCACTCACTGGGTGTGTCTCCTGTCCCTCACTGGGTGTGTCTCATGACCCTCACCGGGTGTGACTCCTGTCCCTCACTGGGTGTGACTCCTGTCCTCACTACATGTGACTCCTTTCCTCACTGGGTGTGTCTCCTGTCCCTCACAACATGTGACTCTTGTCCTTACTGGGTGTGACTCCTGTCCCTCACTGGGTGTGTCTCCTGTCCCTCACTGGGTGTGTCTCCTGTCCCTCACTGGGTGTGACTCCTTTCCTTCACTTGGTGTGTCACCTGTCCCTCACTACATGTGACTACTGTCCCTCACTGGGTGTGACTCCTGTCCCTCACTGGGTGTGACTCCTGTCCCTCACTGGGTGTGTCTCCTGTCCCTCACTGGGTGTGACTCCTGTCCCTTGCTGGGTGTGACTCCTGTCCCTCACTACGTGACTCCTGCCCTCACTGGGAGTGACTCATGTCCCTCACTACATGTGACTCCTGTCCTCACTGGGTGTGTCTCCTGTCCCTCACTGGATTTGACTCCTGTCCCTCACTGAATGTGACTCCTGTCCCTCACTAATTGTGACTCCTGTCCCTCACTACATGTGACTCCTGTCCTCACTGGGTGTGACTCCTGTCCCTCACTGGGTGTGACTCCTGTCCTTCACTGGGTGTGTCTCCTGTCCCTCACTACATGTGACTCCTGTCCTCGCTGGGTGTGACTCCTGTCCCTCACTGGGTGTGACTCCTGTCCTTCACTGGGTGTGACTCCTGTCCCTCACTACATGTGACTCCTGTCCCTCACTACATGTGACTCCTGTCCTCACTGGGTGTGACTCCTGTCCCTTACTGGGTGTGACTCCTGTCCCTCACTACATGTGACTCCTGTCCTCACTACATGTGACTCCTGTCCCTCACTGGGTGTGACTCCTGTCCCTCACTGGGTGTGTCTCCTGTTCCTCACTGGGTGTGGCTCCTGTCCCTCACTGGGTGTGTCTCCTGTCCCTCACTACATGTGACTACTGTCCTCACTGGGTGTGACTCCTGTCCCTCACTGGGTGTGACTCCTGTCCCTCACTACATGTGACTCCTGTCCTCACTACATGTGACTCCTGTCCTCACTGGGTGTGACTCCTGTCCCTCACTGGGTGTGACTCCTGTCCCTCACTACATGTGACTCCTGTCCTCACTACATGTGACTCCTGTCCCTCACTGGGTGTGACTCCTGTCCTCACTGGGTGTGTCTCCTGTCCCTCACTGTGTGTGACTCCTGTCCCTCACTGGGTGTGACTCCTGCCCCTCACCGGGTGTGTCTCCTGTCCCTCATTGGGTGTGACTCCTGTCCCTCACTGGGTCTGACTCCTGTCCCTCACTACATGTGACTCCTGTCCTCACTGGGTGTGACTCCTGTCCCTCACTGGGTGTGTCTCATGTCCCTCACTGGGTGTGACTCCTGTCCATTACTGGGTGTGACTCCTGTCCCTCACTGGGTGTGACTCCTGTCACTCACTGGGTGTGTCTCCTGTCCCTCACTGGGTGTGTCTCCTGTCCCTCACAACATGTGACTCTTGTCCTTACTGGGTGTGACTCCTGTCCCTCACTGGGTGTGTCTCCTGTCCCTCACTGGGTGTGTCTCCTGTCCCTCACTGGGTGTGACTCCTTTCCTTCACTTGGTGTGTCACCTGTCCCTCACTACATGTGACTACTGTCCCTCACTGGGTGTGACTCCTGTCCCTCACTGGGTGTGTCTGCTGTCCTTCACTACATGTGACTCCTGTCCCTCACTGAGTGTGACTCCTGTCCCTCACTGGGTGTGTCTCCTGTCCCTCACTGGGTGTGACTCCTGTCCCTCACTGGGTGTGTCTCCTGTCCCTCACTGGGTGTGACTCCTGTCCCTTGCTGGGTGTGACTCCTGTCCCTCACTACGTGACTCCTGCCCTCACTGGGAGTGACTCATGTCCCTCACTACATGTGACTCCTGTCCTCACTGGGTGTGTCTCCTGTCCCTCACTGGATTTGACTCCTGTCCCTCACTGAATGTGACTCCTGTCCCTCACTAATTGTGTCTCCTGTCCCTCACTGGGTGTGACTCCTGTCCCTCACTGGATGTGACTCCTGTCCTTCACTGGGTGTGACTCCTGTCCCTCACTGGGTGTGTCTCCTGTCCCTCACTGGGTGTGACTCCTGTCCCTCACTGGATGTGACTCCTGTCCCTCACTGGGTGTGACTCCTGTCCCTCACTGGGTGTGACTCCTGTCCCTCACTTGGTGTGTCTACTGTCCCTCACTGGGTGTGACTCCTGTCCTCACTGGGTGTGACTCCTGTCCCTCACTGGGTGTGTCTCCTGTCCCTCACTGGGTGTGACTCCTGTCCTCACTGGGTGTGTCTCCTGTCCCTCACTACATGTGACTCCTGTCCCTCACTGGGTGTGACTCCTGTCCTCACTGGGTGTGTCTCCTGTCCCTCACTGGATGTGACTCCTGTCCCTCACTGGGTGTGACTCCTGTCCCTCACTACATGTGACTCCTGTCCCTCACTGGGTGTGTCTCCTGTCCTTCTCTACATGTGACTCCTGTCCCTCACTGGGTGTGACTCCTGTCCCTCACTGCATGTGACTCCTGTCCTCACTGGGTGTGACTCCTGTCCCTCACTGGGTGTGACTCCTGTCCCTCACTGGGTGTGATTCCTGTCCTCAATGGGTGTGACTCCTGCCCTTCACTGGGTGTGTCTCCTGTCCCTCACTGGGTGTGTCTCCTGTCCCTCACTGGGTGTGACTCCTGTCCCTCACTGGGTGAGACTCCTGTCCTTCACTGGGTGTGTCTCCTGTCCCTCACTACATGTGACTCCTGTCCTCACTGGGTGTGTCTCCTGTCCCTCACTGCGTGTGACTCCTGTCCTTCACTGGGTGTGACTCCTGTCCCTCACTACATATGACTCCTGTCCCTCACTACATGTGACTCCTGTCCCTCACTGGGTGTGTCTCCTGTCCCTCACTGGGTGTGACTCCTGTCCCTCACTGGATGTGACACCTGTCCCTCACTACATGTGACTCCTGTCCTCACTGGGTGTGATTCCTGTCCCTCACTGGGTGTGTCTCCTGTCCCTCCCTGGGTGTGACTCCTGTCCTTCACTGGGTGTGTCTCCTGTCCCTCACTGGTTATGACTCCTGTCCCTCACTGGGTGTGACTCCTGTCCTTCACTGGGTGTGACTCCTGTCCCTCACTGGGTGTGACTCCTGTCCTTCACTGGGTGTGTCTCCTGTCCCTCACTACATGTGACTCCTGTCCTCGCTGGGTGTGACTACTGTCCCTCACTGGGTGTGACTCCTGTCCCTCACTGGGTGTGTCTCCTGTCCCTCACTACGTGACTCCTGTCCCTCACTACATGTGACTCCTGTCCTCACTGTGTGTGACTCCTGTCCCTCACTGGGTGTGACTCCTGTCCCTCACTACATGTGACTCTTGTCCACACTGGGTCTGACTCCTGTCCCTCACTGGGTGTGTCTCCTGTCCCTCACTACATGTGACTCTTGTCCTAACTGGGTGTGACTCCTGTCCCTCACTGGGTATGTCTCCTGTCCCTCACTGGGTGTGATTCCTGTCCCTAACTGGGTGTGTCTCCTGTCCCTCACTACATGTGACTCTTGTCCTCACTGGGTGTGACTCCTGTCCCTCACTGCGTGTGTCTCCTGTCCCTCACTGGGTGTGTCTCCTGTCCCTCACTACATGTGACTCTTGTCCTCACTGGGTGTGTCTCCTGTCCCTCACTGCGTGTGTCTCCTGTCCCTCACTGGGTGTGTCTCCTGTCCCTCACTACATGTGACTGCTGTCCTTCACTGGGTGTGTCACCTGTCCCTCACTGGGTGTGACTCCTGTCCCTCACTGGGTGTGTCACCTGTCCCTCACTGGGTGTGACTCCTGTCCCTCACTACATGTGACTCCTGTCCTCACTACATGTGACTCCTGTCCCTCACTGGGTGTGACTCCTGTCCCTCACTGTGTGTGAATCCTGTCCCTCACTGCATGACTCCTGTCCCTCATTATATGTGACTCCTGTCCTCACTGGGTGTGACTCCTGTGCCTCACTGGGTGTGACTCCTGTCCCTCACTGGGTGTGACTCCTGTCCCTCACTGGGTGTGACACCTGTGCCTCACTACATGTGACTCCTGTCCTCACTGGGTGTGTCTCCTGTACCTCGCTGGGTGTGACTCCTGTCCCTCACTATGTGACTCCTGTCCCTCACTGGGTGTGTCTCCTGTCCCTCACTGGGTGTGTCTCTGACCCACACTGGGTTTGACTCCTGTCCCTCACTGGGTGTGTCTCCTGTCCCTCACTACAAGTGACTCCTGTCCCTCACTGGGTGTGACTCCTGTGCCTCACTGGGTGTGACTCCTGTCCCTCACTGGTGTGTCTCCTGTCCCTCAATACATGTGACTCCTGTCCTCACTGGGTGTGTCTCCTGTACCTCACTGGGTGTGACTCCTGTCCCTCACTGGGTGTGACTCCTGTCCCTCACTGGGTGTGTCTCCTGTCCCCCAACTGGGTGTGACTTCTGCCCCTCACTTGGTCTGACTCCTGTCCTCACTACGTGACTCCTGTCACTCACTGCGTGTGTCTCCTGTCCCTCACTACAAGTGACTCCTGTCCTTACTGGGTGTGTCTCCTGTCCCTCACTGGGTGTGATTCCTGTCCCTAACTGGGTGTGTCTCCTGTCCCTCACTGGGTGTGACTCCTGTCCCTCACTGGGTGTGTCACCTGTCCCTCACTGGGTGTGTCTCCTGTCCCTCACTGGGTGTGACTCCTGTCCCTCACTGGGTGTGACTCCTGTCCCTTACTGGGTGTGACTCCTGTCCCTCACTGGGTGTGTCTCCTGTCCCTCACTGGGTGTGACTCCTGTCCTCACTGGGTGTGACTCCTGTCCCTTACTGGGTGTGACTCCTGTCCCTCACTGGGTGTGTCTCCTGTCCCTCACTGGGTGTGACTCCTGTCCCTCACTGGGTGTGACTCCTGTCCCTCACTGGGTGTGTCTCCTGTCCCTCACTACATGTGACTCTTGTCCTCACTGGGTGTGACTCCTGTCCCTCACTGCGTGTGTCTCCTGTCCCTCACTGGGTTTGTCTCCTGTCCCTCACTACATGTGACTCTTGTCCTCACTGGGTGTGTCTCCTGTCCCTCACTGGGTTTGTCTCCTGTCCCTCACTGGGTGTGTCTCCTGTCCCTCACTGGGTGTGACTCCTGTCCCTCACTACATGTGACTCCTGTCCTTCACTGGGTGTGTCTCCTGTCCCTGACTAAATGTGAATCCTATCCTCACTGGGTGTGACTGCTGTCCTTCACTGGGTGTGTCACCTGTCCCTCACTGGGTGTGACTCTGGTCCCTCACTGGGTGTGGACCTGTCCCTCACTGGGTGTGACTCCTGTCCCTCACTACATGTGACTCCTGTCCTCACTACATGTGACTCCTGTCCTTCACTGTGTGTGACTCCTGTCCCTCACTGGGTGTGACTCCTGTCCCTCACTGCATGACTCCTGTCCCTCACTACACGTGACTCCTGTCCTCACTGGGTGTGACTCCTGTGCCTCACTGGGTGTGACTCCTGTGCCTCACTGGGTGTGACTCATGTCCCTCACTGGGTGTGACTCCTGTCCCTCACTGGGTGTGACACCTGTGCCTCACTACATGTGACTCCTGTCCTCACTGGGTGTGTCTCCTGTATCTCGCTGGGTGTGACTCCTGTCCCTCACTATGTGACTCCTGTCCCTCACTGGGTGTGTCTCCTGTCCCCCAACTGGGTGTGACTTCTGTCCCTCACTGGGTCTGACTCCTGCCCTCACTACGTGACTCCTGTCAATCGCTGGGTGTGTCTCCTGTACCTCACTACAAGTGACTCCTGTCCTTACTGGGTGTGACTCCTGTCCCTCACTGGGTGTGTCTCCTGTCCCTCATTGGGTGGGACTCCTGTCCCTAACTGGGTGTGTCTCCTGTCCCTCACTGGGTGTGACTCCTGTCCCTCACTGGGTGTGTCACCTGTCCCTCACGACATGTGACTCCTGTCCTCACTGGGTGTGTCTCCTGTCCTTCACTGGGTGTGTCTCCTGTCCCAACACTGTCCCTCACTGGGTATGTCTCCGGTCCCTCACTGGGTGTGACTCCTGTCCCTCAGTGGGTGTGACTCCTGTCCCCCACTGGGTGTGTCTCCTGTCCATCACTACATGTGACTCTTGTCCTCACTGGGTGTGACTCCTGTCCCTCACTGCGTGTGTCTCCTGTCCATCACTGGGTGTGACTCCTGTCCCTCACTACATGTGACTCCTGTCCCTCACTGGGTGTGTCTCCTGTCCCTCACTACATGTGACTCTTGTCCTCACTGGGTGTGTCTCCTGTCCCTCACTACGTGACTCCTGTCCCTCACTGGGTGTGTCTCCTGTCCCTCACTGGGTGTGTCTCCTGTCCCTCATTACATGTGACTCTTGTCCTCACTGGGTGTGACTCCTGTCCCTCAGTGGGTGTGACTCCTGTCCCCCACTGGGTGTGTCTCCTGTCCATCACTACATGTGACTCTTGTCCTCACTGGGTGTGACTCCTGTCCATCACTACATGTGACTCTTGTCCTCACTGGGTGTGACTCCTGTCCCTCACTGCGTGTGTCTCCTGTCCATCACTGAGTGTGACTCCTGTCCCTCACTACATGTGACTCCTGTCCCTCACTGGGTGTGTCTCCTGTCCCTCACTACATGTGACTCTTGTCCTCACTGGGTGTGTCTCCTGTCCCTCACTACGTGACTCCTGTCCCTCACTGGGTGTGTCTCCTGTCCCTCACTGGGTGTGTCTCCTGTCCCTCATTACATGTGACTCTTGTCCTCACTGGGATTGACACCTGTCCCTCACTGGGTGTGTCACCTGTCCCTCACTACATGTGACTCGTGTCCTCTCTGGGTGTGACTCCTGTCCCTCACTACATGTGACACCTGTCCCTCACTACATGTGACTCGTGTCCTCACTGGGTGTGTCTCCTGACCCTCACTTGGTGTGTCTCCTGTCCCTCACTGGGTGTGTCTCCTGTCACTCACTACATGTGACTCCTGTCCTCAACGTGTCTGTCTCCTCTCCCTCGCTGGGTGTGAGTCCTGTCCCTCACTGGGTGTGACTCCTGTCCCTCACTGGGTGTGTCTACTGTCCCTCACTGGGTGTGACTTCTGTCCCTCACTGGGTCTGACCCCTGTCCCTCCCTACATGTGACCCTTGTCCTCACTGGGTGTGACTCCTGTCCCTCACTGGGTGTGCCTCCTGTCCCTCACTGGGTGTGTCTCCTGTCCCTCACTACATGTGACTCCTGTCCTCACTGGGTGTGACTCCTGTCCCTCACTGGGTGTGACTCCTGTCCCTCACTGGGTGTGTCTCCTGTCCTTCACTGGGTGTGTCTCCTGACCCAACACTGTCCCTCACTGGGTGTGACTCCTGTCCCTCACTGGGTGTGTCTCCTGTCCCTCACTGGGTGTGACTCCTGTCCCTCACTGGGTGTGTCTCCTGTCCCTCACTACATGTGACTCTTGTCCTCACTGGGTGTGACTCCTGTCCCTCACTGCGTGTGTCTCCTGTCCCTCACTGGGTGTGTCTCCTGTCCCTCACTGGGTGTGACTCCTGTCCCTCACTACATGTGACTCCTGTCCTTCACTGGGTGTGTCTCCTGTCCCTGACTAAATGTGAATCCTATCCTCACTGGGTGTGACTGCTGTCCTTCACTGGGTGTGACTCCTGTCCCTCACTGGGTGTGACTCCTGTGCCTCACTGGGTGTGACTCCTGTCCCTCACTGGTGTGTCTCCTGTCCCTCAATACATGTGACTCCTGTCCTCACTGGGTGTGTCTCCTGTACCTCACTGGGTGTGACTCCTGTCCCTCACTGGGTGTGACTCCTGTCCCTCACTGGGTGTGTCTCCTGTCCCCCAACTGGGTGTGACTTCTGTCCCTCACTTGGTCTGACTCCTGTCCTCACTACGTGACTCCTGTCACTCACTGCGTGTGTCTCCTGTCCCTCACTACAAGTGACTCCTGTCCTTACTGGGTGTGACTCCTGTCCCTCACTGGGTGTGTCTCCTGTCCCTCACTGGGTGTGATTCCTGTCCCTAACTTTGTGTGTCTCCTGTCCCTCACTGGGTGTGACTCCTGTCCCTCACTGGGTGTGTCACCTGTCCCTTACTGGGTGTGTCTCCTGTCCTTCACTGGGTGTGTCTCCTGACCCAACACTGTCCCTCACTGGGTGTGACTCCTGTCCCTCACTGGGTGTGTCTCCTGTCCCTCACTGGGTGTGACTCCTGTCCCTCACTGGGTGTGTCTCCTGTCCCTCACTACATGTGACTCTTGTCCTCACTGGGTGTGACTCCTGTCCCTCACTGTGTGTGTCTCCTGTCCCTCACTGGGTGTGTCTCCTGTCCCTCACTGCATGTGACTCTTGTCCTCACTGGGTGTGTCTCCTGTCCCTCACTGGGTTTGTCTCCTGTCCCTCACTGGGTGTGTCTCCTGTCCCTCACTGGGTGTGACTCCTGTCCCTCACTACATGTGACTCCTGTCCTTCACTGGGTGTGTCTCCTGTCCGTGACTAAATGTGAATCCTATCCTGACTGGGTGTGACTGCTGTCCTTCACTGGGTGTGTCACCTGTCCTTCACTGGGTGTGACTCCTGTCCCTCACTGGGTGTGTCACCTGTCCCTCACTGGGTGTGACTCCTGTCCCTCACTGGGTGTGTCACCTGTCCCTCACTGGGTGTGACTCCTGTCCCTCACTACATGTGACTCCTGTCCTCACTACATGTGACTCCTGTCCTCACTGGGTGTGACTCCCGTCCCTCACTGGGTGTGACTCCTGTCCCTCACTGGGTGTGAATCCTGTCCCTCACTGCATGACTCCTGTCCCTCACTACATGTGACTCCTGTCCTCACTGGGTGTGTCTCCTGTCCCTAACTGGGTGTGACTCCTGTGCCTCACTGGGTGTGACTCCTGTGCCTCACTGGGTGTGACTCCTGTCTCTCACTGGGTGTGACTCCTGTCCCTCACTGGGTGTGACACCTGTGCCTCACTACATGTGACTCCTGTCCTCACTGGGTGTGTCTCCTGTACCTCGCTGGGTGTGACTCCTGTCCCTCACTACGTGACTCCTGTCCCTCACTGGGTGTGTCTCCTGTCCCCCAACTGGGTGTGACTTCTGTCCCTCACTGGGTCTGACTCCTGCCCTCACTACGTGACTCCTGTCACTCGCTGGGTGTGTCTCCTGTACCTCACTACAAGTCACTCCTGTCCTTACTGGGTGTGAGTCCTGTCCCTCACTGGGTGTGTCTCCTGTCCCTCATTGGGTGTGACTCCTGTCCCTAACTGGGTGTGTCTCCTGTCCCTCACTGGGTGTGACTCCTGTCCCTCACTGGGTGTGTCACCTGTCCCTCACTACATGTGACTCCTGTCCTCACTGGGTGTGTCTCCTGTCCTTCACTGGGTGTGTCTCCTGTCCCAACACTGTCCCTCACTGGGTATGTCTCCGGTCCCTCACTGGGTGTGACTCCTGTCCCTCACTGGGTGTGTCTCCTGTCCCTCACTGGGTGTGACTCCTGTCCCTCACTGGGTGTGACTCCTGTCCCTCACTGGGTGTGACTCCTGTCCCCCACTGGGTGTGTCTCCTGTCCCTCACTACATGTGACTCTTGTCCTCACTGGGTGTGACTCCTGTCCCTCACTGCGTGTGTCTCCTGTCCATCACTGGGTGTGACTCCTGTCCCTCACTACATGTGACTCTTGTCCTCACTGGGTGTGTCTCCTGTCCCTCACTACGTGACTCCTGTCCCTCACTGGGTGTGTCTCCTTTCCCTCATTACATGTGACTCTTGTCCTCACTGGGTGTGTCTCCTGTCCCTCACTGGGTGTGTCTCCTGTCCCTCACTGGGATTGACTCCTGTCCCTCACTGGGTGTGTCACCTGTCCCTCACTACATGTGACTCCTGTCCTCACTGGGTGTGACTCCTGTCCCTCACTACATGTGACACCTGTCCCTCACTACATGTGACTCGTGTCCTCACTGGGTGTGTCTCCTGACCCTCACTGGGTGTGTCTCCTGTCGCTCACTGGGTGTGACTCCTGTCCCTCACTGTGTGTGACTCCTGTCCCTCACTACATGTGAATCCTATCCTCACTGGGTGTGTCTCCTGTCCCTCACTGGGTGTGACTTCTGTCCCTCACTGGGTGTGACACCTGTCCCTCACTGGGTGTGTCTCCTGTCACTCACTACATGTGACTCCTGTCCTCAACGTGTCTGTCTCCTCTCCCTCGCTGGGTGTGACTCCTGTCCCTCACTGGGTGTGACTCCTGTCCCTCACTGGGTGTGTCTACTGTCCCTCACTGGGTGTGACTTCTGTCCCTCACTGGGTGTGACCCCTGTCCCTCCCTACATGTGACCCTTGTCCTCACTGGGTGTGACTCCTGTCCCTCACTGGGTGTGCCTCCTGTCCCTCACTGGGTGTGACTCCTGTGCCTCACTGGGTGTGACTCCTGTCCCTCACTAGGTGTGACTCCTGTCCCTCACTGGGTGTGACTCCTGTGCCTCACTGGGTGTGACTCCTGTCCCTCACTGGGTGTGTCTCCTGTCCCTCACTACATGTGACTCCTGTCCTCACTGGGTGTGACTCCTGTCCCTCACTGGGTGTGTCTCCTGTCCCTGACTAAATGTGAATCCTATCCTGACTGGGTGTGACTGCTGTCCTTCACTGGGTGTGTCACCTGTCCTTCACTGGGTGTGACTCCTGTCCCTCACTGGGTGTGTCACCTGTCCCTCACTGGGTGTGACTCCTGTCCCTCACTGGGTGTGTCACCTGTCCCTCACTGGGTGTGACTCCTGTCCCTCACTACATGTGACTCCTGTCCTCACTACATGTGACTCCTGTCCTCACTGGGTGTGACTCCCGTCCCTCACTGGGTGTGACTCCTGTCCCTCACTGGGTGTGAATCCTGTCCCTCACTGCATGACTCCTGTCCCTCACTACATGTGACTCCTGTCCTCACTGGGTGTGTCTCCTGTCCCTAACTGGGTGTGACTCCTGTGCCTCACTGGGTGTGACTCCTGTGCCTCACTGGGTGTGACTCCTGTCTCTCACTGGGTGTGACTCCTGTCCCTCACTGGGTGTGACACCTGTGCCTCACTACATGTGACTCCTGTCCTCACTGGGTGTGTCTCCTGTACCTCGCTGGGTGTGACTCCTGTCCCTCACTACGTGACTCCTGTCCCTCACTGGGTGTGTCTCCTGTCCCCCAACTGGGTGTGACTTCTGTCCCTCACTGGGTCTGACTCCTGCCCTCACTACGTGACTCCTGTCACTCGCTGGGTGTGTCTCCTGTACCTCACTACAAGTCACTCCTGTCCTTACTGGGTGTGAGTCCTGTCCCTCACTGGGTGTGTCTCCTGTCCCTCATTGGGTGTGACTCCTGTCCCTAACTGGGTGTGTCTCCTGTCCCTCACTGGGTGTGACTCCTGTCCCTCACTGGGTGTGTCACCTGTCCCTCACTACATGTGACTCCTGTCCTCACTGGGTGTGTCTCCTGTCCTTCACTGGGTGTGTCTCCTGTCCCAACACTGTCCCTCACTGGGTATGTCTCCGGTCCCTCACTGGGTGTGACTCCTGTCCCTCACTGGGTGTGTCTCCTGTCCCTCACTGGGTGTGACTCCTGTCCCTCACTGGGTGTGACTCCTGTCCCTCACTGGGTGTGACTCCTGTCCCCCACTGGGTGTGTCTCCTGTCCCTCACTACATGTGACTCTTGTCCTCACTGGGTGTGACTCCTGTCCCTCACTGCGTGTGTCTCCTGTCCATCACTGGGTGTGACTCCTGTCCCTCACTACATGTGACTCTTGTCCTCACTGGGTGTGTCTCCTGTCCCTCACTACGTGACTCCTGTCCCTCACTGGGTGTGTCTCCTTTCCCTCATTACATGTGACTCTTGTCCTCACTGGGTGTGTCTCCTGTCCCTCACTGGGTGTGTCTCCTGTCCCTCACTGGGATTGACTCCTGTCCCTCACTGGGTGTGTCACCTGTCCCTCACTACATGTGACTCCTGTCCTCACTGGGTGTGACTCCTGTCCCTCACTACATGTGACACCTGTCCCTCACTACATGTGACTCGTGTCCTCACTGGGTGTGTCTCCTGACCCTCACTGGGTGTGTCTCCTGTCGCTCACTGGGTGTGACTCCTGTCCCTCACTGGGTGTGACTCCTGTCCCTCACTACATGTGAATCCTATCCTCACTGGGTGTGTCTCCTGTCCCTCACTGGGTGTGACTTCTGTCCCTCACTGGGTGTGACACCTGTCCCTCACTGGGTGTGTCTCCTGTCACTCACTACATGTGACTCCTGTCCTCAACGTGTCTGTCTCCTCTCCCTCGCTGGGTGTGACTCCTGTCCCTCACTGGGTGTGACTCCTGTCCCTCACTGGGTGTGTCTACTGTCCCTCACTGGGTGTGACTTCTGTCCCTCACTGGGTCTGACCCCTGTCCCTCCCTACATGTGACCCTTGTCCTCACTGGGTGTGACTCCTGTCCCTCACTGGGTGTGCCTCCTGTCCCTCACTGGGTGTGACTCCTGTGCCTCACTGGGTGTGACTCCTGTCCCTCACTAGGTGTGACTCCTGTCCCTCACTGGGTGTGACTCCTGTGCCTCACTGGGTGTGACTCCTGTCCCTCACTGGGTGTGTCTCCTGTCCCTCACTACATGTGACTCCTGTCCTCACTGGGTGTGACTCCTGTCCCTCACTGGGTGTGTCTCCTGTCCTTCACTGGGTGTGTCTCCTGACCCAACACTGTCCCTCACTGGGTGTGACTCCTGTCCCTCACTGGGTGTGTCTCCTGTCCCTCACTGGGTGTGACTCCTGTCCCTCACTGGGTGTGTCTCCTGTCCCTCACTACATGTGACTCTTGTCCTCACTGGGTGTGACTCCTGTCCCTCACTGCGTGTGTCTCCTGTCCCTCACTGGGTGTGTCTCCTGTCCCTCACTACATGTGACTCTTGTCCTCACTGGGTGTGTCTCCTGTCCCTCACTGGGTTTGTCTCCTGTCCCTCACTGGGTGTGTCTCCTGTCCCTCACTGGGTGTGACTCCTGTCCCTCACTACATGTGACTCCTGTCCTTCACTGGGTGTGTCTCCTGTCCCTGACTAAATGTGAATCCTATCCTCACTGGGTGTGACTGCTGTCCTTCACTGGGTATGACTCCTGTCCCTCACTGGGTGTGACTCCTGTGCCTCACTGGGTGTGACTCCTGTCCCTCACTGGTGTGTCTCCTGTCCCTCAATACATGTGACTCCTGTCCTCACTGGGTGTGTCTCCTGTACCTCACTGGGTGTGACTCCTGTCCCTCACTGGGTGTGACTCCTGTCCCTCACTGGGTGTGTCTCCTGTCCGCCAACTGGGTGTGACTTCTGTCCCTCACTTGGTCTGACTCCTGTCCTCACTACGTGACTCCTGTCACTCACTGCGTGTGTCTCCTGTCCCTCACTACAAGTGACTCCTGTCCTTACTGGGTGTGACTCCTGTCCCTTACTGGGTGTGTCTCCTGTCCTTCACTGGGTGTGTCTCCTGACCCAACACTGTCCCTCACTGGGTGTGACTCCTGTCCCTCACTGGGTGTGTCTCCTGTCCCTCACTGGGTGTGACTCCTGTCCCTCACTGGGTGTGACTCTTGTCCTCACTGGGTGTGTCTCCTGTCCCTCACTGCGTGTGTCTCCTGTCCCTCACTGGGTGTGTCTCCTGTCCCTCACTGCATGTGACTCTTGTCCTCACTGGGTGTGTCTCCTGTCCCTCACTGGGTTTGTCTCCTGTCCCTCACTGGGTGTGTCTCCTGTCCCTCACTGGGTGTGTCTCCTGTCCTTCACTGGGTGTGTCTCCTGACCCAACACTGTCCCTCACTGGGTGTGACTCCTGTCCCTCACTGGGTGTGTCTCCTGTCCCTCACTGGGTGTGACTCCTGTCCCTCACTGGGTGTGACTCCTGTCCCTCACTGGGTGTGTCTCCTGTCCCTCACTACATGTGACTCTTGTCCTCACTGGGTGTGACTCCTGTCCCTCACTGCGTGTGTCTCCTGTCCCTCACTGGGTTTGTCTCCTGTCCCTCACTACATGTGACTCTTGTCCTCACTGGGTGTGTCTCCTGTCCCTCACTGGGTTTGTCTCCTGTCCCTCACTGGGTGTGTCTCCTGTCCCTCACTGGGTGTGACTCCTGTCCCTCACTACATGTGACTCCTGTCCTTCACTGGGTGTGTCTCCTGTCCCTGACTAAATGTGAATCCTATCCTCACTGGGTGTGACTGCTGTCCTTCACTGGGTGTGTCACCTGTCCCTCACTGGGTTTGACTCTGGTCCCTCACTGGGTGTGGACCTTTCCCTCACTGGGTGTGACTCCTGTCCCTCACTACATGTGACTCCTGTCCTCACTACATGTGACTCCTGTCCCTCACTGTGTGTGACTCCTGTCCCTCACTGGGTGTGACTCCTGTCCCTCACTGCATGACTCCTGTCCCTCACTACATGTGACTCCTGTCCTCACTGGGTGTGACTCCTGTGCCTCACTGGGTGTGACTCCTGTCCCTCACTGGGTGTGACTCCTGTCCCTCACTGGGTGTGACACCTGTGCCTCACTACATGTGACTCCTGTCCTCACTGGGTGTGTCTCCTGTATCTCGCTGGGTGTGACTCCTGTCCCTCACTATGTGACTTCTGTCCCTCACTGGGTCTGACTCCTGCCCTCACTACGTGACTCCTGTCACTCGCTGGGTGTGTCTCCTGTACCTCACTACAAGTGACTCCTGTCCTTACTGGGTGTGACTCCTGTCCCTCACTGGGTGTGTCTCCTGTCCCTCATTGGGTGGGACTCCTGTCCCTAACTGGGTGTGTCTCCTGTCCCTCACTGGGTGTGACTCCTGTCCCTCACTGGGTGTGTCACCTGTCCCTCACGACATGTGACTCCTGTCCTCACTGGGTGTGTCTCCTGTCCTTCACTGGGTGTGTCTCCTGTCCCAACACTGTCCCTCACTGGGTATGTCTCCGGTCCCTCACTGGGTGTGACTCCTGTCCCTCAGTGGGTGTGACTCCTGTCCCCCACTGGGTGTGTCTCCTGTCCATCACTACATGTGACTCTTGTCCTCACTGGGTGTGACTCCTGTCCCTCACTGCGTGTGTCTCCTGTCCATCACTGGGTGTGACTCCTGTCCCTCACTACATGTGACTCCTGTCCCTCACTGGGTGTGTCTCCTGTCCCTCACTACATGTGACTCTTGTCCTCACTGGGTGTGTCTCCTGTCCCTCACTACGTGACTCCTGTCCCTCACTGGGTGTGTCTCCTGTCCCTCACTGGGTGTGTCTCCTGTCCCTCATTACATGTGACTCTTGTCCTCACTGGGTGTGTCTCCTGTCCCTCACTGGGTGTGTCTCCTGTCCCTCACTGGGATTGACTCCTGTCCCTCACTGGGTGTGTCACCTGTCCCTCACTACATGTGACTCCTGTCCTCTCTGGGTGTGACTCCTGTCCCTCACTACATGTGACACCTGTCCCTCACTACATGTGACTCGTGTCCTCACTGGGTGTGTCTCCTGACCCTCACTTGGTGTGTCTCCTGTCCCTCACTGGGTGTGACTCCTGTCCCTCACTGGGTGTGACTCCTGTCCCTCACTACATGTGAATCCTATCTTCACTGGGTGTGTCTCCTGTCCCTCACTGGGTGTGACTCCTGTCCCTCACTGGGTGTGACACCTGTCCCTCACTGGGTGTGTCTCCTGTCACTCACTACATGTGACTCCTGTCCTCAATGTGTCTGTCTCCTCTCCCTCGCTGGGTGTGACTCCTGTCCCTCACTGGGTGTGACTCCTGTCCCTCACTGGGTGTGTCTACTGTCCCTCACTGGGTGTGACTTCTGTCCCTCACTGGGTCTGACCCCTGTCCCTCCCTACATGTGACCCTTGTCCTCACTGGGTGTGACTCCTGTCCCTCACTGGGTGTGCCTCCTGTCCCTCACTGGGTGTGACTCCTGTGCCTCACTGGGTGTGACTCCTGTGCCTCACTGGGTGTGACTCCTGTCCCTCACTGGGTGTGACTCCTGTCCCTCACTGGGTGTGACTCCTGTGCCTCACTGGGTGTGACTCCTGTCCCTCACTGGGTGTGTCTCCTGTCCCTCACTACATGTGACTCCTGTCCTCACTGGGTGTGACTCCTGTCCCTCACTGGGTGTGACTCCTGTCCCTCACTGGGTGTGACTCCTGTCCCTCACTGGGTGTGACTCCTGTCCCTCACTGGGTGTGTCTCCTGTCCTTCACTGGGTGTGTCTCCTGACCCAACACTGTCCCTCACTGGGTGTGACTCCTGTCCCTCACTGGGTGTGTCTCCTGTCCCTCACTGGGTGTGACTCCTGTCCCTCACTGGGTGTGTCTCCTGTCCCTCACTACATGTGACTCTTGTCCTCACTGGGTGTGACTCCTGTCCCTCACTGCGTGTGTCTCCTGTCCCTCACTGGGTGTGTCTCCTGTCCCTCACTACATGTGACTCTTGTCCTCACTGGGTGTGTCTCCTGTCCCTCACTGGGTTTGTCTCCTGTCCCTCACTGGGTGTGTCTCCTGTCCCTCACTGGGTGTGACTCCTGTCCCTCACTACATGTGACTCCTGTCCTTCACTGGGTGTGTCTCCTGTCCCTGACTAAATGTGAATCCTATCCTCACTGGGTGTGACTGCTGTCCTTCACTGGGTGTGACTCCTGTCCCTCACTGGGTGTGACTCCTGTGCCTCACTGGGTGTGACTCCTGTCCCTCACTGGTGTGTCTCCTGTCCCTCAATACATGTGACTCCTGTCCTCACTGGGTGTGTCTCCTGTACCTCACTGGGTGTGACTCCTGTCCCTCACTGGGTGTGACTCCTGTCCCTCACTGGGTGTGTCTCCTGTCCCCCAACTGGGTGTGACTTCTGTCCCTCACTTGGTCTGACTCCTGTCCTCACTACGTGACTCCTGTCACTCACTGCGTGTGTCTCCTGTCCCTCACTACAAGTGACTCCTGTCCTTACTGGGTGTGACTCCTGTCCCTCACTGGGTGTGTCTCCTGTCCCTCACTGGGTGTGATTCCTGTCCCTAACTGGGTGTGTCTCCTGTCCCTCACTGGGTGTGACTCCTGTCCCTCACTGGGTGTGTCACCTGTCCCTCACTACATGTGACTCCTGTCCTCACTGGGTGTGACTCCTGTCCCTTACTGGGTGTGTCTCCTGTCCTTCACTGGGTGTGTCTCCTGACCCAACACTGTCCCTCACTGGGTGTGACTCCTGTCCCTCACTGGGTGTGTCTCCTGTCCCTCACTGGGTGTGACTCCTGTCCCTCACTGGGTGTGTCTCCTGTCCCTCACTACATGTGACTCTTGTCCTCACTGGGTGTGACTCCTGTCCCTCACTGTGTGTGTCTCCTGTCCCTCACTGGGTGTGTCTCCTGTCCCTCACTGCATGTGACTCTTGTCCTCACTGGGTGTGTCTCCTGTCCCTCACTGGGTTTGTCTCCTGTCCCTCACTGGGTGTGTCTCCTGTCCCTCACTGGGTGTGACTCCTGTCCCTCACTACATGTGACTCCTGTCCTTCACTGGGTGTGTCTCCTGTCCCTGACTAAATGTGAATCCTATCCTGACTGGGTGTGACTGCTGTCCTTCACTGGGTGTGTCACCTGTCCCTCACTGGGTGTGACTCCTGTCCCTCACTGGGTGTGTCACCTGTCCCTCACTGGGTGTGACTCCTGTCCCTCACTGGGTGTGTCACCTGTCCCTCACTGGGTGTGACTCCTGTCCCTCACTACATGTGACTCCTGTCCTCACTGGGTGTGACTCCCGTCCCTCACTGGGTGTGACTCCTGTCCCTCACTGGGTGTGAATCCTGTCCCTCACTGCATGACTCCTGTCCCTCACTACATGTGACTCCTGTCCTCACTGGGTGTGTCTCCTGTCCCTAACTGGGTGTGACTCCTGTGCCTCACTGGGTGTGACTCCTGTGCCTCACTGGGTGTGACTCCTGTCTCTCACTGGGTGTGACTCCTGTCCCTCACTGGGTGTGACACCTGTGCCTCACTACATGTGACTCCTGTCCTCACTGGGTGTGTCTCCTGTACCTCGCTGGGTGTGACTCCTGTCCCTCACTACGTGACTCCTGTCCCTCACTGGGTGTGTCTCCTGTCCCCCAACTGGGTGTGACTTCTGTCCCTCACTGGGTCTGACTCCTGCCCTCACTACGTGACTCCTGTCACTCGCTGGGTGTGTCTCCTGTACCTCACTACAAGTCACTCCTGTCCTTACTGGGTGTGAGTCCTGTCCCTCACTGGGTGTGTCTCCTGTCCCTCATTGGGTGTGACTCCTGTCCCTAACTGGGTGTGTCTCCTGTCCCTCACTGGGTGTGACTCCTGTCCCTCACTGGGTGTGTCACCTGTCCCTCACTACATGTGACTCCTGTCCTCACTGGGTGTGTCTCCTGTCCTTCACTGGGTGTGTCTCCTGTCCCAACACTGTCCCTCACTGGGTATGTCTCCTGTCCCTCACTGTGTGTGTCTCCTGTCCCTCACTGGGTGTGACTCCTGTCCCTCACTGGGTGTGACTCCTGTCCCTCACTGGGTGTGACTCCTGTCCCCCACTGGGTGTGTCTCCTGTCCCTCACTACATGTGACTCTTGTCCTCACTGGGTGTGACTCCTGTCCCTCACTGCGTGTGTCTCCTGTCCATCACTGGGTGTGACTCCTGTCCCTCACTACATGTGACTCTTGTCCTCACTGGGTGTGCCTCCTGTCCCTCACTACGTGACTCCTGTCCCTCACTGGGTGTGTCTCCTTTCCCTCATTACATGTGACTCTTGTCCTCACTGGGTGTGTCTCCTGTCCCTCACTGGGTGTGTCTCCTGTCCCTCACTGGGATTGACTCCTGTCCCTCACTGGGTGTGTCACCTGTCCCTCACTACATGTGACTCCTGTCCTCACTGGGTGTGACTCCTGTCCCTCACTACATGTGACACCTGTCCCTCACTACATGTGACTCCTGTCCTCACTGGGTGTGACTCCTGTCTCTCACTGGGTGTGACTCCTGTCCCTCACTGGGTGTGACACCTGTGCCTCACTACATGTGACTCCTGTCCTCACTGGGTGTGTCTCCTGTACCTCGCTGGGTGTGACTCCTGTCCCTCACTACGTGACTCCTGTCCCTCACTGGGTGTGTCTCCTGTCCCCCAACTGGGTGTGACTTCTGTCCCTCACTGGGTCTGACTCCTGCCCTCACTACGTGACTCCTGTCACTCGCTGGGTGTGTCTCCTGTACCTCACTACAAGTCACTCCTGTCCTTACTGGGTGTGAGTCCTGTCCCTCACTGGGTGTGTCTCCTGTCCCTCATTGGGTGTGACTCCTGTCCCTAACTGGGTGTGTCTCCTGTCCCTCACTGGGTGTGACTCCTGTCCCTCACTGGGTGTGTCACCTGTCCCTCACTACATGTGACTCCTGTCCTCACTGGGTGTGTCTCCTGTCCTTCACTGGGTGTGTCTCCTGTCCCAACACTGTCCCTCACTGGGTATGTCTCCGGTCCCTCACTGGGTGTGACTCCTGTCCCTCACTGGGTGTGTCTCCTGTCCCTCACTGGGTGTGACTCCTGTCCCTCACTGGGTGTGACTCCTGTCCCTCACTGGGTGTGACTCCTGTCCCCCACTGGGTGTGTCTCCTGTCCCTCACTACATGTGACTCTTGTCCTCACTGGGTGTGACTCCTGTCCCTCACTGCGTGTGTCTCCTGTCCATCACTGGGTGTGACTCCTGTCCCTCACTACATGTGACTCTTGTCCTCACTGGGTGTGTCTCCTGTCCCTCACTACGTGACTCCTGTCCCTCACTGGGTGTGTCTCCTTTCCCTCATTACATGTGACTCTTGTCCTCACTGGGTGTGTCTCCTGTCCCTCACTGGGTGTGTCTCCTGTCCCTCACTGGGATTGACTCCTGTCCCTCACTGGGTGTGTCACCTGTCCCTCACTACATGTGACTCCTGTCCTCACTGGGTGTGACTCCTGTCCCTCACTACATGTGACACCTGTCCCTCACTACATGTGACTCGTGTCCTCACTGGGTGTGTCTCCTGACCCTCACTGGGTGTGTCTCCTGTCGCTCACTGGGTGTGACTCCTGTCCCTCACTGGGTGTGACTCCTGTCCCTCACTACATGTGAATCCTATCCTCACTGGGTGTGTCTCCGGTCCCTCACTGGGTGTGACTTCTGTCCCTCACTGGGTGTGACACCTGTCCCTCACTGGGTGTGTCTCCTGTCACTCACTACATGTGACTCCTGTCCTCAACGTGTCTGTCTCCTCTCCCTCGCTGGGTGTGACTCCTGTCCCTCACTGGGTGTGACTCCTGTCCCTCACTGGGTGTGTCTACTGTCCCTCACTGGGTGTGACTTCTGTCCCTCACTGGGTCTGACCCCTGTCCCTCCCTACATGTGACCCTTGTCCTCACTGGGTGTGACTCTTGTCCCTCACTGGGTGTGCCTCCTGTCCCTCACTGGGTGTGACTCCTGTGCCTCACTGGGTGTGACTCCTGTCCCTCACTAGGTGTGACTCCTGTCCCTCACTGGGTGTGACTCCTGTGCCTCACTGGGTGTGACTCCTGTCCCTCACTGGGTGTGTCTCCTGTCCCTCACTACATGTGACTCCTGTCCTCACTGGGTGTGACTCCTGTCCCTCACTGGGTGTGTCTCCTGTCCTTCACTGGGTGTGTCTCCTGACCCAACACTGTCCCTCACTGGGTGTGACTCCTGTCCCTCACTGGGTGTGTCTCCTGTCCCTCACTGGGTGTGACTCCTGTCCCTCACTGGGTGTGTCTCCTGTCCCTCACTACATGTGACTCTTGTCCTCACTGGGTGTGACTCCTGTCCCTCACTGCGTGTGTCTCCTGTCCCTCACTGGGTGTGTCTCCTGTCCCTCACTACATGTGACTCTTGTCCTCACTGGGTGTGTCTCCTGTCCCTCACTGGGTTTGTCTCCTGTCCCTCACTGGGTGTGTCTCCTGTCCCTCACTGGGTGTGACTCCTGTCCCTCACTACATGTGACTCCTGTCCTTCACTGGGTGTGTCTCCTGTCCCTGACTAAATGTGAATCCTATCCTCACTGGGTGGGACTGCTGTCCTTCACTGGGTATGACTCCTGTCCCTCACTGGGTGTGACTCCTGTGCCTCACTGGGTGTGACTCCTGTCCCTCACTGGTGTGTCTCCTGTCCCTCAATACATGTGACTCCTGTCCTCACTGGGTGTGTCTCCTGTACCTCACTGGGTGTGACTCCTGTCCCTCACTGGGTGTGTCTCCTGTCCCTCACTGGGATTGACTCCTGTCCCTCACTGGGTGTGTCACCTGTCCCTCACTACATGTGACTCCTGTCCTCACTGGGTGTGACTCCTGTCCCTCACTACATGTGACACCTGTCCCTCACTACATGTGACTCGTGTCCTCACTGGGTGTGTCTCCTGACCCTCACTGGGTGTGTCTCCTGTCGCTCACTGGGTGTGACTCCTGTCCCTCACTGGGTGTGACTCCTGTCCCTCACTACATGTGAATCCTATCCTCACTGGGTGTGTCTCCTGTCCCTCACTGGGTGTGACTTCTGTCCCTCACTGGGTGTGACACCTGTCCCTCACTGGGTGTGTCTCCTGTCACTCACTACATGTGACTCCTGTCCTCAACGTGTCTGTCTCCTCTCCCTCGCTGGGTGTGACTCCTGTCCCTCACTGGGTGTGACTCCTGTCCCTCACTGGGTGTGTCTACTGTCCCTCACTGGTTGTGACTTCTGTCCCTCACTGGGTCTGACCCCTGTCCTTCCCTACATGTGACCCTTGTCCTCACTGGGTGTGACTCCTGTCCCTCACTGGGTGTGCCTCCTGTCCCTCACTGGGTGTGACTCCTGTGCCTCACTGGGTGTGACTCCTGTCCCTCACTAGGTGTGACTCCTGTCCCTCACTGGGTGTGACTCCTGTGCCTCACTGGGTGTGACTCCTGTCCCTCACTGGGTGTGTCTCCTGTCCCTCACTACATGTGACTCCTGTCCTCACTGGGTGTGACTCCTGTCCCTCACTGGGTGTGTCTCCTGTCCTTCACTGGGTGTGTCTCCTGACCCAACACTGTCCCTCACTGGGTGTGACTCCTGTCCCTCACTGGGTGTGTCTCCTGTCCCTCACTGGGTGTGACTCCTGTCCCTCACTGGGTGTGTCTCCTGTCCCTCACTACATGTGACTCTTGTCCTCACTGGGTGTGACTCCTGTCCCTCACTGCGTGTGTCTCCTGTCCCTCACTGGGTGTGTCTCCTGTCCCTCACTACATGTGACTCTTGTCCTCACTGGGTGTGTCTCCTGTCCCTCACTGGGTTTGTCTCCTGTCCCTCACTGGGTGTGTCTCCTGTCCCTCACTGGGTGTGACTCCTGTCCCTCACTACATGTGACTCCTGTCCTTCACTGGGTGTGTCTCCTGTCCCTGACTAAATGTGAATCCTATCCTCACTGGGTGTGACTGCTGTCCTTCACTGGGTATGACTCCTGTCCCTCACTGGGTGTGACTCCTGTGCCTCACTGGGTGTGACTCCTGTCCCTCACTGGTGTGTCTCCTGTCCCTCAATACATGTGACTCCTGTCCTCACTGGGTGTGTCTCCTGTACCTCACTGGGTGTGACTCCTGTCCCTCACTGGGTGTGACTCCTGTCCCTCACTGGGTGTGTCTCCTGTCCGCCAACTGGGTGTGACTTCTGTCCCTCACTTGGTCTGACTCCTGTCCTCACTACGTGACTCCTGTCACTCACTGCGTGTGTCTCCTGTCCCTCACTACAAGTGACTCCTGTCCTTACTGGGTGTGACTCCTGTCCCTTACTGGGTGTGTCTCCTGTCCTTCACTGGGTGTGTCTCCTGACCCAACACTGTCCCTCACTGGGTGTGACTCCTGTCCCTCACTGGGTGTGTCTCCTGTCCCTCACTGGGTGTGACTCCTGTCCCTCACTGGGTGTGACTCCTGTCCCTCACTACATGTGACTCCTGTCCCTCGCTGAGTGTGACTCCTGTCCCTGACTGGGTGTGTCTCCTGTCCCTCACTGGGTGTGACTCCTGTCCCTCACTGGGTGTGTCTCCTGTCCCTCACTGGGTGTGGACCTGTCCCTCACTGGGTGTGACTCCTGTCCCTCACTACATGTGACTCCTGTCCTCACTACATGTGACTCCTGTCCCTCACTGTGTGTGACTCCTGTCCCTCACTGGGTGTGACTCCTGTCCCTCACTGCATGACTCCTGTCCCTCACTACATGTGACTCCTGTCCCTCACTGGGTGTGTCTCCTGTCCTTCACTACATGTGACTCCTGTCCCTCGCTGAGTGTGACTCCTGTCCCTGACTGGGTGTGTCTCCTGTCCCTCACTGGGTGTGACTCCTGTCCCTCACTGGGTGTGTCTCCTGTCCCTCACTGGGTGTGACTCCTGTCCCTCACTGGGTGTGACTCCTGTCCCTCACTACGTGACTCCAATCCTCACTGGGAGTGACTCCTGTCCCTCACTACATGTGACTCCTGACCTCACTGGGTGTGTCTCCTGTCCCTCACTGGATTTGACTGCTGTCCCTCACTGAATGTGACTCCTGTCCCTCACTAATTGTGTCTCCTGTCCCTCACTGGGTGTGACTCCTGTCCCTCACTGGATGTGACTCCTGTCCCTCACTGGGTGTGACTCCTGTCCCTCACTGGGTGTGTCTCCTGTCCCTCACTGTGTGTATCTCCTGTCCCTCACTGGGTGTGACTCCTGTCCCTCACTGGATGTGACTCCTGTCCCTCACTGGGTGTGACTCCTGTCCCTCACTGGGTGTGACTCTTGTCCTTACTGGGTGTGACTCCTGTCCCTCACTGGGTGTGTCTCCTGTCCCTCACTGGGTGTGTCTCCTGTCCCTCACTGGGTGTGACTCCTTTCCTTCACTGGGTGTGTCACCTGTCCCTCACTACATGTGACTCCTGTCCCTCACTGGGTGTGACTCCTGTCCCTCACTGGGTGTGACTCCTGTCCCTCACTACATGTGACTCCTTTCCCTCACTGAGTGTGACTCCTGTCCCTCACTGGGTGTGTCTTCTGTCCTTCACTACATGTGACTCCTGTTACTCACTGAGTGTGATTCCTGTCCCTCACTGGGTGTGTCTCCTGTCCCTCACTGGGTGTGACTCCTGTCCCTCACTGGGTGCGTCTCCTGTCCCTCACTGGGTGTGACTCCTGTCCCTCACTGGGTGTGACTCCTGTCCCTCACTACGTGCCTCCTGTCCTCACTGGGAGTGACTCCTGTCCCTCACTACATGTGACTCCTGTCCTCACTGGGTGTGTCTCCTGTCCCTCACTGGATTTGACTCCTGTCCCTCACTGAATGTGACTCCTGTCCCTCACTAATTGTGACTCCTGTCCCTGACTGGGTGTGTCTCCTGTCCCTCACTGGGTGTGACTCCTGTCCCTCACTGGGTGTGTCTCCTGTCCCTCACTGGGTGTGGACCTGTCCCTCACTGGGTGTGACTCCTGTCCCTCACTACATGTGACTCCTGTCCTCACTACATGTGACTCCTGTCCCTCACTGTGTGTGACTCCTGTCCCTCACTGGGTGTGACTCCTGTCCCTCACTGCATGACTCCTGTCCCTCACTACATGTGACTCCTGTCCCTCACTGGGTGTGTCTCCTGTCCTTCACTACATGTGACTCCTGTCCCTCGCTGAGTGTGACTCCTGTCCCTGACTGGGTGTGTCTCCTGTCCCTCACTGGGTGTGACTCCTGTCCCTCACTGGGTGTGTCTCCTGTCCCTCACTGGGTGTGACTCCTGTCCCTCACTGGGTGTGACTCCTGTCCCTCACTACGTGACTCCAATCCTCACTGGGAGTGACTCCTGTCCCTCACTACATGTGACTCCTGACCTCACTGGGTGTGTCTCCTGTCCCTCACTGGATTTGACTGCTGTCCCTCACTGAATGTGACTCCTGTCCCTCACTAATTGTGTCTCCTGTCCCTCACTGGGTGTGACTCCTGTCCCTCACTGGATGTGACTCCTGTCCCTCACTGGGTGTGACTCCTGTCCCTCACTGGGTGTGTCTCCTGTCCCTCACTGTGTGTATCTCCTGTCCCTCACTGGGTGTGACTCCTGTCCCTCACTGGATGTGACTCCTGTCCCTCACTGGGTGTGACTCCTGTCCCTCACTGGGTGTGACTCTTGTCCTTACTGGGTGTGACTCCTGTCCCTCACTGGGTGTGTCTCCTGTCCCTCACTGGGTGTGTCTCCTGTCCCTCACTGGGTGTGACTCCTTTCCTTCACTGGGTGTGTCACCTGTCCCTCACTACATGTGACTCCTGTCCCTCACTGGGTGTGACTCCTGTCCCTCACTGGGTGTGACTCCTGTCCCTCACTACATGTGACTCCTTTCCCTCACTGAGTGTGACTCCTGTCCCTCACTGGGTGTGTCTTCTGTCCTTCACTACATGTGACTCCTGTTACTCACTGAGTGTGATTCCTGTCCCTCACTGGGTGTGTCTCCTGTCCCTCACTGGGTGTGACTCCTGTCCCTCACTGGGTGCGTCTCCTGTCCCTCACTGGGTGTGACTCCTGTCCCTCACTGGGTGTGACTCCTGTCCCTCACTACGTGCCTCCTGTCCTCACTGGGAGTGACTCCTGTCCCTCACTACATGTGACTCCTGTCCTCACTGGGTGTGTCTCCTGTCCCTCACTGGATTTGACTCCTGTCCCTCACTGAATGTGACTCCTGTCCCTCACTAATTGTGTCTCCTGTCCCTCACTGGGTGTGACTCCTGTCCCTCACTGGATGTGACTCCTGTCCCTCACTGGGTGTGACTCCTGTCCCTCACTGGGTGTGTCTCCTGTCCCTCACTGTGTGTGTCTCCTGTCCCTCACTGGGTGTGACTCCTGTCCCTCACTGGGTGTGTCTCCTGTCCCTCACTGGATGTGACTCCTGTCCCTCACTGGGTGTGACTCCTCTCCCTCACTGGGTGTGACTCCTGTCCTTCACTGGGTGTGTCTCCTGTCCCTCACTGGGTGTGACTCCTGTCCTCACTAGGTGTGTCTCCTGTCCCTCACTGGGTGTGACTCCTGTCCCTCACTGGGTGTGACTCCTGTCCCTCACTGGGTGTGACTCCTGTCCTTCACTGGGTGTGTCTCCTGTCCCTCACTGGGTGTGACTCCTGTCCTCACTAGGTGTGACTCCTGTCCCTCACTGGGTGTGTCTCCTTTCCCTCACTGGGTGTGACTCCTGTCCCTCACTACATGTGACTCCTGTCCTCACTGGGTGTGACTCCTGTCCCTCACTGGGTGTGACTCCTGTCCTTCACTGGGTGTGTCTCCTGTCCCTCACTGGGTGTGACTCCTGTCCTCACTAGGTGTGACTCCTGTCCCTCACTGGGTGTGACTCCTGTCCCTCACTGGGTGTGACTCCTGTCCCTCACTACATGTGACTCCTGTCCCTCACTGGGTGTGTCTCCTGTCCCTCACTGGGTGTGACTCCTGTCCCTCACTGGATGTGACTCCTGTCCCTCACTACATGTGACTCCTGTCCTCACTGGGTGTGATTCCTGTCCCTCACTGGGTGTGTCTGCTGTCCCTCCCTGGGTGTGATTCCTGTCCCTCACTGGGTGTGTCTCCTGTCCCTCACTGGTTATGACTCCTGTCCCTCACTGGGTGTGACTCCTGTCCTTCACTGGGTGTGACTCCTGTCCCTCACTGGGTGTGACTCCTGTCCTTCACTGGGTGTGTCTCCTGTCCCTCACTTCATGTGACTCCTGTCCTCGCTGGGTGTGACTCCTATCCCTCACTGGGTGTGACTCCTGTCCTTCACTGGGTGTGACTCCTGTCCCTCACTACATGTGACTCCTGTCCCTCACTACGTGTGACTCCTGTCCTCACTGGGTGTGACTCCTGTCCCTCACTGGGTGTGACTCCTGTCCCTCACTGGGTATGTCTCCTGTCCCTCACTACATGTGACTCCTGTCCTCACTGAGTGTGTCTCCTGTCCCTCACTGCGTGTGACTCCTGTCCTTCACTGGGTGTGACTCCTGTCCCTCACTGGGTGTGACTCCTGTCCCTCACTACATGTGACTCCTGTCCCTCACTGGGTGTGACTCCTGTCCTCACTGGGTGTCTCCTGTCCCTTACTGGGTGTGACTCCTGTCCCTCACTGAGTGTGACTCCTGTCCCTCACTGGGTGTGTCTCCTGTCCCTCACTGGGTGTGACTCCTGTCCCTCACTGGGTGTGACTCCTGTCCCTCACTGGGTGTGACTCCTGTCCTCACTGGGAGTGACTCCTGTCCCTCACTACATGTGACTCCTGTCCTCACTGGGTGTGTCTCCTGTCCCTCACTGGATTTGACTCCTGTCCCTCACTGAATGTGACTCCTGTCCCTCACTAATTGTGTCTCCTGTCCCTCACTGGGTGTGACTCCTGTCCCTCACTGGATGTGACTCCTGTCCCTCACTGGGTGTGACTCCTGTCCCTCACTGGGTGTGTCTCCTGTCCCTCACTGTGTGTGTCTCCTGTCCCTCACTGGGTGTGACTCCTGTCCCTCACTGGATGTGACTCCTGTCCCTCACTGGGGTTGACTCCTGTCCCTCACTGGGTGTGACTCCTGTCCCTCACTTGGTGTGTCTACTGTCCCTCACTGGGTGTGACTCCTGTCCTCACTGGGTGTGACTGCTGTCCCTCACTGGGTGTGTCTCCTGTCCCTCACTGGGTGTGACTCCTGTCCCTCAATGGGTGTGTCTACTGTCCTTCACTACATGTGACTCCTGTCCCTCACTTGGTGTGACTCCTGTCCTCACTGGGTGTGTCTCCTGTCCCTCACTGGATGTGACTCCTGTCCCTCACTGGGTGTGACTCCTGTCCCTCACTACATGTGACTCCTGTCCCTCACTGGGTGTGTCTCCTGTCCCTCACTGGGTGTGACTCCTGTCCCTCACTACATGTGACTCCTGTCCTCACTGGGTGTGACTCCTGTCCCTCACTGGGTGTGACTCCTGTCCTTCACTGGGTGTGTCTCCTGTCCCTCACTGGGTGTGACTCCTGTCCTCACTGGGTGTGACTCCTGTCCCTCACTGGGTGTGACTCCTGTCCCTCACTGGGTGTGACTCCTGTCCCTCACTACATATGACTCGTATCCCTCACTACATGTGACTCCTGTCCCTCACTGGGTGTGTCTCCTGTCCCTCACTGGGTGTGACTCCTGTCCCTCACTGGATGTGACTCCTGTCCCTCACTACATGTGACTCCTGTCCTCACTGGGTGTGATTCCTGTCCCTCACTGGGTGTGTCTCCTGTCCCTCCCTGGGTGTGACTCCTGTCCCTCACTGGGTGTGTCTCCTGTCCCTCACTGGTTATGACTCCTGTCCCTCACTGGGTGTGACTCCTGTCCTTCACTGGGTGTGACTCCTGTCCCTCACTGGGTGTGACTCCTGTCCTTCACTGGGTGTGTCTCCTGTCCCTCACTACATGTGACTCCTGTCCTCGCTGGGTGTGACTCCTATCCCTCACTGGGTGTGACTCCTGTCCTTCACTGGGTGTGACTCCTGTCCCTCACTACATGTGACTCCTGTCCCTCACTACGTGTGACTCCTGTCCTCACTGGGTGTGACTCCTGTCCCTCACTGGGTGTGACTCCTGTCCCTCACTGGGTGTCTCCTGTCCCTCACTACATGTGACGCCTGTCCTCACTGAGTGTGTCTCCTGTCCCTCACTGCGTGTGACTCCTGTCCTTCACTGGGTGTGACTCCTGTCCCTCACTGGGTGTGACTCCTGTCCCTCACTACATGTGACTCCTGTCCCTCACTGGGTGTGACTCCTGTCCTCACTGGGTGTCTCCTGTCCCTCACTGGGTGTGACTCCTGTCCCTCACTGGGTGTGACTCCTGTCCCTCACTGGGTGTGTCTCCTGTCCCTCACTGGGTGTGACTCCTGTCCCTCACTACATGTGAGTCCTGTCCCTCACTGGGTGTGTCTCCTGTCCCTCACTGGGTGTGTC